>NC_088925.1:38282500-38332500 GCF_038396675.1 Hydra vulgaris
TGGAAAAATGAACCGTGTCAATACTTATTGGATCATTAACATAAGTGGCAATATTAGGCAAATAGCAATTATCGTCCGTAAAAACACTTCCAAAGTGATTATTAAACACGTTAGCAATTTCTATATTACTGGAAGTGACCTTCTTATTGTTATTTTTGTCTATTAGATGGTGGTGCTTATTAAGGATATTCATTTTATTATTAACATATTTATAAAACTTGCTAATATTATTTCCCTCTACTAGGTTTAATTCAATTTTCGATTGGTAATTAGATAAGATTAGTTTGGAATTCCTGGCGTACTATTTGTAAGCTGATTTGTTATAAATGGTTTTATTATTTGTCCATCTTTTCCATAATAATACTTTGCGGCTTAAGATTTTTTTAATGTATTTTGGATAGTGATTACTAGTTTTGTAATAAAACTTTTTCCTAATAGGTACAAATTCATTTATACCAGTACCAAAAAGCCTTAGAAAAATGCTCCAGTAATCCTCAATTGTACAAAGGCACAAAAAAACTCAAAATCCCAGTTTATTTTTGATAAATATAACTCAAGGCTCCTAAAATCAGCATTAGAAAAGTCGTAAAAAGATTCTGGTTTATTTTCACACTGGTTGAAATTGTTCGTATTTATAGAAAATTGGACTGTGTTATGGTCGCTAGTGCTAAAAGGACACTCAACAGATATATCACTTATAAGAGAACTGTTATTCGAAAAAACAAGATCAAGAATATTCATAATGCGCATGGGCTCTTTAACATATTGGTGCAAACCGAGTTCGTTTACCAAATTTAAGAATATACTATGACACTTTTCGTTTGGTGAGACATAGCTAGGCCAATCCATTTTAGGTAAGTTGAAGTCACCAACAATAATAATCTGCGACACCGAGTAACACAAATTACAAATAATTGAAATCATCAATTCAAGATAAGCAACATTTGTTATTGTATAGAAAGGTGGACGATAGCAAGTTATTAGACGGAGTTTCTGAGATCCAAAAATCATATCAACACAGATGATATCAATATCAGTATCTGTTTGCTTAATCTGTATTTGTTCTACTTTAATGTCATTTCTACAGTAAATTGCGACTCCTCCGCCAATTTTAATACGGTCTTTGCGATAAATTGAGTAATCTTTAGGACATAAAACAGCGTTAGAAAGTTTATTATTGAAAAATGTCTCACACACACAAATTACAGCCGGTTTAAAAAAATGTAAAATCGTTTTATACATAAAGCATAGGGCATTATAAACGTTAAACTGATGTTTATTAAAAATATTTCAAGTAAGAGAGACTTAGTATGAGTTAGAGTTGTTAACCGGAATATTTCGTATAGTTCCGGAAAATTTCGTATAATTCCGGAAAATTTCGTATAATTCCGGAGTATTTCGTATAATTCCGGAAAAATTAAATTCTTTAGAAAGGATACTGAGAATCAGGAGTTTTTTTTTTTAGTACCGAATTTTACGAAACAAAAAAACCCGTCGATGTTCATTTCGCAAATGCTACTTACGAAATGTAGCCTTTCGCAAGTTGAATTACGAAATAAAACTATTTTGCTACATACGAAAGTAGTGCTTACGGAAGTCGCACTTGCGAAACGAGCTCTTTCGCTAAACTACGTTTCGAAGTCTATAAAAAAATTTTGTTGGTCAAACGGTTATAATTGTGAAAAATAAAATTTTTATATACCAAAAAGTTTGTAATAAAATTTTATTTTCTGTATTGCAACATATGAACATTTAAGGTTTTATTTTTTAAAATAATAATAAAAAACCAAATTTCTTTCGAAACGAAACTCTTTCGCATCGTAACTAGCGAAACAGTTCTTATGGGAAAAAAACTTACGAAACGCGGCATAATAAATATATTTAATTAAGTTTTATGAATCAAATACGTATAATTAACTAAGTAATAAAAATACTAATTTTTTATATGTTATTGATAAGTTTCAGTTTTAAACTTCTATAAAAGAATCAAGACTTTCATAAAATATACTTTTTAGAATGTCATTTAATGAATAAGAATTTAATAATGAAGATAACTTGAACAACGTTAACATACGAATGCAATTGCGAAATCGGGAAACAATTCCTTTGTTGAAATCAAAAAAAAACCTAATCTAAGTGATGAATGCTAAAACTTAATTATATAATAAAATGCAATAAACAACTAAGTAGGAAGTTAATCAAAGTCGGTACTTAATAAATGTAAACATATATAAACACTGGCATATAGTCATGTTGCGGAGGGAGCGTTGCCCTTTTCCTCAAAACTCAAAGTTTCAGTTTTTTCTATTTAACTATATATTTATTATTTATTTTTTATTCCACTTTATATACATATATATATATATATATATATATATATATATATATATATATATATATATATATATATATATATATATATATATATATATATATATATATATATATATATATATATATATATATATATATATATATATATATATATATATATGTATGTATATATATGAATATATATATATATATATATATATATTTATATATACATATATATACATATATATATATATATATATATATATATATATATATATATATATATATATATATATATATATATATATATACATATATGTATATCAGATATATATGTATAAACTATTGAAGAATCATTTAACAACATTACTTTATTTAAATAATAAGTAATAACACTTTTTTGTATAACAGTTTAATTAATGCTTTCGAGTCTATTCCGTAAGCGCACATTCCAAAACGCTCCTTCCGTAAGGAACTGTTTCGCAAGTATTCTTTCGAAATGATTCATTTCGCAAGTTTCTTTTCGTAAATGGTTTTTACGGAATTATTATTATTATTTTTTTGTATAATGCATTACGGAAGTTGAATTTGCGCAAGTACTACTTCCGCAATAGCAACTTGAAAAACGGAGGATAAAAATCCGAAATTTTCGTAAGTTTTTGTTTACGGCGAACAACCCTAGTATGAGTAAAATTGTTTTTAAATTTTACAAACGTGCAATGTTCTTCTGTTGACAATTAAGAGATTTAGTATGCTTTTATTGATACTATCTCAAGAAATATTAGCGTAATTAAAATGATAATTAGTAAATGAATAATACATTTAAATTAAAGTATGTTTATTTAAAAACATGATAATATCCGTATAGTTTTTCCATCTCATTTATATTTATTACATATTGAGAAGGAAATTCTGCTGTGGTAAATGTCAATTTTTCTACTTAATCTATGAAATAAAAAAAGTTTTAAATTAGAACCTTCTGTGGCATTAGGTCTCAGTTCTGAACTAATATCTAAGTCCATCGTGTTTTATTTTCGTGATTTTCTTCATTTCATCTTCTCTTTTCTCTTTTTCTAAAATTACAACTGTATTGTTACTAATTCATTTTGTTGTTTTTTCATACCCAATTGAAAAAGTATCTATATTCTTTTTCTTTTATTATCAATGCGTATCTTTAATTTTTATGCTCGCGATTTATCCATTTAGATATTTCACATTAGCAGAATTTCAAAACATCAGGTTGATAAAGGAGTATGTCCTACTTTGATATCTTTTGTAAAGTGTATTTTTATATTGTTTTCTAACATCCTTAAGCGTAAATATGTGTTTGAAAAAAAAAACAAAAAACAATATGCCAAAAATGTATGTAAGTTGGACATACTCCTTTCTAAAAATACAAAAAAATTTTCTAGGATGAGTTTTAAAACATTCTAAGATATATACATTTTAACTTACATCAATCCACCGCAGCTGAAATAGGATTTAAAACTCGGAAATAAATAAAAAAAAAAGTAACAAAATGACAAAAACAAAGCATTTCAAAAAAAATTTGACATAAAATAATTCAAAAGTGCGCATTAAATCAGTTTTTAAAAAAATTGCTTAAAATTTAAGATATTTTTGAAATATGCAAAATAAAGAAAGGCTTAAAAACCAAATATTTATTTGATTCATTTTAGATTCCATTATTTACAGAGTTTTTCTTTAATTTAGGATGGAATATAAGAAGCTGATTTCAAATAATGTAACTCTATAGGCATTTGTTTTTTAAAGTTACGTTCTAAATGTCTTTCAAACATTTTTTAAAGGTCTTTAAAACGTTCTTTACGTAGGAATGTTAAAAACGTTTAAAAGACATTTAAAATACATTTAGAATGTAACTTTTAAAAACATATGCCCGCAGGGAAGAAGCTGACTTCAAAGATCAAAGTCGAACTTAAGTGAAGTTTGACTTGACCTTTGAAGTCAGACTTTGTCAAGTTAGACTTCAAAAAAAACCTTGAGCAAATGCGTAAACGAAACTTGAAAACTTCACGATTGCGCTTGAGAAAGTCAAACTTGGGAAACTTGAAAGGCGTTGATTTTAAGGCGGAATTGAAAAAAACAAAAAATTTGCAACCAATTGCGGCAGAGTATTTCAAAAGGGAAAACCTTTTAAATAAAGCAAGTTAAATATATATTTTTAAATAATATATCTGAGTTTTATACTCTTTCATTTTAATGTAAAAGTATAAAACTAATTTAAATTATATTTATAACTTGCAAAATAATGATAACTTACAAAGAAGTTATAACTTTCAATAATAAATTAAAAGCTGCTACATAAATAACAATTCATACTTTTGTAATTTATTTTTATTAAAATTTGGTAGTTTCAAAAAAAAACTGGGTTTAATTGAACATGTTTGTGTTACCTTCTAATTAACCTAAGGCTCTAACGCCGAGGTAACAGCTGCTTCACATTCAAATGGAATATATGCTATACGGTCATCAGCAAAGTATATATATCAAAGACAGGGTTGTTATTATTCAACATTTGGTGTGTGCGGTTTTAGGTACTTCTTTCCTGTAATGTTTGAAAATAATAATAATGAGTCTCAGCCCAAGATTATAACCCTCTCTAGGTCTAGTCCATGATGGTTTTGCCTATAAAAACGATACTTTTAATCCCACTGTCTCAAAAATATTTAATTCCTGCCCAACCATTTGAATGATGTAAAAACATGGCATTGAGCAGAAGACGCATTTACCCATGGGAGACACAGAAAGGGTAGGCTATTTGAAAGGCATAATTGGCATAACTGTTAATTCTTTTTTACAAGTCTTTTGCGTAAATGTTATTATTATAAAAGCTATGGAGAGAAAGCTATAACCCCATGCCCCGCAGATATAGTAGCCGCTAACTTTTTAAGGATGCTTTACATTGGTATGGTTTTTTTGTTACTTTGATACGAAAAAATTCAACCTGTTCAAAAATTTCTCTAGACCCTATAAGTCTCAATCATTCAATGGTCTAAACGTTTATTTAAATATCTTTATTAGCGCGTAATCTCAGTGGCCTAACTATTGCAAGGATATTGTAAGCAAAACCTATGATCCCTCAAACAACTGGGCCCAGGGGCGAGAGGTTTAGGACCCCTGAAATATATTTAAAGAGTCTTTTTTTTTTTTTAGAAAGATTATTATTGCTAAATATATTGTTAAGTTAAATAATGAAGATCGTTTTTTAAGTCTATGACATCTAAGAGTTATTGCTTGGGAACATGGTTGTTGCGACATAATATGTCTGGCAGATCTGTCGACATATTTTCAGACATATTTTCTGCCGGCATAAAATATGTCCCACATATTTTCTATCGACATTTTCGACAAAATTTTATATCTGAATTTTTTGCTGTTTGATATTCTTGAAGAAAAAATCAATCTAAAAAATTTATTGCGCATTTTAGCTTAATTTACAGAGTTAGGTGAAAATAGTTTAACAAATTTGTTGCTTTTTTGCAATAAATTATGCTTCACAAAACTTTTATTTTAAATCCTATAAGCAAACATCTGTTGTTTCATAAAAGTCTTTTTCTGCCCTTTTTAGCGATGTATCATTTGATAGTATCGACTAGTATTGATGCATTATTTGATAGTATTTGATAGTATTGATTAGTATGGATTATTATTGGCGATTTCCCTTATTAGAATGTAAAAACCATCTCACGCTGAGTTTTTATTACTGAAAATGGTTTTGCTAGTATGACTAAACTTAAAATTATTCACTTGATTAAAATAATAATTAAAAAAAACATTTTTAGTTATTTTTAGTTAATAGTTGATTCATTCAATAAATTATTCTCCATTTTTGACTTTAAATCGTAAGGAAAACGAAAAAAATAATTATTCCAATATATATTTCACTCAAAACATTTCACGCAAGTTTATGGCAGTTAATTATGCAGTTATAATGGAATTGTCAATTATTTTATTGTTAAATAAATCATAACTATTATAACTAAAAGTATATTATTCGTAATTAGTTATAAATTATTACCGGTCAGTCTTCTTTATATGAATTTAATGAGCTGAATATAACTTTTGCGAAATTTTTCAAATTTTTCAGCTTAAATGAATTTAATTTGGCACGAATTTTTTGAAATTCTGTGAACCGTCTTTTTCATAGAACCTTTTGAATTCAATTTTTATTAATGAAATCTTTTTCAGGATCAACTAATAATTAAAAATAACTGAAGAAGATTTTATTTTTATTATTATTTTATTCAAAAGAATAATTTTAAATTTAGTAATACTAATAAAAACCACTTTCAGTAATAAAAACTTAGCTTGAGACGGTTTGTACATTCTAATAAGGGAAAGCGCCAATACTAATCAATACTAATCAATACTATCATATACTATCAAATAATGCATCAATATTAGTCAATACTATCAAACGTCAATATTAGTCAATACTATCAATGTCAATATTTATCATAATCAATAAATAAGTCATCATTAACCATGAGTGAGATCTCGTCTCGTTCTCGTTTCTCGTGAGAAATGGGATTTCTCATGAGAAACGAGAAATAGAAAATTCTCGCGAGAAATAGAACGAGGCTTGAATATTATATTATTTTCCAACTTAAAAATTATTATAGTTTACAAAATGCTTAATAATTTGTTTTTTAATTAATTAATATTTTGACTCCGTGATTTTAATAAATCTAATTAAAAATTTAATTTGTTTTTGACAGAAACAAATTAAATTTTTAATTAGATTTTTTAATTAAATTTTTAAAAAAAATCTAATTAAAAAATTTTAATTAGATTTTAAATATTTTTAATTAGATTTTAAATATTTTTAATTAGATTTTAAATACAAAAACTTTTTGTATAAAATGGTGCACTTTTGACTTAGTTTCATTAGTTTACCAGTGGAATTCAATTTGACACATATTGTTCATATTGAAAAGAAATATTCTTTCCTCATTTCAACGATCAAAAATGTCACCAAGAAAAAACAAAATCTGGAGATATTTTCAAAAAACAAGTGACGGTGCTGAATCCAAGGCGTGCAAAAAGTCTTTGAAAACAAAAGATGGAAACACATTTGTGTCGATTTGTCAAAACCATGTTTACATTTTTTTTTTCTTGGATTTTAATAAATTTGTTTTCAAAAATTGTTAAATTTCTCGTCTCGTTCTCGGTCTCACGAGAAGTACTAACTTCTCGTCTTGGTCTCGTCTCGGTTTTAAAAAAACCTAGTCTCGCTCATGGTTAGTCATAATCAATAAGTAAGTCAATAAATATCAATATTAGTCAATACTATCAAATGATACATCGCTAAAAAGGGCAGAAAAAGACCTTTATGAAGCAACTGATGTTTGCTTAAAGGGTTTTAAAGTAAAAGTTTTATGAAGCATAATTGATTGCAAAAAAGCAACAAATTTGTTAAACTATTTTCATTTAACTCTGTAAATTAAGCTGAAATGTGCAATAAATTTGTTAGTTTGATTTTTTCTTCAAGAATATCAAACAGCAAATAATTCAGATATAAAACTGTCAAAATATGTCGATAGAAAATATGTCTGACATATTTTATGTCGGCAGAAAATAATTCAGACATAAAAATATGTCAAAACATTACGATAAAATTATGTCTGACATATTTTATGCCAGCAGAAAATAGTTCAAACATAAAATTATGTCAAAATATGTCGATAGAAAATATGTCTGACATATTTTATATCAGCAGAAAATAATTCAGACATAAAAATATGTCAAAATATGTTGATAGAAAATATGTCTGACATATTTTATGTCGGCAGAAAATATGCCTCAGACATATTTGACAGATAACAACCTTGCATGGGAACCCGACAATTTCTCGCACTCGATTTCAGAAGTTTTAAAATCGAGTGCAAGAAATTGTCGGGTTCCCAAATAATAAATCTTAGGTGTCATATTGGGACTCAAGCTAAATAATAAAGGGGATGGAATCCAAACACTTATTACTCGCGAAACTGGTACCGGGCAGGTTAAAACTGTTGTGTTCCTTGCTGTGTATGCAGACGCTGGGTTTCAAGGGAGTCGTTTCTCTTAAGTTTCTTACTAATATAATATTCGATAACGATATATGCTAACTTTGTCTGTAAACCATCCTTTCATCAAATGACCTCTAATTTTTCTATACCACCGTGGGTACCCGCAAGCAATATGTAAAAAGATTTCCGTAAGTGGATTTAAATGTAAATTTTTTTTTTGACTAAGAGTGACCTAGCGGAGACGTCAAAAATGATGCTTTTTGGAGGAGCCAAATTGGCGTCGAACCCGCCATGGAGTCCGTCTTTTACATTTGCTAAAAGAACAACATAAAAAAATAAAAATAAACTCGTAACATTGTTTACGAATTTTTTCTAAACTTCAATATCTTTTTTGCTTTTATTTGATTGCTCGTGATGTTTTGAAACAATGGGTAATATTTTTAATATAATATAATATCACTAGGTAATATTTTTAAAAGTGGAACGTGATTGTTTTTATTTTTATTTTTTTTATTTTAGTTATAAGTATGCGGTTTAAAATAATTACAACTCTCGTATTGGTAAAATATACACATGGCGGAGGCAAGAAGAAGACAAAATAGTCTTATCGCCAAGCTCCCAATAATCCGTAAATAATATAGCCATCAAATCATGTCATTAAAAATGTTGTCAAATATAAAGAAAGAAAGAAAAAAATTTTTTTTTTAATTTTTTAAAGTAAAGATAATTCTAAAAATTATTTTCAAATATAATTGAACACAAAGCAAAAATAAAAAAGAAACAAACGAAAAAAAAAGGTATTCAAAACTATACATTAAAGTTTTTAATTATAGCGATTAAGAATTCCTAATTAGCAAATATAATGAAAAGAATTTAAAATTTTAAGGAAAAATTTTTAGTTTTTTATAATAAGAAAATAAAAAATAAAATAATAAGTTTTTAGAGAACTAAATTTTTGAACCTTTGCAAATAAAATGAAAATATACTATTCAAAATTTTAAAGGCCAACAAATAAATATAGCTCTAGAAGAAGTTCTTCGTGTTTCGATTAATTAAAATTATTTCTTTTAGCTTTGATTTAAAAATATTTATGTTTACAAGCGTTTTGATGTCATTTCGAATTACTATACTCCATAGTAGGGGGCCTCTAGCTGTGATAGAAAACTTAGTGACTTCAAAGTGAGTTTTAGCTTGAATATAATTATTGTTTGCATGTCTAGGTATTTGTGCTGTATTTTTTTAAATAGCGTTTTAAAAATATTTGGCATCGTATCGTTATTGATTTTATACATAAAAATTAAATGATGATATATATTTATTTGGTAAACATTTAAAAATTTTAGATTAATAAATATTGGTTGTTAATGAAAGAGACAGTCTGCGTTGGATATTATTCTTATGGCATGGTTTTTTTGTTAAATAGTTTGTTTAGTTTTTTTTTATTGGTGCTACACCAAGCAATGTTAGCATAATTGAGATAACGATAAATAAAATAGAAGTAGATATATTTTAAGCAAATTTGATTTAGATAAGGTTTTACCTCATAAAGTATGCCAATATTTTTAATAATTTTATTTTCGATTAAGTTTAAGTGGTTTATTTGAGTTGAACACTTCATTGAGTGTTCTCTTTTTATAAATTGATTTCCAATGCTAACATTTGGGAGCTTTAGAAGAACTTCGAAAATATGCTTAGTTTTGGTTAAGTTTAATGACAATTTATTTGTATTAAACCATTCAGTTACTTTTAACAATTCTTTGTTGATTGTTTTAAATAGAGTTTTTATATTACTATGGGAATAAAGTAAATTGGTATCGTCAGCAAACAAAATAGAGTCTAAAATATTCAAAGCTCTTCTCTTTCTGTTATATATCAATGATCTTCCCCAATGTATCTCTTCCATTACAAAACTATACGCTGGTGATACTAAAATCATATCTGTTATAAAAGAGCATAATGATCTAAATAATATGCAAAGTGACATTCAGGCCCGGTTTTAAGAGTAGGCGACGTCGGCGACAGCCGACGGCGGCACTTTTCTAGAGCGGCATTTTCTTAATTTATTTTGTGTTTTCCCAAAAAAAATAAAAATTTTTAAATTTTTTTTTTGTAACAAGAAATTATTTTATTTTTTTTAAAAATTTCCAAGTTCTTCTACGTACTCACTCCATTTTTATAATTTAAAGTTATGGATTTTGTAGATTATAACATTTCCTATTTGTCCACAAATTTTTTGCTTAGGCGGCATTGTATTTTACGGGAACTTTAATACATACTAATTTTTTCAAATAAATAATATAGTAATAAAAGCGTTTGTTTGTATACATGTTTTACATTTGGGATTTGGCGAAGAAGAAACAGTAAAAAAAAGTTTCTTTTTTCTTTTTCAAGGATGGATGTTAGCAAACCGCCAAATATACAAACAAACGAATTCTATTGGTTCATAAAATACGCTGACTAAGCAAATTAAAGTTCCAGAATATTCCTAAGAAACTTTCTTAAAAATTTTATTGAAGTTATCTTTGAGATATCTATTGTAAATTGTTATAAAAGTGTATTATTAAACGAACTTTAACTTTGAAAAAAAAAAAAAAATTATTATACCCTTTTATAAATTATAAATATAAGGATTTGATGTGGATGATCCCGTACGCGTACGCAGAAAGAGTAGACAATTCCTATACGAAGGTCGTGATGAACCGATAGTATCACCAGAACAAAACTTCAGAGTATCTTTTTTCAATCGAATATTGGACATCGCAATTCAAGCAATAAATGAAAGATTTACGCAATTATCGGAATATTACGAGTTATTTGGGTTTCTTTACAATATCGGCAGCAAACACTTTACGGATGATGAGTTATTGAAACACTGTAAGGACTTGCAGTTAGCGCTTATGTCTGATGGCCAATCTGATATCAACGGGGTCGAACTTTGGTATGAAATTAAAGCTATTGGGAGACGACTTGATACTTCCAACAGCGATCCAAAAAGTGTATTAAAATGTATTTACACATCTAATGTTGTCGAAGTATTCCCAAACCTTTCGATAGTTCTTCGCATACTACTAACGTTACCAGTCACAGTTGCTAGTGCTGAAAGAAGCTTTTCAAAGCTGAAAATAATAAAATCCTATTTCAGATCACAAATGTGTCAAGATCGTTTAGTTGGTCTAGCTACGATTTCCACCGAGAAAGAAATTGCTGATCATTTGGACATAGAAGATTTGGTTAAAGATTTCGCAGAATTAAAAGCTAGGAAAATTCACTTTTAATTACGATTTGTTTTTTATTTTTTCATGAATGGAATTTGTTTTGTTTTTTATTTTTGTATAAATTCAGTTTTTTTATTTACTTTGTTTTTGTGTAATTTTTCGTAATAAAATAAAAATATATTAAAGTTTGATTTTCAGTGTTTTTCTATTTTCCTTCAAATTGGAAATTATTGCATTTTTAATTTTTGCGGCGGCAAATTTGCATCTCGCCTACACATAGAAAACTGTTAGAGCCGGGCCTGGTGACATTGACTTGTTAACTGAATGGTCAAATGTATGGTTAATGGATTTTAACATGAGCAAATGCATTGTTATGCATATTGGAAGAAAAAATATTAACTATAACTACACTATGAAACACGACAATCAAAATTTTATTCTAAAAACGACAACGAAAAGAATTAGACTTAAGTGTAATAGTTTCATCCAATATGAAATGGAATCATCAGGTTCAAGCAGCTACAAGTAAAGCACAAAGAATCTAATGTTTAATAAGAAAAAGCTTTACTTATCTTAATAAGTAAAGCTTTTAGGCAATTATACACATCGCTGGTTAGACCACACCTGGAATTCGCAGTTCCAGTGTGGAGTCCAGGTAATAAAAACGATACCAATGACATAGAAAAAATTCAAAGACGAGCAATAAAGCTAGCTCTTGAACTAAAACATCTAAGTTATACTGAAAGATTGGCAAAGTTGGGTCTCACAACTCTGGAAACAAGACCTACAAGAGGTGATCTTATTGAGGTTTTCAAAATAACAACTGGGATTAATAAGATATTGAGGTATAAAGAGCTTCATAAAGCTTCTTCCCAAAGTCTAAGAAGTCATTCAATAAAATTTAAAAGAGAATTTGCAAAAACAACCCTTAGACACAATTTTTTTACAAACAGAGTGATACCTCTCTCGAATGCTTTACCTGAAAAAGTGGTTTCTGCAATGACAGTAAATTCTTTTAAAGCTAGACTAGATAAACATTTGTTAACGGCTGTCAAAGTATAAATTTTAAACTTTATGCTCCGCAACAATAGTCGTTACAGCAGCTTGTATTACTATTACTATTACTAAGTCGTTAATGTATATTAAAAACAAAAGCGGTCCTAAAATGGATCTTTGAGGAACTTCACAAGTGATTGTCTTATCGTCAGTTTTACCACCATCATAAGAAACATACTGCTTTCAATTAGACAAGTAGCTTTTAAACCAAACTATATATGCATTCTTAACTCTGTAATTTATTAGTTTTTTTAATAAAATATGGTGGTCAACTGTGTCGAAGGCTTTGCAAAGGTCTATAAAAATACCTAATGTATACTCTTTTTTATCAAAAGCTCGAAAAATATCATCAACAAGTTTAAGAATAGCATGATCAGTTGAATGACCTTTTTTGAACCCAAGTTGTTTGTTGTATAAAATTTTATTTGTTTCTATAAAAGAGAACAGTCTATTAAACAATATTCGTTTCAGTATTTTAGAGAAGCATGGAAAAACGGAAATAGGTCTATAATTAGAGACATTAGAAGGATCACCCGATTTGAAAACCGGTATAACTGTTGCAGTTTAAAACTTTCTGGAAACATTCCTTGTTTTAAAGAAGTAAGATTTTCATAAGATGTAACATCTAAGGAAGTAATACTTTTTTCTGGAAATACTCCTTGTTTTTTTTTAAATAAGTAAGAAGTAATATATATATATATATATATATATATATATATATATATATATATATATATATATATATATATATATATATATATATATATATATATATATATATATATATATATTGGTTAACTTTAAACTATGATATCTTCGAGGAATTTAATAGAAAATTATATCACCACTAACACAGTTTTTTAAATAACGACGTATTTTTACTTCACTCTTACTCAAGCTATATTATAACACTTTGGTAATATTTAATTAGTTTTTTTATTTAACAAATGATCATTTCTTTTACTCATTGGTAATTTCAATGTCCCCTTTACTTTTCTTTTGTATGGGGTTAAATTAAATTAGGCAGCGTCGTATCTCACCTCGGGTGCCTGTAATGTTAAAACTGGCACTTCGTTTAATAAAAGTATTTTTTTTAAATACTATGATCTTTAGAGGCATTTACCGAGACTACGATTGACTGGGATTGAGCTGTGTAGTTTCTAATCAAGAGCATTTTTATTCGTAATGTCGTTTTCATTAAAAGTTTTTAAAGAATTAAATATAAAAAGAAACTTTTAAAAAGGCGTGCTGCCTCTATAGTTTTTTTAAATATTCATCTGTTATGAAATATCTATTAAAAAAATGTGTAAATTTTTTAATATATATAAAAAGATTGCCAAATGTTTTCTAGCTTCTTTTTTGGGTTTGTCAAGTTGATATAAAAGCATCATGCTTAACATGTATGTTATTTATGAAATCGAATAGTATTGTGTTTATGCGATAGCATTTTGATTCAAATATTTGGTGTGAAACATATTTAAAACAGCCAAAAAATGTGCCTCAAGTGACACGTGGAGTTAAAAAAAGGAGTTTTAGTCTAAAACTAAAACTTTTTAGATTCCCTGCAGACTGCCTGTCAGCCCTTGCGATAGCAATTATTGATGGCAACTGAAGATATTGAAACAGCATTATAAAAAGCGTCATATTGAGGCTTCAGTTCTCCAGTATTTTAATTTCGTATTTCATTTATGCTATTTTTTAAGAATTGTAGTAAATTATTTGTTAAAGAGATTTAATAGTATTAGTATTTTGTTTTTTAAATTTGCTTCAAGGTTATTATTTTGTAACAATAAACTATAGTAACGAATAACTTTGCTTTCTTGGGCCTCTACTTCAATCCGGTTATGGTTATCTTAAATGTTTACAATTTACATACTGCATTGAGTCAACTTGCGCTTTTTACTTAGGTTTTAGGTTGCCTATGGCACACTGCATGGTTGTCCTAATTAATGTTATTAATATATATTTCTAATCTATATTATTTTGGAAATAGATATGCTGTGTATTACTATATTATTCAAATTTTTATTATTAATTTATAAAACTAGAGTAAAATTAGATGAAAGCACTAAAGAAAGATATCGATACGAATTAAAGCAGGATTTTGTCATGCGATCAATGTAGCGTAATGAGAAAACTACAGACGAAGAGTTACACTCTTGTCTAGCAGTTTAAATCAAATCATTGCATAATAATTGTTTTTTGTTGCTTAAAAATATTGTAAAATTCAAATTTGTTTTTCTAACTGATTCATTTCAAACTATATGTCAGATCAAATATTTATGCGTCTAATACAACTTAACATTGCCTTTACAGTGAATTTAATATAAATAGTATCTTAACATTTTTATGTTAAATAAAAAATGAGAGTCTTGAATCTGCGAGAAACAAACTTTAAATATTTAGGAAAACGCGGGCTGTATGGAAAAAGTATCTGGATTCAATATGGGATTTCTAGTCAAAAACCCAGACTAATCCCAGATTGGACCCAGTTGGATCCCACTGACAAAATTACAATGGGACCCATATCGGATACTATATGGGTCCCATACTATATGGATACTGGGAACTATATGGGTTCCCAGCATTTTTCCCAGTTGGGACTCAGTTGCGCTGGTCAACTGGGAAAGTAGTGAAGGTATTCGGAGCTTCTCCTCATATGGCTTATGTCTGATTTCTGTGGTTTCTGTTGTTTCTGCTTATTAAATACTTTCTTGCGAACATATATCTTGCTGTAGATGTAGAGCAAGATCTATGTACGCAAAATAATTTTGTCGTATATATAAACGTTATCCACAAAGATCCATTGTCAAATTCCAAGTAAACTGCGTTTCAACTTAAAATGTTTAGATTTACATTAGAGTACTACTTAAGATAAATCTTAAGTTAAAAAAGAGTGCTGGATAAAACAATTGACAACTTAAGTAACGTTTACATGAGAATGTTTGTGAAATAAACGTGATATGTAAGCTAAGTTTTAGTTATTTCACTTTTTATGAAGTTTATAAATATTTTTCAAAAGTCTCAAATAAGATAATCTTACTAAAAATATCAGATTACTACTAATAAAACAGTCTAGACAAAAAACAAAACAAATATAAACGGTGTAAAATTTTTTCATGGTGCTGTAAGCCCATGCTTTAGATTTCCATAGGATTAAAAGTTAGGAAAGTTATAGCAAAGACTTGGATTATTTTTTTGAACTTTTTTTAGGACAATGATTTATGTATATATAGTTATATATATATATATTTTTTTTTTTGGGGTATGAGAAGCATGATATAAGATCATATATATACATACATCATATATATACATACATACATATATATATATATATATATATATATATATATATATATATATATATATATATATATATATATATATATATACATATATATATATATATATATATATATATATATATATATATATATATATATATATATATATATATATACATATATATATATATATATATATATATATATATATATATATATATATATATATATATATATAATTTTAATGTTGACAAACACTAAAATACTTTATTTCAATTGATAAAAAGCATTTTTGAATACTTGCTTCTCAAGCTTTGTTTTATCACTGATGATAAAACATAGATTTATCACTACGCTAGAGCAAGTCATCAGTTGAAACAGTAAATTAAAATCGGTTGACGAGGTCTGTTAAGTTTACAGGGGATTACTACTGAGATTGTTTATCAACAAAATTCTTTTGTAGATAAACCACTTTCGAAAGCTAAAAATAACTCAAAACAATCAATCTGGCCCCAAATGAATAGTATCTATTTCCTAATTTAAATAAGCTAATTCTTGAAAGGTTCTTACATTTAATAAAATTGTCATTGCAACTGTATTAATCAGACAAGCTAGAACTGCTTTTTGGCTTTATTTAATATTTTATGTTATTTAATTAAATATTTTTATATATTTAACTGAATAACATAAAAATTTTAAAGTATTAAACATATTTCACTATGTAAACATTCTGAAAATTCTTGAAACTCATGATGATATTCATTACGAAAAGCGACTCGAAATGGTACGGTGTCTGATTTTAATAAAGAGGTTTGAGTTTACTAACGTAGTTTTTTAATGCTATATAAAATAAAATATCTCGTTGTTGCAAATATTTTCTCTAAAGTTCATACAATTAAAATAAATGAGTATCTTTTAAATCAAAATAAAAAAAGTTTCAATCCTTAAAAAAAAATAAAATAGTTTCTAGGTTGACGAGGTTTTATTTCATATAAAACGTTTAGTTTTGTTTTAAAACATACTGATAAAGTGTTAGGTTGTTTTTTTTTAAAACTTTTTGATAAAATCTCACGTTGCTTTATTTCAACATTGTTCTCAAAACAAAATACTTAAAACGCAACTAATAAAAAATGTTAGCTTTTCTTTAAATTTTAGTTTTTGTGAAATTAATTCTGTTTGAAAATATAATTATTTTGTTAATAATGACGAAGGACTGAAGTTTCACAAAACTTTATTTAAAAAATAATTTTTTTATAGCAAGTTAGGAGATATTCAAGAGAAAACGATGTCAAGTTTGAAATTAATATATATATTTCTTTATTATTTTGAGCTTCTAATGATACAATAGTGTCCAATTATGAATAATAAGAAGATGCTGAAGTGGAGGCATATTTCTAGTTAGTTAGTTTAGATTAGATTAGTATTCAGATTAGCTAACTAAATTACACGTAATTTAATTTAGTAACAGACGCTTTCTTGATCTATTATACAAGTATGGTTTAATTCACGATATTATCAGTGATATTTTTTATAACTGGTAATTAACCAGATTATACGGCTAGGCAAAAGATATATAAACAAATTTTAAATTAAAAACTTTAATCTGGTTTATCAATAGAACTATCAGTTGTAAAAAAATAAATATTTTTAATTGAACTTTGCAACAACATTATAAAAGGGTTAAATTAGAGAGATTGAGGGATAATTAAATTATAATACATGTGATTTTCATTTTATAAAATGCAAAATGCATTACAAGCAGAGAGTTGTATTTTATTAAAAAAATGTTTTTGATTTATACCTGGCTCATACCAACAATAAAAAATGTTTTAACAGGAGTATTTTAAACGCACAAAGTCACTTTGTTTTAAAAGGAATTTTTGAACTGTGATCTTTTGAGCAGTATTCTTTTAAGTAATAAATTCGTAAAAATGTTTTCATAAATGCGATATATTTGATATTGGATTTAAGCAAATTATTTGACATTGGATTTCGTATAAACTTAGCTTTAAACTATGCTTGAAATCTTGAAACAACAAATTTGTTAATGAAAAGTTGTGTAGGGTATTTGAGAGGTTTTACTAAAGTAAGACTGAAATATATTAGGAATTAAAAACTTTGAAAAAATATTGCACAAAATATACTGAAACTCATAAAGTAATCAAAAAAATTAATAGTGAAAAAGGATTGAGAATCTAAATTATAAATATAATTAAGAAATAAAAATAAGAAATAAAATTAAGAACATTTAGAATATTTAATTTTTTTATTTTCAAACAAAGGAATAATGCAAAAAAAAACAATAACAAAGAAAATATTTATCACAAAATATTTTTTTAAATACTCACACAGAAAAATCATTTTTAAAAAAATGAAAGTGTGTATGTTGTGTTTTAATTTACTGCATTTTAATAGTTTTTTAAAAATATCGAGAGATCTTATGCTTTTTATACTTTCATCAAGAATCGAGTTCACAAGGGGTCCACAAGCGGGGACCACAAACATGGTAAAAGAATTGTAATTAAGACGTCAGATTTTTTAAGTGATGTTAGTGTTATGAAGTAATTACTTATTCAGTGTTTTGTTTTATATTTATTTTACAAGAAATTTTTATTACAAATATTTAATAACTATTTCATTTTTTAGTTTAAGGATAAACAACAAGTTATGGTAGATATTTAGTTTTAACGTATAAAATAACGGCTTGGCACTTTTATACCTAATTTCCCCCAAAACTAATCGTTTTAAACAATTGTAATAAACAAAAGTAAGCAAGTCAAATAAGTTTTGTGTCTAAAACTAATCGGCTTGTTTGCTTTTATTTCTTATGTATCTTTGTTATACTAAACAGAAGAGGTTCAGTATAAAAAAAACTTATACAATTTTTTTTATTGGCATCCAAATATACATATTAAATATACCTAATGAAAAGGAAAGAAGTAGATTAAGTTTTTATTTGCTGTTTAATAATTTTTTGTCTGCTGTTTAATGAATTTTTGTCTGCTGTTTGATGAATTTTGTCTACTGTTTGATAAAAAATGGTATATTTTTCACTAAGCTGCTTATTATGTTCATAATTCTAGCTGTGGATCATGAGTATGTTCAGAATATATGTTTATATATGTGTTCATGATTGCATTTATGTGTTCATAACATATATTTATTTTTATTCTCATAATTGCACCGAAAAACTATTAATAGGTTTCAACATGACTATCAATTTATGATGTATTTCTGTGATACATAAATTATGGTAATTGGTGTTCTACAAATTTGAGAACAAGCTATAAATTTAGCAGAGTAGTGTCCAAAGAGTGTCGACCATTGGTCAAGCGTCAGACCTTCGAAACATTCTGATGACAAGTAATGGTCCTGATGAGAATGTCATCTTGATAATATATGGATAACTGAATAATTAAACACCTATACTTTAATCATCTACCACTCAATGCACTTATCCTTATCTTTCTAGGATTTATTCTATCATTATTATAGTTTATACTTGCCAATATGGTGATACTCCATCCACATTTGGTCGTTAAAACATTACTCTAACACCTATTTAACATAAAAAATGCGTGAAATAGCATTACAAAAACTTCTATTTAATCAGCTTTATATTCTACTAAATGTTTTTCCCAGACATCTTTGACCAGTACACATAACTATTGTACAGTTTAAAACACTAAAGGTGTAACATCTAATATTCTTTTAATAGTCATTGCATATGTTTACTATGTGTGTTTATCATATCTATACACCAGCCACTTACAAATTATTTATAAAGCGAATTATTCTACTCTAAATAGTACCACTTCTCTCCATCAGAAGGACAAATAACTAACAGCTTTGCCAACCATGACCATCATCATTACTGACTTTCGCTGTCACTATCAATATTTTTTAACTTTTATTCACAAAAACTTATTTAATTCTATACAAACAATCTAACCCCTTTTTTTATATTTATTATCTAAAAACTACATACAAAACAAATAAATCTACTCCAGCTCTGAGACATGCATCCGTACACATCCTCGTATAAAATGTAAGTAGCACTACTTGGTTGTAAAATATAAATACATGTTATTGTTAATGTATTGTTGTCATTCTGTTGGTACATAAGGTAATTGCTGATAAAGAGTTTTAAAACATATACTTTACGTAATTACTAGATATTGCATAACTTAACTTTATTAACCAGTTTCTAACGGATATTAATATTTTGGTACTAAAAACTTATACTAAAGACACATGTAACTATGAATATAATTAAAAACAAAGTCAGCAACACTGCACATACACATTGTTTAAATGATTAGAGGCTACATGTTAACTGTTTTATGAAACGAATAATTCTACACCGCTTCAGATACTTTTGATAACGTTACAGTCACGCGACAGGTGCACAGCTAATCTTTTTATCCATACGAATTACGGAACAAACTTTTGTGCTACATACCTTTACCTGTTAGCGTACAAATTTCAATATGGTAGGTATTATATTATATACTATTATTTCCATATTTAATAATTCTGTTCCATGACTGACACTTTCTATGCATCACATCAACGCTAAACTCTAACAATTATTCATTAGCACAGTTACAGTGACTCTTACCTTTACTTGACTATTGTTTATTGTTCCTGTTTATATTTACTACATTTTACTATGATTAATTTTTAGTATTTTTCTTTTATGAGAAGCACTTTGTTTTCCACTAGATATCTGTCTTTTTGTACTTTTATCTCATTTTATGCATAATAAGTTAAAAAGAGTGTAACTCTGTTACACTCTTTTTAACTGTTACATCAAACGCATAAACTATGATAAAAAAAAGGTCGAAACATTAGGCAATGTGGAACACCGCAACTTATTGCTCCAATTGCATGGTAATTCACAAGATACTTTTTGTTTTCTATTTTTTAAATAAAGTTGCAGTCATTTTATAATACAGTGAACTACTCCGTAACTGCGTAATTTGTAGAGAAAAATCTTGTGGTTAACCGTATCAAATGCTTTAGATAGATCTAGGAAAATTCCCTTTGTATGACTATTTCTTTCAATACCATATGAAATTTTGTTGATAAGATTGATTGTTGCATATTTTGTGGAATTTTTTTTTTAAAAAAGTTACATTCATTATCATAGTTAGTTTAAGACCAAACTAATTATGATAACGAATATCTCAAGATGTCCAGTGGAAATTTTATGCCTGCTGGGATGGTTATGTAGTTCGGAAAAGCAGGAAATAATGGATATTAGTCTGCAGTTTGATTTAATCAACTCATTGTCGTTTTTATGTATCGGAATTACATGTACTAATTTTAATTGGTCAGTGAAAATGCCGTTTCTCAAAGAAGTTTAAAAATTATAAAAAAAAGGTTTCTCAATAATACTAGTTTGCTTTTACAACATCAGGCTGAAATTCATTCAGACTCGTGCTATATTTTGTTTTTGGCATACAAAACACTAACCAAAGTTATCTACGGAAAGCTTCGAATCTTCCATGAAAGAAATTAATTCTTTTTTTGTTTCCCACAGGAATTTCACTGGCTAATAAGTTTATTTATTTTCAAAAATATCTCTTTAAAGACCTATTCGCAATCTTTTAGGCAAATTAATAATTTTCACATTTTCTAAACCTGTTATTTCTTTAATTACACACCATATTTTTTCTTGAATTTCTAAGTGTTTAAAAAAGCACTTAAAAATAAAGAAAAATTATATATTTGGTTTAAAAAATTAAATGTTTGCTGCTATTTAACTTGTTTAAAAACGAAATTAAGGCTGTAATAGAAATTCAATTTAAAAATTCAAGAAATATGTATCTGGTGTACCTGTTTTGTCCTAAATAGATACACCGTTAAATAAAGTGTTTTGGGTGTCATTCATTATAAAATTAGTTAATAAATCAACTAAAATTGTATTGATAACAGCATTATGGTAAATGTATTAGCCACCAAGAATATCAAGTGTTTGTGTTAAAGAATAAACAAAGTGAAGTGAAGTTATAGGCACAAGATCTGCCAGACGGAAAAACAGATACTGTTGTTTGCTATTCTCGATGAATACAGTTTATATACGTGTAAAAAGATGATTGTAGCGCACACAAAAATGTAAACACTTGAAGATAGAATGGGATTGTCAGTCAGTTACAAAGACGTTTTACTAAAAGAAATTGGAAAAACAGTTTATTGGTTGTCAAGATCAAGTTCTTTACCGAGTCCTTTGCTTATTAATGGATGAAGAACTTAGAGGAAACAATGTTCACCCGACATCGAATATCCGTTTATCCCGAAACTTTTGAAAACTAAAAAAAGCTCAGGAAGATTGTCAAAAATGATAAAAAACTTCTATTTCATTTACCTTGGGTATTCCAAATTACAAATTTTAGAAAATACCTTAATTAATGCAAGGTAAAGTTTTGCTCCCAAGCAAAACTAGCTCTTTTAACATTTATTCTTCTACCAGAGTGAATAGATATACTACTCTAAATTTGTAGGTTTATCTCTTAGATATCTAAGGACAATTGTTTTACTGACCACATGTAAAATGTAGATAGTTATCGGAAACCATGTAGCAGCTTGTACAGTTACGAAAAAGTTTTAAAGTTAGTGAAAAAGTTTTGGAGTCAGGAACCATTGAGATTGAAAATTCCCAGAACAAATCAGTGTGCATAACAAACAATCAAGTGTTTTCAAAAAATTTTTGGCGTCTGTAAAAAGAGAGAAAACCTCCAGCTAGAATTTATTTTGCCTAACAAAACATAAGGAGTGTTTATTTTGCTTCAATTAAGCTGTATTTTACACAATATTTTTTTGGTATATTCAGTAGCTTCTCACACTTGTAGAATTGTTATTTATGTTTGTAATTTTAAATTTACTTGTAATTTAAAGTGTTATGATGAAACAATGAACTGTTAAGTGCTTAAAAACTACATAATGACTCTCCAATTAAAAAAATTATCCGTACGCATATATGGTAAATTCGACATTTTGGTTTGTGGATGACCTTTTCAACAAGATAATCTAAATAATGTTTATTTTATTACTTTTGTACGAATATTCATTGTTTTATGACCCAGGAACATGGGGTTACAAAAAAGTCATCACCCTAAAAACTACATAATGAGTATATATATATATATATATATATATATATATATATATATATATATATATATATATATATATATATATATATATATATATATATATATATATGTTATGAAATACCCATGTACCCGGCACCGGGTCTACATTAAAAAGTTGGATTATAACCTTGTGAAAACTTTAGCGTTGAATTGTTTTTACAAAAAACGCTGGTTAATTTGCGCTAATTTAGTTTGCCTAAATATATTTTAAGTTTCTTTTTAATAAACAACTATATTTACACTCGAGGTTACAAATTCAAATTACGCAAACTAAAAGTGTAAACTCGAATTGTCCGTAAATATTCTTTCTCCCTCAGGTTTGTTAACATTTAGAATAACTTGCTGTCTGACGTCGTTAACGCCAAAAACATTAATAGCTTTAGAATTAAATTTAACTCAATCAACTTCAAAAAATTCTCTAGGAATTACATTCTCTCACACAATAAAAAGAAGCTATTCAAATATCCGTATAAATCAGTTTCCTTTTCGCAAAATATTCTAATTGTTTTGCAAAAATATGTTTTAAAAAAGATTTTAAGTGGGACACATCTATATTGAGTAAATAGGCTTTGCGGTTATCGACTCCATAAAACTCATAGACTTAAAACAAGAACTTTATTTGTTGAAGTGTAAACCAATAGCAATTTAAAGTACAACTTAAAGCATTTATTGTTAATTTTTAAAATTTTTTTTTTAAAAAACCCTGATCCCCGGTTCCAAACCGGGTACCTGGCATATCAAAAATATATAATATTTGTATATATATATATATATATATATATATATATATATATATATATATATATATATATATATATATAAATGTACATATTTATATATATAGACACAGAGAGAGAGAGAGAGAGAGAGAGGGAGAGAGAGAGGCGAGAGAGAAAGAATTAATATAAATATAATAAATAGCTACTAATCAAACTACAATAAAAAATTTTTTATTAGATTTAAGTAATTTAATTAAAAAATAAATTCCAAAATGTCTATGAGATTATTAAATATAAGACGCTAAGTACCTATGATTTGCTTGGCGCCGTTAATTTTTTATATTTAACAACTCGCATTCTCCCGTTTTCATAATCATCTGAAAGCATGGAAGTGTAAATCATTTTTGGAAAAATTGAATGCAAGATGTATATCCACATATCCTTTTGAGCTATTGTGAAATTTCCAAGATAATATAGATTCTAAAAGGTATTTGAGTTAATATAAATTAAAAATTAGAAATAAATAAATATAAATTATATAAAATAGATTAGAACTACCTGTACAGGGTGTCCCAAACGGATTTTTTTTTATTATTATATTTTATTGAATTTATTAATGTAAAAAGAGTTAACAATATATGGAATTTTAATTCTGATAAGTTTTTTAAATTAGAGTTTTAAAATTGTCTAATAAATGGTCCCTATTTTATCACTGATTCTGGACTAGAGTTTTTAACCGGAAGATTTCGTACAATTCCGGAAAAATAAAATTCTTGCGGAAGAATATTAAGAATCAGGAAATTTTTTTTTGGACGGAATTTTACGAAACAAAAAAAACCGTCGTTGTTTATTTCGCAAATGCTACTTGCAAAAGTAGCGCTTACGAAAATTGCACTTGCGAAACGAGCTCTTTCGCTAAACGACGTTTTGAAGTCAATATAGAGAGTTTGTTGGGTAAATGGATATAATTGTAAAAAATAAAAAATTTCATATATCAAAAAGTTTTTAATGAATTTTTATTTTCGGTATTGGAAAATGTTAACATTTAAAGATTTTATTTTTTGAAATAATGATATAAAAACCATATTTCTTACGAAACGAAACTATTTCGCATCGCAACTTGCGAAACAGTTTTTAACGAAAAAAAAATTACGAAACGTGGCATAATAAATATATCTAATTACATTTTATGAATCAATTACATATAATTAACTAAGTAGCTAAAGTACTAACTATTGTATAATATTATTAAGTTTCAATTGTAAACTTTTATAAATGAACCAAGACTTTCATAAAATAAACTTTTTAAAATGTCATTTAATGAATAAGTATTAAATAATGAAGATAACATGAACAACGTTAACATAGGAATGCAATTGCGTAATCAGAAAAAAATGCAATTGTTGAAATCAAAAAAAAGACCTGATTTAAGTAATGAATGCTAAAACTTAATTATATATTAAAATACCTAAAAATTGCTCTCACTTGTTTTCAAATAGAATAATTTTAGGTTTAGTGAGTTTCACTTTTTTTTATTTTTGAGGTGCTCTGTTATATGAGCTTTTGCTTTTATTACCTAAATAACAACAAGTTAATTCAAAAAAATTTAAAGACATCCTTTTCAAAGATATTTTCTAAAATTTTTTCTTTTATAAAAAAAAAAAGTTAGGATGGGAAGGTTGTAAGGGCACTTGCTCCCCCTTGTATTACTGGAAAATGTTTTATTATGGAACATCCCAACGTTATTGGGACTCAACCTATAACGTTATAAGCTCAACCTATTTCGGAGGGTAGTGAAAAGTTGATAGAAAGATTTTTTTTTTCAGCGGGCAAGTTCAATACAACCCTTCCCCGGGTCTTCGCCCCTAGAAACAAAATATATCTTTAAAATAGAAGATCACCATGACTATACAAGCGCTGAAAGTTTCATAGCTGTTGCTAGTCTGAAAGATAGTGATAAATTAGTTGCAAGATTCAGTGAGAACTGACAACGGCCAAACAACACGTGAAGTTAAAGTAAACTTTGTAATGAAACCAAATATTTTACCTGATCTTTTATATGAGAGTATAAATAGTAAATCTCCACTTCTGCAAATCCAAAAGCAACAAGCAACCAAAGCCGGTACTTTAAATATATAAATACTGGCCTAGCGACTGGGGGCAAAGGGAGGAAAATTTAAATGTATATTAAGAATAATGTTGTTTAATGTATATATATATATATATATATATATATATATATATATATATATATATATATATATATATATAATTAATTATTGCTCTGTTCTTTAAGAACATTGAGCACTCTGTTTGTAAAATACACTAACATAATTTACATATATATATATATATATATATATATATATATATATATATATATATATAAATATATATACATATATATATATATATATATATATATATATATATATATATATATATATATATATATATATATATATATATTTAAATATATATTTATAAATTATTGAAGAATAATTTAACAACGTTATTCTTATTTAAATAACAATATTTTTTTATTAATTATTTTTATTAATTTAAATAACAACATTTTTGAGTTAGTTTTGAGAGAAATATATATATATATATATATATATATATATATATATATATATAATATATATATATATATATATATATATATATATATATATATATATATATATATATTTATATATATATATATTTATATATATATATATATTTATATATATATATATATATATATATATATATATATATATATATATATATATATATATATATATATATATATATATATATATATATATATATATATATATATAACTAACTCAAAAATGTTGTTATTTAAATTAACAAAAATAATTAATAAAAAAATGTTGTTATTCTTATTTAAATAACAACAATTTTTTATTAATTATTTTTGTTAATTTAAATAACAACATTTTTGAGTTAGTTTTGAGAGAAAGAGCAACACTCTCTCCGCAACATGTCTCTATACCAGTGTTTATATATATTTATCAAGTAACGACTTTGGTTTACTTCCGAATTGTGGATGTTTATTGCCTTTGGCTTAGTAGGTTTACTATTTATATTCTCATATATAAAAACTTAGTATAATATTTGGTTCCATTACAAAGTTTAATTTAAATTTAAGTGTTGTTTGGCCGTTGTCAGTTCTTAGTGAATCTTGCAATTAATTAATCAATACCTTTTAGACTAGCTTCAGCTCTGAAACTTTCAGCGCTTGTATATTCTTGGTGAGCATTTTATTATACAACAAGGCTTTAGCACTAATCACTTAAATTAGGTCTTAAATTAGGTCTTTTTTTGTTGTAAACTAAATTTAGTTGAGGATTTCAACAAAGGCATTGTTTCCCGTTTACGAAATTGCATTCGCATGTTAACTTTGTTCAAGTTATCTTTATTATTTATTTCTTATTCATTACATAAAATTCTGAAAAGTATATGTTATAAAAGTCTTTTTTTTAAAGTTTAAAACTGAAATTTATCAATATCATACAAAAAATTAGTATTTTAATTACCTATTTAATTATACGTATTTGATTCTTAAAACGTAATTGAATATATTTATTATGCCGCGTTTCGTAAGTTTTTTTCCGATAAGAACTGTTTCGCAAGTTGTGGCGCGAAAGAGTTTCGTTTCAAAAGAAGTTTGGTTTTTTATAATTATTTCAAAAAGTAAAACTCTAAAATGTTCATATGTTATAATACTGTATATAAAATTCTATTATAAACATTTGGGTATATAAAAATTTTATTTTTTATAATTATATCCGTTTGGCCAACAAAATTTTTTTATAGACTTCAAAACGTCGTTTAACGAAAGAGCTCGTTTCGCAAGTGCGAATTCCGTAAGCGCTTCTTCCGGCTTTTTTTGTTTCGTAAACTTCGGTACGAAAAAAAAAATTCCTGATTCTCAATATCATTCCGAAAGAATTTTTTTTTTCGGAATTATACGAAATCTTTCGGTTGACAACTCTTGACTGTGTTCTTTAATTTGTTACACAAGTAATATTGAACATTAGTATAGTTCTACTACAAAACTATAATGTATTTCAAAATTGTTAAATATTTGAACGACTATTTTTAAAGTTATAGTTAGTAGCTAACAATAGACTTAGAAAAGATTATAAGGATGACAGAAAGTTTTAAGTTTCAAGTAAGACTTGAAACTTCCTGTTTCAAGTGTTACATGAAAACTGTAACTTCCTATTTACAAAAAGATAACGGAAATTAAAAATGAAGTACACTATTTACGATTCTTTTTGTTAAAGTTTACTATTTTTAACATGAACTTTTGAAATTCTTTTGAGTCTTAAACAAATGAAACAGGCAGTAGAAAAACTTAGATTTATTCTTTCGTTTATATACAATCGTTTTAAATCTTTTGCATTTTTTGTATCTTTGATGAAAAAAATTTTTTTAAATACATTATCAACTGCACTGCATTTTTTTTTCTTTTAATGTTAAAGTTAAGTATCATATCAAGTTATTGATATTCATTATTATTATGAGTAGGGAGTCATTGATATATTTATATAAATCACATTCGGTATATATATATTTTTTTTCTTCCCCTAACTAAGTTATTTTTTAATTATGTATATTTTCTTTTTAGCTAAAATAAAAGTTATTCTTAAGTTTTTTAATTTTAATCCGGTCATGCTTTTCAGTTTAACTTTAAATGACATTTTCTCGAAATGTTCTCCCTAATAGTATTAAAACTGCAATAAACTATATTTGAAATATTAAATTATGATATCAAAAAACCCAAAACATTTGTAGTATTTGTTTACTTTTCATTACACCTTTCTTTACTAATACGATTTTCATACTAATAAATAAAAATATATACCATTATAAAATGCGAATATAATGAATAAAATAGATACTCTTTTAAATGTATTTTATATTTATTACTGCGTAAGTATAAAGATGACATAATTGTATTTATTATTACAAAATGTAATTTATATTATCAGCCATTTATTATTACATAAGTGTAAATATAACATAATTAAATGCTATTACATTATGTAATTTATATTATCAGAACATTTATTTTTTCATAATATTATATTTATTTTAAAAAAAGTTTAACATAAGACTTTTATCTAGTTGAATTTTGAAGTATAACGGAAGTATAAGCAGAGTGAACTGTTAAAACAAATATTTGCCACAATCGCTTTATCGCATCCAGGATGTGACAAAACTTGCAATAATTACTTAATTTCGCTGTTTTAGTTGATAAGTTTGAGATCTTTTTATTTAGCTTATAGAGTTTATAAAACTATGTTTTTTATGTTTGCTTTTTTGTTATACTATTTTGTTTTTTGTCAATTAATACTAATCATTTTGTTGTTTTAGGTTTCAGAAGAAGTTTGCATTATGCAAAATATGTCGTATACGATGAATTTACAGCGTTTACCATTAATGTCATTTTAACCATGTGTCACTTTAGAACAAGGCCCAGCACAACCACCTCCTTATTTTATATGGAGGTAGTTTTGCTGAACCATGTTCTCAAACTCGATTTTGGATTAGCCAAACAAACTGTCCGGCAGCTTGAAATCAATTAAACAAGGTAATATATGGTATAGTTATAAGAAAGTAAAAAAATTTAGTACAAAATTGTTTAAATGATGATTTATTGTTACCTGCATTGTTAGAAATTATATTTCTCTAATATTTTTATGTGTTAACACAATTCAAAAAAATTATTTTTTAACTACAAAACTTACGGTTTTTACGTAGTTTTTTAGATCAAAGAGAAAATCTTATTCTGCTAGTTTAGGTGAGCAGTCTGACGTCAACTAAAATAGCCTGCTGTTGGCGGCTTCAGTACAGATATTGACTGATAAATAGCCTGACTCGCAGCGGAGTTCTGCTACATCGACTGAGGGTTTGGCATAGGGTAGCAATCTTTTCTTTCATTAATCTTCGTTTTTTTCTTCTTTTTCTGAAAATTCATATTTAACTAATGTAACATAAATATGGTAACAATATGTTACATAAATATGCTATAGTAAATGAGTAGTATAGTAGATAAGTGCTGAGTTATTTGTTTGTGGTCTGGAATCAAACTTTAATATCTTTTTGTTTACAAAATTAGAAATTTTGTTAAAAAAACATTCTTTAATAAAAGAAGTATCCATTCTTCACAGTCAAGATGGTGCATCCTCTCCATTCCCCAAGATCGCCCGGTGGGTAGAAACCAATATAAATTTGTAGCACAATGTTACACATATTTTTTGATATCGGTTTGTATGTATTTAGATAAGAATTGACAAAGTTTTAGATAAAAAAACTGTTAAGATAAAAAAATTAAACTTTAACTACAGTTTATTCAACAATTCTATATATAAAAAATTTGGTACTTAAAACCTCATAACTTTTTTTAGAGTTGTTCAATTTTGATAACTATTTCAAAATACTGCGTTAAAGCTCTATCTAATGATGTATAACTATTTCACCATTAAAATACTGTGTTAAAGCTCTATCTAATGATGTATAACTATTTCACCATTTAAATACTGTGTTAAAGCTCTATCTAATGATGTATAACTATTTCACCATTAAAATACTGTGTTAAAGCTCTATCTAATGATGTATAACTATTTCACCATTAAAATACTGTGTTAAAGCTCTATCTAATGATGTATAACTATTTCACCATTAAAATACTGTGTTAAAGCTCTATCTAATGATGTATAACTATTTAATATTTGATCAATTTAAAATTTTCAATCCACATACCTACTAGTAACACACACACACACACACACACACACACACATATATTTCCTTATTATCATATATATGTATATGATGATAGGGAAAGTTTGTAAATGCGTTGAGAAGTTAAGGTAAATCCGTGAAGGTGGAGTTTAGTTTCAAGAGATTACAAATTAATTTGTTTTTTGTTTTTTGTTTTTCATGAAATAAAAATTATTAAAAACTTTTTTCAATATCATTTGCATTAACAGATTAAACAGCAAGGTTATTACTATTTTTCTGGTTTAAAGAGAAAGGCTATATAAGCCACACAACTACAGAACCATGATTATAAAATTGCTAAAAATAAACATTCCTCTAAATTAAAAGTTTTTTTAATCTATCTTGAAGATACATGAATGCATCCATGTATCTATTTTTGCTTATGACTTATTTTTTTGATTTCATTTTTTGTTTAGAATTTCAATACGCTTTGTTCATGGATTTACAGAAAAACTTCCAGCGGATTCAAGATTCGCAAGCCCAAATACTTTATAGACTTAAAAACATCGAACAAAGTAGAGATGTTTTATTTGAAATGTTGACAATATAGAAAAAAAAAACAATAAGTTCAATTGAGATATTATTAAAAAAATTTTAAAACCAAGTTTAAATGCAAGAAAATGAAAGGTAACTTCTACTGTTCAATCTTTGACAATAAAAATCAATATTCCAACATTTATTATTGCTGAAGAGTGATGCCTGGCTTTATAAGAATTACGAATTTACTAAAACTGTTATTATTATCAATTGTTATACTAATATGAGTTTTAGGGATAATGATAATAGCTGTAGTGTTGTGGCGGAGCGCATGCTTTTTAAACAAGAAAATCCACTTTTGATACCCACCACATTCCTTAAAGTACCACTTGTCAGGGTTGGTGTTGTAACCTGTATATAACATACAGGTTTCAAACTCACAAGTTCATACTAAACTCGTTTCTTTTACTAAATAAGCGCAGATTATCTCAAATCAATACAGATTTATTACCCCAAAAACTGCAGTATTTGATAATCTAATTCCTAGAGAATTAAATAGTTCTAGGTACAATAACTTTTGGCTTTAATTTTGACAAATACAGTATCAGAAATAAAAAACTTTACCGACAACTTCTCTCAAAAAAAGCTAGATCTCAGAGGTCTCTAAATACTCACTCTGATCATATTTTAAAATAAATTAATTGGATGTTTTTTATTTTATTGATTTATAAAAATTTAAATTATCATTTTTCTTCTTTTTAGCATTAACTTAAGTTATATTTTCAGTGGCATTTTAGAATAATATGAGCCAAATGATGTTCGGGCTTACCAAGGGCTTTTTTTTGTATCTAGAAAGTCTTTGCAATATTTATTGATTTTTATATGTTTAAAAAGTCAAAAAGATCTATAAATATGCTGGATCACTTTGAACCAAAATTAGCCCCAGGTTTTGTTAAGTTCCAACATAAGCTTCAACTTCAAGTTGGAAATTTAATTTATAGAAAAACTATTTGCAAAGAAATATTTACCTACTGCATTTTTAATAGATGTGCAAGTCTTTAATATGTAAACAAAAGTGAATGTAAATCAATTTTACTTTGTATACTTGTACAAAATTGTGCAAATCTCAACAAAAAAAAAGTACATAAAAAGAGAAAAAAAATGGAGCAACAGTGGTGCAGTGGTTAGAGCTCTATCAATAATATTTATTACCACTATTAATTTAAAAGTTTTTTGTTAATATATATAAAACATTTTTTTGTCCTAAGTTATTATATATTTTTTTTTTTCTTTGTAAATTTTCAACTTGCAAAAACACGTTCGCTCGTTACAATAACCACGAACGTCTCTCATCTGAGAGACGTTCATGGTTATTGTAACGAGCGGACGTGTTTTTGCAAGTTGAAAATTTACAGAGAAAAAAATATGTAAATATATAATAACTTAGGACAAAAAATGTTTTATATATATTAACAAAAAACTTTTAAATTAATAGTGGTAATAAATATTATTGATATTATGGCAGTTACACTTGTGGAAATTAAAAAAATGATAAAAGACTTGTTTACAAACTACAAAGTAGAGACGCTGCGCTAAAGCAACAAGAAAGTAACTTTATATATTTGAATATTTTTATTGATAATATATCAATAACGAAACCCTTTAAAATGAATCCGAAAACGTTTGAATACAAAAGTCTTTTTGAAAACATTTCAGATAAGGTTTTTAAAATAAATGATCAAAACACTTTTGATAAATATGACCTTGACAAAAACTTTGTTGATAACTTTTCATTAATGAATATGGAAACACCTTACATGTTTCCAGATGAAATAAATAAGTATTTAAAAGATGTTAAACTTTTTGAGAGCCTTTCTCTTGTTCATCTTAATATTAGAAGTGCTAAAGCAAATTTTGAAAACCTAAAAATGTTCTTAGAGGAAAGCAATTTTATTTTTAATATTACTTGTTTAAGCAAAACATGGTTAACTGATGACGAATTTAAAGAAAGCACGCTTTTTCAATTAAATAACTATAAAGGAGTGCATTTGCAGAGGAAATCGAAAAAAAGGGGCGGGGTTGTTGTAATTTACATCAATATTAGTTTGCGGTATAAATTACGAAATAACCTATGCATATCTGATTACGACAGGGAATTTGTTTCTATTGAAATCATTAACAATGACTCTAAAAATACCTTAATATCATGCTGTTATAAACCGCCACAAACATCAACAGAAATATTCTCAAATCATGAAATGCTTACAGGAAAAAAAATTATTTATCCTAGGAGATTTTAATCTTAATGCTCTAAATTATGAAAATAGTAAAGAAACACAAAGTTTTTACAATAATTTATTTCGATTTGGTGTAATTCCTCTAATAAATAAACCAACGCGAATTACAAAAAATTCGGCAACACTAATAAATAATATACTAACAAATTCTTTATTTGAAATCTCCTTAAAGAAAGGAGTAATTAAAACATCTATATCGAATCACTTTCCAATATTTATTTCAATAAATACCTCAAGTAAAATTAAAATAATTAAAAAAAAAACAATCACAAGGCAGCATTTTTCTTTGGATAGCCAGGTTGACTTTAAAAATGAGTTAGCCAATATTGACTGGTCAAATTTAGAATCCTCAAATGATACCAATTTAATGTATAATACGTTTATAGATATTTTTTTGTTTCTTTATGATAAACACTTCCGCAAAGTAGTAAAAACAATTAAATTTAAAGACATAAATTCACCTTGGTTGAGTAAAGGTCTTAAAAAATCATCTAAGCGGAAACAACGATTATATATAAAGTACCTTAAAAAAAAATGCGATAAAACAAAATCGGAATACAAGAGTTATGCAAGTCACTGTTGTAAAAAAATGAAATATTGCTTGATGTCATGACCCAGAAAAATCCTTAAGGGATATTATTGTAATATCATTGGTGGCTACTGGGATATAAGTCCCAAAATCTGGTTACACCGTCCGTAGAAGGAAATCCATTTTCAAATTTGCATATAATCGCATTAAAAAAACTGCAATATATTTAACTCTAGAGCAATAAAACTGGTTCCATTTTTTTAGTTTAAAAAAGAAAAATCTGTACGAAAAAAATTTTAAAAATCAAAATTGCTTTTTTATAAAGTATTATGACAAAATTCTGTGAACGCATTTGTGAGCATTGCCGCTCCAACCTTTGGAGGCTTGAGGAGGGAAAGCTTAAAACATGGCTGTTTGACTTCTCTACTATCTCTTAAGTCCACCCTGTTACAAGAGATTTGGTTTGTAATTGTTTAATTTGCTCAGTTAGTAAAGCAAAACACAATTCTTCACATCTAACCTTGGCAACCCAGAAACCTGATACAAATCAGAACTCAGTTGAAAGAAGATGTTCTCAATGCTTTTCAATTTTTAGCAAGAGTCTCCCACACAATTGCTCAAGGTCTAACTTGCAAAATAATTTAGCAGAAGTCTACTCAAAGGACTCTGTGGCAGCTTAAAGAGTTGGAGCATCAGTCACTGTCAACAAGGAAGCTTTACCTCATGAAACAGTTCGTCTTAGTAGAATAGAAATAAGGAAATAGGAGGCTACCCTATTCCAGTTCTTCCAGGTAACATTGTATTAGGTAATTAAAGTTTTAGCTTCATATTTTAAATCTATGTAAGGCATAATAAGATAAAATCTCTCTTAATTATTTTCAAGGTTCATCTTCAAGAGCAAGAAGACTTTTCAATGAAGGACCAGAACAAACAGTAAAAGGTCTTCTTTATGTGCAATACAACACAACACGCTGTCTAATTCTGGTGCGAAAAAGCTGGTGTCAACACTAAATCAAGTTGTTCCAAGTCGGATTGTTGAAAACAACTTCCTCTCCAAGTTTGATCAGTTGAGCAAACTGACAGGGGCACAAATCAGGTGGATAAACTTGCTATTTATTGCAAATACTTGAAAGTTCTTTATCAGCTAGTTCTTGAAACTATAAACCTCTCTGATGACTACATTGTGAAGCTGGGAGTGGATGATGGTGGTTTTCTAAAAGTAAGCTTTGGAATAATGGAAAAAGGTTCAGCTTCACAATCTCCGGTATTAAAACGACTTCTCACCAATTCTCTGGATAAAGATTCTAATGTTAGGCGTCAGTTACTAATTGCCTATTCTGATAATTTTTGGGTAAACTACAGCAATGTCAAGCAAGTTTTTGATCTGCTGAACCTTGACGAACTTCGCTTTTTTTTTTTCTGTTATGATATGAAGCTGATAAATATTATTTGTGGTCTACAAGCACATTCTAGTGCAAATCCATGCTATTGGTGTGACATTTCATCAAAAGATCTTGCAAAGTGTGAATCTCTAAGAACTTTTGGATCAATCAGTAGAGATTATCAGGCATTCAATTTGGCTGGTGCTAACATCAAGAAAGTAATTTCATTCAGAAACTCTGTTCATGCACTCATCATCTATGCTTCAGATGAATCCTTTTGTCATTGATATGCTTCCACCTATAAAGTTTCATCTGTTGCTTGGTGTCGTAAATCATCTTTTACAGTCTCTCAAAGGTTTGGACACATGTTCTTGCATTACATCATATTCAACAGCAACCATTTCATGGTAAACAACTTGCTGGAAATGAGGGCAGGAAGCTTTTGAAGAATGTGGATGTTTTGGAAAGATTGACCCAGCAGCACTCCTTCTTTCCAGCTGTTCCTTTTATTGACACACTAAGAAAATTCTAGACAACTGAATAAGCCCAAATTTCATAAATGCGAACTGGCATAACTGCAAATGGCGTATGTGCAAAATGGCGTAAGAGTGAACTTGCATAAGTGCGAACAGGCATAAGTGTGAACTAGTTGAAAAACTGGCTCAAGTACGAACTGACATAAGTGCATCGAAAAAGTTTGCAAACATTGGCATAAGTGCGAATTGGCATAAGTGCAAGCTGGCATAAGTGCAATTTTATTCAGTGCACTTATGCCAGTTCATACTTATGCCAGTTTTTTTAACTGCTATGCACTTATGCCAATTCACTTTTATGCCAATGTTTGCAAATTTTTTTGCGCACTTTGCACATATGCTAGTTTGTACCTATACTAGTTTTTGCTATGCTTTGCACTTATGCCAGTTTGCACTTATTCAGCCTTCCGTAAAACTCAATGACGTTGTCCATGCTTTTTTTTGCAATGTCCTTGATAAAAGTTATGTTGAAAAAATAGAGTAAATCATAGTCTCCTATTTACAACTTCAGGATGCCATCAACACTCCCAAGGTTCATGCATGTTCCACCATATTCCTCAATTCATCCAACGCCACAATAGCTCTTTGGGAATTTATTCAAAGCAATGACTGAATCAAAGCTGAAGCACTCCATCATCTTTTCAGTACTCATTGGCAAAGGTACAAGAGACCAAGCAACCACCCAGAGTATGAAGATAGGCTTCAAAGATGCATGACAGACTTCAACAACAAAAAAATTAATTAGGAATATTACAAATCAGTTTAGACATTTTTCTTAAGAAAAAACAATTAAAATTGAAACTTTGATTTTGAATGAAATTAGAATTGAAGAAAATTGTTATTTACCAGTGAATTTACTGCATAAATATTTTTGTTGTGTTTTTGGGATGAATAAAATTTCTTGAAACCAACTTTGTTAGCTGCTTATAAACTATGTATTTAATGCAATTTTATGCAAAATTTGAAAATGGATTTTCTTCCACGGACGGTGTAACCAGATTTAGGGACTTATATCCCAGAAACCACCTATAGTAGTACAATAATATCCCCAAAGGATTTTTCTGGGTCATGACATCAAGCAATACTTCATTTTTTTACAACAGTGAGAGCGCTTGCTTTATAAACAAGAGATTTTTTTTTTGTTTTTTTGTTTTTTATTTTTTGTTCTTTATTACAATGTTCAAGATACAATTACAAATATACAAGACAAAATTACAGGTGAAAATATCGTAACGATGAATAAATAAAAACAAATAAATAAAGAACGCGGATACTCAAAGAAGACCATCAGATCTTGTCACAGAGAACCGCTGATAAAGAACTTGAAACTTAAAATTTATACAAAGTGTAAAAGTCATTATACAAATAAATTAAATCGTTAAAATTAAAAAATCTTTTTACAACTAGAAAATATAAATAAACAAAAAATATACAAGTATTTGATTTAATAAATAAAAAGAAAGCGGACACTCGCAGAAAACCATCAAGTCTTCTTTGAGAACCGCTCGTAAATTTAAAAATCTCATAAAAATCAAATGCATACATACATGGCCAAGTGTATAAAGCACAAGAAAAATTTAAGTGCATTTATATACATATTCAGCTGCATCACTGGATAAAAAATAAAAAAATAAATTATTCAATGTTTAAAAATACAAAAATATATCATCAATAGACAAATGATTTCCTAAAACTTTTTTTGAGGTAACTCCATTTCAAAGAAAAATCAAAATGTTTTGAAACTATTTTATTCCAAAGAGAAACTCCACGAAATGAAATGCGCGTTTTTCCAAAATTAGTTTGAAAGGATTGTTGACGAATTAAATTATCATTTCTTAAGTTGTATTTATTTTTATCTTTTAAGGTATGTAAATTATGAGGCTAAGTTGGAGCTAGTTTTACATTTGTACATAAAACAAAGAATATTAAAAACATTTAGCTGATATATATCAAGAATTTTTATTTTAAATAAGAGAGGTTTGGCATGAGTAAATTTATCTTTAAAATTAATAAGACGAGCAACATGCTTTTGTTGACGATAAAGAGACCTAAGTTTGGATTTATTAATACTACACCAAGCAATATTTGCATAGTTTAAATGACAATGGATAGAGAAGCCATAATTGAGTTAAATTACGTTTATTTAAATCACTTTTACCTTTATACAATATTCCTACATTTTTAGCAATTTTATTACACAAGAATTTTATGTTATATTTCCAATTAAGGTTTTCATTGATATAAATACCCAAAAAGTTTGTATAAATTACTCTTTTATTAGAATTTTGTCAATAAAAAGTAATGGTAGATCGCAAGGCAGAAGTTTTTTTAAAAAAGCTGGATGAAAAAGTATCCGATTGGTTTTTTCAACATTAAGTGAAGACTTGTTTATTTTAAACCATTCAGAAATTTTTGTTAATTCGATATTCATATTTTGAAATAATGTTGTAATGTTGTTATCAGATAAAAAGAGGTTAGTGTCATTTGCAAACATTTCAGCAATCAAGTGCGAAGCTTTATGTAAATCATTAATGTAAATATGAAAGAGAAGGGGCCCAAGTATAGAACCCTGGGGAACACCACTGGTTATATTTAATAGATTGGAAGGGTCAGGAAAATCAGGAAAAACGCCCTGTTTTATTAAACAATGTAAAACTTTAAATAGCACATCTTTCAGAGGTTCATAAGACTCGATGACAGCATTACCATTTATATTATCATGACCAGCTGATTTTTTACATTTAAGCATTTTAAAAGATTTATTACATTAACGCATTTCAAAATCTTCATACATATAATTCATAACATGTTAAGACCGGAGAAATATGTGAGGCCGTGGCGCAGTGGTTAGAGCGCTTGCTTATTAAGCAGGTGATCCAGGTTCGAAACGAGTTCTGTAAATGTTTTCGCGACACGGTTAGGAAGGAGGCGTAAACATCCTGGTTAAATGCGCTTCCGCGGTTCTCTGTGACAAGCCAGCTTGGCCTTTTTGGGGTACCTAAAAAAAAAAAAACTTTTCGTAAAATCATACTCAACTACTCTATTAGTCACAGTAGGAATTTTATTAGCTAGACTAAGGCCAACAGAAACAAAAAAATTTACCTAATTCACTACTTATTACAGTTGGATCAGAGGGAAATTCATCGTTAATTTTTATAGTTTTGGGCACTGAGCACAATTTTATTTTCTGCATTCCAGTAAGTTCTCTAAGAATTTCCCATGCGCGTTTACAATTATGCTGGTTCATCTCAAGTAAATTAGAGAAGAACATTTTTAAAAAATTTTTCCTTTGTCTTTCAAATTTTTGGGCATAATTTTTTTAAAGAACCTTACTTTCGTTTGTCTTGGTTTTTAAGTATTTGATATATAATTTTTGCTTAATTTTAGAGGACCTTCTAAGATTTTTTGTAATGGTGACATTAAACTCTTGGTTTTTTTATTTAATGTACATTTTGGAAAGTTTACGTCATATATTTCATAAAAAGTTTTAAAGAAAGTGTCATAAATATGATTAGCACCAAGAATATACTTTAATTTGGTTCCAATGAAGCAGAGATAACTGCTCTTTAAAAGATTTTAAATTCGCTGCGGTAAAAAAGCGTTTTGAAAAACTTATTTTCTGTTGGGATATTTTTTCTACGGCGATATTAATCGAGATAAAAATATGGAAGTGATCTAAGATGTTGCTTAAAATTATACCTTTTTTTTAGAGATTTATTAAAAATATTATTTTTTATGATAGTGTCAATTTAAGTTGCTGAAGCTGAAGTTACTCTTGTTGGCTTATTAATTAAAGGAATTGCCCAATGCTCAAATACATCATTATGAAATTTATTAGTTCCACAATTGGTGTGGTATTGAAAACTATCGAAATTAATGTCACCTATTAAGTAGTATAATTTTTTTTCTTGAATGCTTTTTCTTAAAATATCATTAATAAATATATTAAAATTTTCAATTTGACCCGAAGGTCATAGTTGGGCAATAGCAACAACTTAAAATTAAATTTTTGTTTTTTGTGGTTATGATTTCAATTGTTAGAACTTCTTTGTCGTCATCAGAATTGCTCATGTTAGGGTCTCATAATATACCTTAACCATTCTTTAATATAAATTATTAAACCACCACCTCGCTTTCTATTTTTACGTTCTAAAGAAATTTTATTAAAACCTGGTATACAGTTATTTCCATTAGAAATTACGTAAACAGAGCTACACCAAGTTTCCGACATGCAAACTAAGTTAAAAAAACTAAGAGATTCTTTTACATTTATACAAAAATTTTCAAAACTTTTTGATATGCTTCTTATATTAATATGAAAAATATTTAAGTTTAAGAAATTCTTTTATTTTATTGGAATAATAATAAAAGCAGGGTGCGGATTCACCAAACTTTCGTAACTCTTGCGTAGCTCAACTAAGGTTACGGAAAGCGCACGTTCAGCGTTGTTTTCGTAACTATTTGGAATTCAAGTTTTGCAGCATTTCCGTAAAGTAAGGGTTGTGCATGAGGGAGCGTATTGAGTAACCTTTTTTTTGCGCAAGTTTAGCGTAAGTTTGGCGTAAGTTCAAAACTATAAAATTTGTGCAGTTGCGTTTAACAAAACTTACGCTAGTTTTTTTGTAAGCTCAGCGTTAAAAATTCAGTATTCACCAAGCTGAAATGGTATTAACCAAACTTTTTAAAAAAATTTCTCAGCTCAATTTAAGCAAGAAAAGTTACGTTGGCTATGAGCTGCCTTAACTTTGGCGTAAAGTTAAAATTACTAAATATTAGAAATTACACCATTTCTAATATTTAGTAATTATTATGATTTATATATAGCTATGTATTGTCAGATTGATATAGAATCTTATTATAATATATACAATTTATGTATGTAAATTTTGAATATTATAATAAAGTTAACAATAATCTTAGATATTCACACAAATATAAATGCATCATAATAATTTAACATAAATATTGATATAACAAGTTAATGACAACAATTAAGATGTTATTAATAATTGATTCAAACTTATTGTATTTAATATATATTTATATATATATATATATATATATATATATATATATATATATATATATTATATATATATATATATATATATATATATAATAGTAAGATGTTATTATATTAATAATATAAAATAACATCTTGTTATATAAAATAATAGTAACATTATCATATAAAATAAGATACTATAGTATATTATATAATATTTATAGTATAAAATATACATACTGTATATTTTATTTTATACTATAACTATTATATTTTATAAAATATTTTTAGTATAAAATATACATATTGTATATTGTATATTTTCATAGATGCTATATTGTTATAATGCAGTTATGATTTTGGTAATATATTCAATCATTGAATTATTAACAAAAAAAACAATTATATCTTTATAAATATTAACAAAACATTGTATATATTAAAAAAAAAAAAACTGTATGATTCTAAATATTGTATTTCTCAGTTTTTTGTTAAATGGTACATACATAAGTTCATTTAGTTGTTTTAATAGCTTTATTTAGTTTAATTAAAAAGGAAATTGGTGAAAATCAAATCTGGCATTAGGCACAGCCTGTTGCTTTAAATGATTATTCTGATGTAGAACGTGTTCAAAAATTTCGTTTGTCTAAAAGTAAATGCTAATATCAATGAGGGTTTTATCAAAGTAACTGGGAGTTTTCAAAGAGTAATTGGTAAAAGTTAATAGTCAATTCAAAAAAAATTAGCTACAAAAAAGAAATAATCTTTTGATCTTTTATTGTTAAATATGCTTGTTATTTATGGACTGTTACGAATAAAGTTTAAAAGAGTTGATTTATAGACTACTTATTTAAAAATTGCTTTTTTACTTTTTCAAAGATGTTGTTGAAAAGTATCCTGAGTAAAGATTTTTATTTTTTTTAATTCTGAACTAAAAAAGACATTGAATATAATCCAAATGCAGGTTTCCTTTATTTTTCCTTTCCTTTAGGTTTCCTTAGATACAACTACATCAGAGAAAATGTATTTCAATAAAGTTTACCTTTAGGTAGATAGTGATGTGGAGCAATCTTTTGGTCATCTTAAAAACCATTGGAGTACACAAGAGAGGTGGAGCATAATATATGCTCACCCTAACAATATACTGCAAAATATATTTTACGAACAATTTATTTGAAAACCTTTGCAATTGCTTAGAATTAGAAATTTCAGATGACATAAACTTTGAGGACAATGATGAAGATGATGTACACAATGTTCAGGCTGAATTAACACAAAATCATAATTAAAAATTAACACCAAGTCGACTTGAGATAATTCAAAGAACAATTAAAAATATTTGTTTGCAAAGCGAAGACGATAATATATAGTTAAATGTTACACGGGAAAATGTTACAAGGATTTTTTTGATGTTTTATATATGACTTGTTTAGGTATTATACAAACTCCAAACTTGTTCATGCTTAGGTCAAATTAGTATACAAACTTTTAATTACTTGTATTTTAAATAGACACTATTTATGCAATATTTATGATTGAAGAAAATGAAAGTTTTATAGCAAGATTAATTGTATATTAAACAACTATCAAAACTTGCCTGCTTTTAATAACGTCTTTGTAGAATGATCAATTCTGAACCCTTTCCCTCTTTCCTACTTAAAATTATTTTCTTAATAATTTTTATTCAATTAAAAGTATTTAGTTTTTATAGCAGAGTTTTGTAAAATATTACTTTCTTTCATTAGGATGTAAAAAATATTAATTAGTAATAATCCCAAATTCAGATTTGTTAAAAATTATATGAATTCAATATTAGAAAAGTTTGTTTTATAAAATTACGAAAACCTAGTTCATTAAAAATAAAAATCAACTCGGTTTTTTTTTTTGTTTTTTTTTTTGCGTAAGTTCAGCGCAATTCATGCGCATCCCTTACTTTACGGAAATGCTACGAAACATTGGCGAATACCAAATAGTTACGAAAACAACGCTGAACATACGATTTCCGTAACCTTAGTTGAACTACGCAAGAGTTACGAAAGTTTGCTGATACCGCACCGAGTCGCGCTGAACTTACTTAATAAAGCACCGGCTCCGATAAAATAATTTAAATACGAATCCGATTCATGGTTTTTGTTAGAATGCATTTTTATTTTTAGATTTTACCTTAAATAATTAAAGAAACTCTTTTTAAAACCTTATTTTATTAGTTTGTTATAAACAACCTTAGCATATTTACCTTTTTACCTTAGTTCTTTAGCGTCTGTAAACAACCTTTTTCGTAACTCGCTTGTCCGTTCGCAAAAATCTTCGTTTATAAAAAAATTTTGATCCCAAAGTTTCAATTTTATGTATTTGTCAGGGATAGCTGATTTGTCTTTAAAATTTATAAATTTTTCAACAATGGTTCTGACTTTTATTAATATTTTCTTTTTTTCCTGCTCGTTGTGCTCGTTCAATAATAAAGTTTACTTGAAGTGAAAGTTTGGTTTTAAGTATATCTTGGACTTTTCTTTCGCAATCTTCCCAACTTTCGTTTTCTGATTCCTCAATTGCATTCATTTTCAAATTGTTACGTCTACTACTATCTTCTGGCTCTGCCAACTTTTCCCTCTTGGATTCAGTTACACGGACTCAGTTATTCTAAAACTTTTGGTTTACTATGATCAGGCTTTGCTTCGGCAAGTTGAACTAAGTTTTTGTCATATTTATCACTTTAAAATCGACAGATTTTTTTAAGTCGTTAGTTTCTGGTTTTAGAACTATATTTTCATCTTTTAAAGTAATGACTTGATTCTCCAACTTTTCAATTTTATCGTTAAAAATTTTGATAATTGCATCATAAGGTTTTAAAATTTTTTTAAATGGAGCAGTTGTAAAAATTTTTGCCATTTTCAACTTCCTTGTTTAGTTGCAGTTCAAACACGTCCGTTCACGGTGAAAAAAACAACGACAACTCAACTTTTTTAAATGCAACCTTTTTTAAAAGGGTGGATTTATAGGAGGGGAAAAGGGAGGTTGTAGGCGAAATTGCCCTCCTTCCATAGATATTTGATAAATAATTTTTTTTTGTAAATTTATATATTATAAGTGATAAAAAATTTTAATAAACTTGGTGCGAACAAAAATTGAGCTAATGGTATATCAATATGTCGTAGTTTCATAGTTACCTAAGTTTAAACAGTGTAAGACTAATATTCTAAAAAAACTAATTAAAAAATTATTTTGATTTAAACCTAAAAATCCCCCTTCCACTCCTCCTCTACTTTATTAGAGTCTGGATCAACCAAATCAAAAAAACCTAAAAACCTTCCCCTCTTAGTCGATGGTCTGGATCCCCCCCTGGTTGCAACTCTTACAATGACTCAGTACTAATAGTTACTGCTCTAATTAGGACTAAGTACTACTACTCACAGCTCTAATTGCAGCTCTAACTGTTACTCAGCACTCATCTACTATACTACTCATCTACTATAGCATATTTGTATAACGTATTGTTACCATATTTTTGTTACATTAGTTAAATACGAACTTTCAGAAAAAGAAGAAAAAAACGACGAATAATGAAAGAAAAGATTGCTACCACATGCCAAACCCTCAATCGATATAGCAGCACTCCGCTGCGAGTCAAGCTATTTATCAGTCAATGTCTGTACTTAAGCCTCCTGTGACGCGAAATGAAATAATTCCCCGAAAAATTAACTCCCAGTTAAAACATTTTAACTCCCCGGTTAATCTATTTCGAAATAAATTAACCCCGGGAGTTAAATTATTTTTAAATATGGCTAAATGGATTAACCGGGGCCTTGAATACTTCTAACCCCATCGTAATAAATAACCCCTTTTTATACGCGTTTTGAATTATTAAGCTTATAATAAGTTCTACAAAACTGCGAATGTAGTTTATTTTAATGTGTGTTGTGTTAAATAAAATTATTTTGTAACTGTTCATTTTTGACAAGTTTGTTTATTGTTGTAAAAATAAAAAGGAGATCAAAAAATAATAATATTGCATGAACTTCAGTGAACCTTTCTCTTGTCCTAATAATAATGTTTGAGATTATAGAGTTTATAAAGCTAAAACTATATATATATATATATATATATATACATATATATATATATATATATATATATATATATACATATATATATATACTATATATATATACATATATATATATATATATATACATAGTACAACACACTAGGGCAAATTCCACGCTCAAGTGAGTTATTTTAATAAAATAAATAAATAAATTCAAACAAAAACCAAGTAATCGTTTGCTTGCCATATGTTTAAAAAATCTTAAATTTTGTTATTTTTTTGTTTTAAATTTCAAATTAAAGTCGTGCCTCATACTTTTTTATAAATAGTAGCTAACTACATTTTGATAAAAACATAAAATTGTCCCCGTAAGTAAGGATAACTAATTTGATTTAAGATATATAATTGAGCATTATTATTATTGTTGCTATATTAATATTTCTTCTTATTGTTTTAGTCAATAAAACGTTAAAAAGCAATAATTCAGTTATTGCCATTTATCCTTTAAGTCCAAAACAATTTTATTAACTTGTTAATCATTGTGTAACAAAAAACAAATGGACAAAGCTCATGACATGACACTAGAGGTTATGTTTTACAAAGCTAGAACTTACGTATCTCCTCATAAGTATTCTGAAGATTATCTATCCTCGGTTTACCAAAAACCTACTTTTACAGCACCTGTTTCTAATGACAATACAGAAATTCTCACCACACCTGCTGCTATTCCTAACAGTAACAACTCCTCAAAAAAAAAAGTTTGCTTCTTTTGTGGAAATACTGTGTATCCTAGATATAAATGTCCAGCTTGTTGTGTTCTATTAATGAGAATGAGTCATTAAAAACCCATGCATCTGATACAGCTATTGCAGGACTTCTTAATCAAAATGGCAGACCAGTTGCTTTTGCATTTGTTATATCAATCTAAGGTAAAATATTTCCCAATTGAAAAAGAGGCATGTGCTGTTAAAGAATCTGCTCGCATTAGTGCCATCTACTAACTGGGAAGCATTTCAAGCTTTTAACTGATCAACAATCTGTATTGTTTATGTTTAATAAGAATAATGCGAGTAAAATCAAGAATGATACAATATATCAACGGTGTCTTGAGCTTTTTTGTTACAACTTTGACTTGTTTACCGAAAACGAATACAATATTGCACCTGATACTTTTAGCTGTATGTACTCTTCAGCAATGAGCTTGTTTACTCTATTGTCTTTACACAGTTCGTTATGCCACCCTGGTGTTACCAGAATAGATGTTTCTCGCGAACTACCATTCTCAGTAAATGTTTTGAAATCTGTTATAAGCAACTGTCGAATCTACTGCACACCTGTTGCAAGAACCAGATAAGACTGCACACCAGTTTCAAACTTAAGTCTTACATACAGTTAACTTGGAAACAGCGAATCTAAGCTCATCGGAACAATCTACTGTACACCTGTTACAAGAACCAGATGAGGCTGCACATCAGTTCCAAAAACCAGATGTGACTGTGTCATTCGATCTTCCTACAATATCCAGTGAGTCTCATCTTACCATGTCCAATAAGGGTGAAAATTATATTTTACTGTAAAAGACGATCAACTTAAAAGTGCATGGATCCAAATCGGTTAGATCTTTGAACAATTGATTACTTAAAACTTAAAGTTGTCAGGGAGAATGTGATGAAATTGAACATTATTGTTGTTATATTAATATTTCTTATTGTTTTAGTTAATAAAAAGTTAAAAATTAATCATTCACTTATTTTCATTTATCCTTCGAGTCCACAACAAGCTAAAACAACCTTTTAAATAATTTTATGCAGAATAATAAACTACTTAAATTAACTTAAGTAGCCAGTTTATGTAGGTTAAAAATTTGGCTTGAAATATTCAACTGAAAACAACAGGTTTAATGCAATGCTTATTTGCGTCCCATAAGTAACACAACATATAATCAAATATAAATCCTAAATTTATAATAATTGAACAGAATTTCAGTATACAGGAAAACAAATAAATGATTTTGACATGATTTATATATAAACATCTGATCAATATATAAACATCATATCTGTTAAAACAAAAAATATACATCTAAAAATGTGACTCTACAAAAGTCAAAATGACCCGTAAGTAACAGTGAAGTTGCCTACTAACATTATATATATATATATATATATATATATATATATATATATATATATATATATATATATATATATATGTGTATATATATATATATATATATATATATATATATATATATATATATATATATATATATATATATATATATATATATATATATATATATATATATATATATATATATATAATTATATAAATATATATAATTATATTTGGATGAATAAAAACAACTGATTAGCGGGACTAATCCCGCTAATCAGTTGTTTTTATTCATCCAAATTTAATTATATATAGCTCTATTATTCAGTAATATTGAGCACTGTAACACGTACAAGAGACTTCGTATTATTACATCAAAATACTTAACCTCGAATATATTCTATATATCGATATCTATACAAATATATATATATATATATATATATATATATATATATATATATATATATATATATATATATACACACACACATAATATTATATTGCAGTTTCACTTAGAAATATCATGTCGCTGATAAAGCTGTTTCTCTATTGTATAAGATCATAAGCATTTTCTTGCTTAACTGTAGCTTTTTCATGTCACCTTTAACACACCATCACCAAGTTTCCAGCTTCTACTTTGAACTTTTTCTCCTGAAACTCTAAGCTCTGGACGCTACTACATGATCAACTGCGACTTTAAACCACCTTAATCTTCCTTGATGCACCCGTCAGGTACACTCAATATTCCTAATCTCTATATGAGATCACCACTACTTTTCTTGTTTTCTTAGTTGCACCGCACATCTATCTGGTTGTTGCCTTTTCAATTCTTTCCATATAGAGAACATCATTTGATGGACATCACCTTTATCGCATATGTTTCACTGCTACGTATCATTATACTCTGCTCTCACATAGTGTATATTTTTTCGTTATTCTTTAATAATACACTTCTTGCTGTTAGAAGTGGAGATTATTCAGATAATACTTTCACGTTAACTTAAACTCAGATAATAACTCAGACTTTCTCGTTGTAATTTTATGTTGTAGAAGTGATATATATATATATATATATATATATATATATATATATATATATATATATATATATATATATATATATATATATATATATATATAAAAGTGCTCAATTAATTGAACAGGGCAATAAATTACTAGAAATTGAGGATAGTAGATAGATAGTAGTATTCGATATACATATATATACATATATATCGAATGTATAAATATTTAAAGATGCTAAAGATATATGTAGTGCTACTGCTATTATATATCCATATCTATACTAATTCACAGATTTAAAAACAAACACATTTGGAAAACATCAAATTGAAATGCTTTTTCCGTAATTCGTATAAGTTGTTCCAAGGGAGTTAAAATATTATGGGGAGTTAATTTGTTTCGCCGACAGAGGTTAATTTATTTCAAGGGGAGTTAATCTATTTCGAAAATAGATTAACTCCCCGGATAATTTTTTACGCTGCGGGAGTTAATTTATTATGGGGGTTAATTTATTTCATGACACCGGCAGCAGGCTATTTTAGTATGACGTCAGACTGCTCACCAAAACCAGCAGTATAAGATATAAATAAATATATATATATATATATATATATATATATATATATATATATATATATATATATATATATATATATATATATATATATATATATATATATATATATATATATATATATACATAAATACTGTGAGTTGATTAATTTACTTCTACCTGATAATTAAAACTTGAAAAAATTTTGAATCCGTTAATCAAGAGCATCAAAACAAAACGCATGACAAGCTTTTCAACAACTCCCATTTTCTAAACCACGGCGCGATAAGAAAACCTGCTCTTTTAATATGGCCCTGTTATAAAACTGCCCTGTAATTAACCATTTTCTCCTTGATCTAAAAAACTACGTAAAAACCGTAAGTTTTGAAGCAAAATTAATTTTTTTGAATTTTGATAACACATAAAAATATTAGAGAAATATAATTTCTAACAATGCAGGTAACAATAAATCATCATTTAAACAATTTTATACTAAATTTTTTTACTTTCTTATAACTATACCATATATTACCTTGTTTAATTGATTTCAAGCTGCCGGACAGTTTGTTTGGCTAATCCAAAATTGAGTTTGAGAACATGGTTCAGCAAAACTACCTCCATATAAAATAAGGAGGTGGTTGTGCTGGGCCTTGTTCTAAAGTGACACATGGTTAAAATGACATTAATGGTAAACGCTGTAAATTCATCGTATACGACATATTTTGCATGATGCAAACTTCTTTTGAAACCTAAAACAACAAAATGATTAGTATTAATTGACAAAAAACAAAATAGTATAACAAAAAAGCAAACATAAAAAACATAGTTTTATAAACTCTATAAGCTAAATAAAAAGATCTCAAACTTATCAACTAAAAGCGAAATTAAGTAATTATTGCAAGTTTTGTCACATCCTGGATGCGATAAAGCGATTGTGGCAAATATTTGTTTTAACAGTTCACTCTGCTTATACTTCCGTTATACTTCAAAATTCAACTAGTTAAAAGTCTTTTGTTAAACTTTTTTTTAAATAAATATAATATTATGAAAAAATGAATGTTCTGATAATATAAATTACATAATGTAATAGCATTTAATTATGTTATATTTACACTTATGTAATAATAAATGGCTGATAATATAAATTACATTTTGTAATAATAAATACAATTATGTCATCTTTATACTTACGCAGTAATAAATATAAAATACATTTAAAAGAGTATCTATTTTATTCATTATATTCGCATTTTATAATGGTATATATTTTTATTTATTAGTATGAAAATCGTATTAGTAAAGAAAGGTGTAATGAAAAGTAAACAAATACTACAAATGTTTTGGGTTTTTTGATATCATAATTTAATATTTCAAATATAGTTTATTGCAGTTTTAATACTATTAGGGAGAACATTTCGAGAAAATGTCATTTAAAGTTAAACTGAAAAGCAT
>NC_088925.1:38335000-38547500 GCF_038396675.1 Hydra vulgaris
CACTTCTGGCAGCCACCGATCTTTAGCCTGAGTAAGTCACTCAACCTCTGTTTCATCGAAGTCCAGTCGTTTTTTTCTGCGAGTCCTATTCTTAACAAATATTTGCTGTTCAAGCTGAGCTTCAGTTGCAACTTTAACAGCAGATAAAATAACATTTTGGTCAGCACTGTCCCTTGATACTTGAAGCTTTTCTAGTGATACATCGACAGACATTATAGCAAACAAAAAATCAAGTGTTTCTCCTTGAAGAATTATATTTAGGGGACCCAAGATAGTAAAAATTTCTTTGAAGAGACATAAAGTCACAATTGTTTCATATGACTGAAATCGGGATAGAAGACCTTCACTTCGAATATACATTTTAAGTTCCATGTCATTTGAAATTTGTTCAAGGCAATTGATTACTGCCTGGTATAGTGTCAGCAGTTGGTTAGTAGCATTTTGTAAGGCACTGAAACGAACACTTTTGGTAGCAGCCAGTTCAATAGATTGATTCGCATCCTTAAGAAGAGATTTGCACTTCTCAAAAATATTATTTCGTTTCCTTGAGTTTCCGTATAGAAAAGTCTTTAATTTCTGCACATTACCAGGCTTGTTTTCTGTTCCAAAAAAGTGAATAGAAACAACAGAAGATTTTGCACAAACTTTCATAACCAGATTTGTTCCATGAGATCCACAATAAATATTTGTTGCCATGGAAGAACACTGCTTCAAATGTGTTATAACTCCTTTGTTTATTCCTTGCATATTGCTTGCACCATCAAAAGACATACCTATACACTTTTTAATATCTACGTTAACTGATTTGATTTCATCTTTGATTTTTTCACTTTTTCCTTCACCAGTAGTTGTACCAGTTTCAACCATTGAAACCAGATGTTCCTTTACAACGGCCTCTTCTGCAGCAAGCGTAACATATCGTAATACGATAGAAGTTTGCCCGTAGAGTGTAATATCATTGTTGCCATCAGATGATAGCGAAAAGAATACTGAGTTATTTACCTCTTCTGAAATACCTTTCTTGACTATCTGTGTCATAGTATGAATTAGCTTGTTTTGAGTATATTAGAAAGAGGTGTAATTCTAGCGCCCTTTCCAGCAGATTGTTTTTGAGTACTGCAAACATTTGAAAGTTTTTCCTTTAGCACCTCATCATACTGACTGAGTAAATTTAACAACTTTAGAAATTTAACCGCGCCACATTAAAAGATTTCACTTTTTTCAGAGTCATTGTAAAAGTTGGCTTCCTCATTTCCACGTAAAGAAATACTCTCTACGATCAAATACCGAATAGCATCAATAACTCGTATTAGGTATTGATGTAGTTTCTCCGCTTCTTTACGTTTTTTGTTCAGATGTCTCGTGGTTTCAATATTTAATATTTTATCAATTGTGGAGTCTGATAATGCATGGACCATAGCTTCAGCAGCATTTCGATGGTTTTTCTGGATGCAATGCTTTGTTATGATGTGACGTAAGTTTGACCAATTATCAAACCCATCACTTAAAAAAATTTCTGTCCTCTCTTGATCCAAAGCATAAACAAGCAATAGTAGAGAGTAAGTTAGCCAAGACTTTTTCTGCATAACTTCAACGTCATTAATTTTAACTGATTCAGTGTGATACTTAGATAACCTTGAATGTTTTGTTGGCTGATTTAGCCCTAATAAATTAAATTGCTTTTTATCAATCGTCTTTGCATTTTTCAGCTCAAGAAATTTTGCTGGATCATTTACACTGACATTTACAACGTTGTCTGGTTACTTCTAAATAGTCTTTATTGGTAGAGAAGCTTAATAATTTTTATTGGTCCGCCGCTGCAGTTACATGCACTTTATAGTAACCCATTTCTACAGGCACTCTCTCAGTTTCAGTAATTTTTCGGTTTCAGAATGTGTCTGAATATTGTAGTTCTGCTCCTTTATCTGCTGCAATTATGACATCTTGATTATTGTCTGTTTCTTGTACAAATGATTAGTCACTAATCTCTGTTATTAGCTCTGTTTCAATAATGCTTACTTGTGATATTCACAATGGATGTTGATGTTAATTCTATATTCTCTGTTGCTGTAAATGATGTCCCACCTTTTCTCTGTATTTGTGGCACCTGCACTGACGCGAGACCTGCCGTTAACTTTAATTGTTTGGGATCATTACTAGCTGCTTTCAATTCATGTTGTCGTTTTTGAGCATTTTTTTCTGCACCAGATTTGTATTTCAATGTTGATTCTTTCTTTTTTTTGTTCCTTTATTTCACCTGAAATATAAATAAATATAAAATTAAACTAGTCCTATGATAGACACCACGGCATTGGTTTCTTTCGTTTGAGTTATAACTACTATCGGTCCATGGAATTTATACATAGTTGTACTATTTATAAATTCCATGGACCAATAGGGAGTGGACTGGAGCATATTGAGTAGTAGTGAATGAAAGTAATAACAAAAACTCATTAAACACACAATATTATTTAACAAACATATATTTACCATATTTATCAATGTAAAGCAAATGAATTCATGGATTTTATATATTTATTGTTTTGAACTTTTCAATAACAATTTTCTCTTTTTTTCAATTGATGGATGGTTAATTTCAGATAAAGAGGAGACATTGTTTAATCGTTCGTCACTAAAATGGTTGTTTTCGGTATTCTTTTAGTTTAACAATACACCTGCCTCTACCTTCTTTTATTTCAGCCGCCATTCTCATAACATATCGTTCTCTTCTCTTTTTTTAGCCTAGATGTTCGTTGTTTAGCTGATTCATTTGCTCTAGCTCGAAATTTCCGTTCTCTTTCTCGAGCAAGACAATCGATCATATTCAGTTTCCAGATTTCTTTTTTATATTTAGCTTTCTTCTTTATATTTCTACGTTTATAAGATATTTTTTTTATTTATTTACTTTAGAAACATTAATTATTATTTTTAATTGCTATTTATAAGTAAAGTATTAAAACGTTACTTACTTTTTTACAGCATAAAATCTATCAATTTTAGGTCAACAACGTTTTTTGTTATTATTATTCATCATCGATTTTATTTATTTACGCTAAACAAAGTTGGTTGATTTTTGTTTGTTTAAATTACTTTTCTTAACGATTTCTTTTATTTACGCTTAACTAAAGTTTAGCGTATTTCTTTTATTATTACTGCTAACCTAGTATTTGTTTTGAGCAGACACCAAACAAACAAACAAACAAACAAACCGACGTGAAAGCAAGTTAAATTAAATGTTGTAAGAAATGCCCTGATAGAAACTTATAGAACTGAAATAAATTTTTTCTGTTTGAGGATTGCTAAGGACAGTTTCCTAAGCCAGATTAAGGGCCCAGTACAAGTCCCCGTACCCTCGTACTGGGCCACCACGTCCTTGATATATATATATATATATATATATATATATATATATATATATATATATATATATATATATATATATAAAAATTATATATTATATATATATATATAAATATATATATATATATATATATATATATATTATATATATATATATATATATATATATATAAATATATATATATATATATTATATATATATATATATTATATATATATACATATATATATATGTATATATATATATATATATATATATATATATATATATATATATATATATATATATATATATATATATATATATATATATATGCTTGGCCTGGGCATTTACATTCGTAAGAATTCACCCATTTGTCGTGAAACTAGGTTTGAATCCACAGACTATTCTTTCATGTGCTTTCGTTTAGCACCACTTCACTCTATTGCCTTTCTCTTTGTTCTATATCGCTCTCCTTCATCTCAAGACTGCACTCTTTTTGACACTATTTCTGATCATATTGACAAAGCCCTCTCTCTTTATCCATCAGCTAATGTAGTTGTTGTTGGTGACTTTAATGCTCACCACTCTGAGTGGCTTGGCTCTAGTGCCAGTGACTCTGCAGGCATTAAAGCCCACAACTTTTGCCTTTCTCAATCCCTAACTCAAATAGTCAACTTTCCAACTCGCTTTCCTGACAACCCGAATCATTTACCTTCTTTACTCGACTTATGTCTTGTTTCTGATCCTAGTCAGTGCTCAGTTTCTCCACATTCACCTTTAGGTTCTTCTGATCACAGTTTGATCTCTCTAAAACTAATATCTCATTCTTCTTTATCACCTGAATCCCCCTATTATCGAACCTCTTGCAACTACAGTAAAGCTGACTGGGATTCTTTCCGTGATTTTCTTCGCGATGGCCCTTGGGTAGAAATCTTTCGTCTTCCTGTCGACCTATGTGCTTCTTACATAACTTCGTGGATTCAGGCTGGCAAGGAATCTTTTATTCCCTCTCGACGATTCCAGGTCAAGCCTCACTCTCCTTCATGGTTTTCCTCACACTGTGCTGCTGCGATTTCGAATCGAAACCGTTACTTCCATATTTATCAGCATAACAATTCTCCAGGAAACAGACGTCTGTTTATTACTGCTAGAAACAATTGTAAAAAGGTTTTGTCTAACGCCAAAACCCGCTATTCTCAGGTCATGAAATCTCGTATCTCCTCTCAAAAATTAGGCTCTCGTGACTTCTGGAGAATCTTTAATAATATCAATAATAAGGGCAAATCTAAAATTCCACCTCTCTTGTATGGTTCAGACTTTGTCACCTCACCTAAAGACAAAGCCGAATTGTTAGCTAAAAACTTTTTATCAATATCATCTCTTGATTCCACAAGTTGCGTTCTACCTGATATTGCCAACAAACAGGTTGATCCATTGCTTAACATTCATATCACTACAGCATCTGTATCTAAAGTGATTTCCTGCCTAGACTCTTCTATAACTTGTGGCCCGGACAACATACCTTTTATCGTCTTGCAGAAGTGTTCTCCGGAGCTGTCATCTATTCTCTCAAAACTATTCAACAAGTGCTAATCAGAGTCTTGTTTTCCAGCCTGCTGGGAAGCGGCATCTGTCATTCCTATTTTCAAAAATTCTGGAGAGCGATCTGATTCGTCTAACTACCGTCCCATAAGTCTTCCTCCTATCATTAGCAAGGTTTTTGAATCTTTAATTAACAAACACTTAATTTCTCATCTTGAATCTAATAACTTACTTTCTGACCATCAATATGGATTTCGATCTACTTGTTCTACAGCTGATTTCTAACAGTAATAACTGACAGGTTTTATCGTGCATTAGATGAAGGTGGAGAGGTTAAGGCCATTGCTCTTGACATTTCAAAAGCTTTTTATAAAGTTTGGCATGCTGGTCTTCTCCATAAGCTTTCTTCTTATGGTGTAGCCGGCAGCATCTTTAAGATCATTGAATCCTTCCTTTCCAATCGTAGCATAAAAGTTGTCCTCGATGGACAACACTCTTCTTCTTATTCTGTAACTTCAGGGGTTCCTCAAGGTTCTACTCTTGGCCCTATACTCTTTTTAATTTACATTAATGATCTTCCAGATATTCTCACATCTAAGGTGGCATTGTTTGCTGATGATACTACCACTTATTCTTGTCGTGATAAGAAACCAACACCCTCTGATTGCTTGGAGGGGGCATTTGAGCTTGAAAAAGATCTCACTTCTGCTACAGCATGGGGCTCACAGTGGCTGGTAAACTTTAATTTAGATAAAACTCAATTTTTTTCAGGCAATTGTTATCGCAATAATTTAGATCTTCCAATATTTATGAACGGTGATGTACTCGATGAGTCACCTACTCTTCATCTTCTAGGATTAACTCTTACTTCCAATCTTTCTTGGAAACCATATATCAAATCAGTTGCAAAAATAGCATTTGCTAAGGTTGCATCTCTTTATGTATGTATATATATATATATATATATATATATATATATATATATATATATATATATATATATATATATATATATATATATATATATACACATACATACATATATATATAAGTAGAATTCGATAAACTGCTGCTCTGACCTTTGCCTGCTGTGCCTTGGTGGTAAACAAAAATGTTTGCTTTGTTATTTTTATTGTTATGAACACAAAAAAGTTTACTGAAAGTTACTTAAGATAGAAGGTTTTTTGCACTGGTATTTTTTACTTTATCTATTGCAGTCAGTTGTGTAACTGCGTCTGCAGACGGCATGAGTGGAGTTTTTACGCTAAAAAGTGATCAGTCAGTGACTCAGCTTGTTCTAGCACAAACAGCTCTACAATCAACTGCAATTACAGTAGTAACCAAGCTTCTGACATGTCTTATTTGATCAGGGGGTATCGGGTATCTTTAACTTATAGTTAGTTTTTGAAGAGTATAGTTGGTTAGTCGGCATTTGAGATATTTCAATTGGCAGATTTATAGTTTTTTTTTCTTGAAAGCAGTTGGCAATTTTTTAGGGTTCTTCCCCCCCCCCCCTCCCTCCCTTCCTCCTCTTCGTCCTCTCCTTCTCCTTTTATTCTAGAATTGTCCCAGATTATTTGGCATTACTATATATTGATTAAATTTTTGTTTCAACTTTAGGGGTCCATCAAAAATGTCAGACCTAAAATTAACTTTCTAATAGAAGTAGGAGATTATTGGCAACAATGTGCAAATGTTTTTTGAGTAATTAAATATTAAAAAGTATAAGTTCAGTGAAATCTTTGCTTGAAAAAAACTTCAGTTTGAAAGTTAAATTTAGCGCGACGTACTTTATTGGTGGTCCCTTATCTAATATAAAGTCAATAATAGAAGATTGCTTATTTTTATTTTTTTTAATATTGTAAAACTGTTCTATAAAAATTTCTTAAAAGGTAGATCAAATCATTTTATGATTTTATCTACTTTTTAAGTTAAAGATAGATCGAATCATAAAAAGATTTGGATAAAGAAGAAAGAGTTCTAAAACTGAACCTACGGGGTGGAAGGACTCAACAAATATTTTCTGGTGAAACAACGTCATAATTTATGGGTCAACGTCATAATTCATAACTAACCTGAAATTGCATAAATAAAAAAGCCTTTTTTAGCAAAAATAACTTAAAAAAGACACGTTTGTAAAAAGTCAACATAAAAAATTTATTTTCATCTAATATTTTAACCAAGTAATTGAGAATAATAATTGAGAACAATACATATTTATTACGAAATCGTAATGTTTAATTGAAATACATTTGGATGTATTACAACAAGAATTCGTAATATCTAATCGTACCTAATATTGAACTCATACATTGTAACTGCAAATGCACATTGAAATGTAGCTTATTTTAAAAGTTATTTTGACATAAATATTAATAATATTAAAATTAGTTTTTTGTTTACGCCAGCAATAACTATGAAATAAAAAAAGCTATTGTTTTCTATTTCAATACACTATGACCATGGAGTCTGTTACTTAATTATATCTTCATCAACATTTAAATTACTGGCTTTTACATCCAGTTTTGTATCTAGCGGCTTCTATTTGTCTAATCTGTTGCAAACATTACGTGCAACTAAACAAGTTTAAAGAAGACAATAAACTTTATCGAATGACAGTAAATGACTGATTGAAGGCGTTTATAAAAAGGGCGTGAGAGTAAAGGTAAATATAAAGCTATGTAAAAATGAGTTTAGATGCAGGAGTTTATATTTTGATAAAAAAGATGTTTTCTAGGTAGTTCATGCCCTCAAATAAAAAAGAATTTTTGAAACAAATTTAAATGTTATCAACAATCTTCAAAACCCCAACATTAAAATATTGCTGAATTTGACCTACATAAAGAAATTTGATCAACTTTAAGACATTGCTGAGTTTGACCAACTTAAAGAAATTTGAAGCAAACCTTATCAGATCATGGCTGAAGACTCAGCTTATTCTGGATTTGGTCTTGATAATAGAGCTTCATCTTCATTATAGAATTTTTAATTTCTTGAATTTAAATTAATGAATTTTTCAGTCATTCATTTAAGTTTCGAAGTACTACTGTGATCAAAAAGTAAGATGAATTTTTAATTTAAACTTCCCGCCTTATTCGAATCGTCCAATCTTTTTTATTTTTAAGTTGGTAGGAATGTCATTAACATTTGCGCCAAATTACATGTCAAACTCATAATTATTTTTTTTTGTTTACGCTTGTTTCTGAAGTACCAAAAGTGCATTCGGCGATTTTCACGTTGTCTAATTTTGTTGAGTAAAGAAGTGCTATTAAATTTTTTTTGCGGAATGATATTTCTGCTGCTGAAACGTATCGAATGTTGCAAAAGGCCTTCGGTGAAGAGACTATGTCTCAAAAAAATGTTTACAAGTGGTACAAAGACTTCAAAGAAGGCCGAGAACGTGTTGATGACTTGGAACGCTCCGGACGACCATCTACTTCGATTGATGATCGCCACATCAACAAAATCAAAGAATTGGTGCTTGCAAATCGTCGGTTAACCATTCGAGACCTTGTTGACATGGTTGGAATATCATTTGGGTCGGTGCAAGCGATTTTGAAGGATCATTTGGGCCTCAGAAGACTCAAATCACGTTTGGTGCCGAAATTTCTCAATTTCTTTGAAAAAGAGCGTCGCGTTAAAACGTGTGAAGCAATGCTTTCTGACTATCAAGACGTCTACAAACAAATTATTACTGGCGATGAGACTTGGGTCTACGCATACGACCCTGAAACAACCGACCAATCGAGTGAATACCGTGAAAAAGGCGAGCCGAGACCGAAGCAACCACGTCAAAGTCACTCAAAAATCAAGGTCATCTCGACTGTTTTCTTTGATTATTGTGGTGTCGTGCACTACGAATTCCTTCCAACTGGCCAAACTGTCAACAAGGAATATTATTTAAGCGTTATGCGACGTTTGCGTGAAGCTATTCGCAAAAGGAGACCGGAATTATGGGCCAATAGCTCTTGGATTTTGCACCACGACAATGCGCCTTCGCACACAGCACTGGTTCTTCGTGAGTTTTTCGCCAAAAACTCTACCCATGTTGCTCCACAACCACCGTATTTGCCCGACTTAGCACCGTGTGAATTCTGGCTGTTCCCAAAGCTCAAGAGACCACTCCGGGGAAATCGTTTTGAGTCCATTAAAGAGATCCAACGTGAATCGGCACGCGCATTGAAGGCTATCCCTACCGAGGACTTTTCGGCATGCTTCAAAGACTGGAAAAAACGTTGGCAAAAGTGCATTGGGGCCGGGGGGGAAATTATTTTGAGGGGGACGATACAGATTTGGAAGAATAAACAAAGATTTTTCATTTTATAAAAAAATTCACCTTACTTTTTGATCACAGTAGTAACTTGTAACTTGAAATGATTATACAGCAGCAATTTGTGATTAAATGAAGTGAATAAGTTAAATAGAAATTTTGTGCCATCATTTTGATCTATGACATTTTTATTGCAAACTATTTAAATTAAAAGAAAATGTATTTTAACAAAAAATTGTCAACTAAACTATTGAAATCTTGAAAAATGAATATTTTACAAACAAAGTTAGAAGATTTAGATATTCTGCATAGTTATTCTGCGAAATATTCATACCTTCCAATGGTTCTCGGGTTTTTATGGGAATCGCCAAAATCATTAATCCTAAAATTTAAAGTCAGGAGCAACATATAGAAATATAAAGAAGGGGAGGAGGGGGAGGGGGGCTGAAATTCTTAAAAATTGCGGAATATTTTCTTAAAAAAAAAGACTGAAATGTGTTAAATGGTGACTAGCCGACTATATTCTTTAAAAAACTGACTTTAAGTTTAAAGTAGCTTTCTTTGAATGGTGTGTGCTACCTCCCACAGCATTTTGTTTATTTTGTTACTTTTAAGCTAAATTCACAACAAAAATAAATTACTTGGTTTTAGTTTTTTAAAACTAAATTATTATTCAATAAAGTTCAGAATCCTTCAATGATAAACTTAGTTTAGATTAGTAATTATTTAAAACTCGATATCTGATTTCCTTTGCATTTAAAGTCGAGGTAAGCAAATCTTCCATACAAAACCTCCATAAAAGTAAAACTTTATTCAGTTATAGGTTTCGAATACAATAATATTGATCAGTGAAACATTACCCTAGGATATAGTAAATTTTTTCAAATCTTTGTTTCTGATGTGCAAAATAAGTTCCTGATAAAAATCAAACAATTTGAAAAAAAAGGTAAAGAGCGAATATTAACTATTTGACGCCAATGTTAGAAAATTGAAAAAAAAAATCAGCTACAAATTTTTCCAAAGTAGTACTTTATTTAAATCATTCCAAAATAATATATCTAGGGAAGAACCGGGTGAAATGGGACATGGAAAAGTTTATTTTATATCTGTGATAAGTTTACAATAACTACTTTATATTATTGTGTTTTTTGAGTTTCAGACGTATTTTTTTTTTTTCTAATTATTTGTAAATATGTTAAAATCTAACCATTTGCCTGGATTTTGAAGACATTAATATTTATGTGTTGTTTGCATATACTTTTATGTTTATAGTTTTTAATTAATTATAATTGTCTAATTTAATTACTAAAGAAATAAAATAATGTTTGCTTAATGTTACTGTGTTTTTTTTTTAATAGAAAAAAAAAAAAATTATATAGAACTTCTTTGTCTTGAAACTGTACTTTGATTATTAAAGACATCTTTCACAGTAAGTATTGTTAATAACTAATAATTTTTAAGCACATTTTAATTTTATTTTAAATTATTTTTTAAGGTCTTCACAATAACCCTTTTTATATGTTTTCGCGTTATAAGTTTCATTGTGTTTCTATTTATTTTCATTAAAATAAATCATACTTAGTTAACGAGGAAATATGCGAACAACAAATTTCGAAACTGAAAAAAAAGTTTAAAAAGTAAGGAGCTGATTATTTCCTTATTTTACAATTTGAAAAAATTTCATGAACTAAAAAGTTCATCACAAATAGTGCATATCGCAAATTGATTTAAAGAGTCAAGAAATATTTTTTAGAAAATATATGAACCAGCAGCCGAAAGAGATGTGCATGAAGATAAAAAAAATCAAAACGTGTAAATGAACATAATGATCTGGAAACATCAATACGAGAAAAACGCATAAACAACAAAAGAGGTTTTCATGATTAATGGGCACCAAATCTTGCGGTCAAACCCAAACTTACTTTTTTATACAGGGATCGCGGATCCGGAATACAAGGTGTAAAATTTTAAATGAAGCATTAAATTTAACATAAATGAAATAGTAAAAATAAAAATTGTAGATTCTGGGAGTTGAAAACTCAAAACAAACCTACTCAAACTTTTACCTTTGCGTAAGGTCAATGTATGATGAGGAGTAACAACCCTATTCACTTTTTGATCTTATAGTAAAGAATAAACAGAGTTACAATCAACGTCGCCGACTACAAACAAATAATTAAACATTTTTCGGCGTCTGAAATTAATCATTCAATACTAAAGAATATATGCTTTAAACAGAATGGTGCTACGGCCCATGATGCAAAAAAAACAATGGATGCATTGCATTAGCTTTTTCCTTAAAACGTCATCTCCAGATACTGCAAATTTAATTGCTCTGCCTGATCAATGGATTTAACAGATCCATAATCTTTTCTTTTCAGTTATCTAAAATTTAAAGTATACATAGACAAACCGGCCAAAATTAAAGCTAAAAACTTATAACAGTAGCGTTCGGCTATGTAATATGTCAGGAAAAGAGTCCTAAACCAGTAATAAAATAGAGAGTGTTTATCAGACATAATTTTAAAACTCTAATTTAAAAAAACTATCAGAATTAAAATTTCATTTATTAACTCTTTTACAATAATAAATTCAATAAAAATTAATAAGAAAAGCAAAAAAAAATCTGTTTTTTGACACCCTGTACAGGTAGTTCTAATCTACTTTATATAATTTATATCTATTTATTTCAAATTTTTCATTTATATTAACTTAAATACCTTTTAGAATCTATATTATCTTGGAAATTTCACAATAGCTTTGAAGGATATGTGGATATTCATCTTACATTCAATTTTACCAAAAAATGATTTACAATTCCTGACTTTCAGACTACTATGAAAAAAAGGAGAATGCGAGTTGTTAAATGTAAAAATTAACGACGCCAAGCAAATCATTGGTACTAGGCGTCTTATATTTAATAATCTCATAGAAAGTTTGGAATTTATTTTTTATTTAAATTAATTAAATCTAATAAAAAATTTTTTATTGTGGTTTGATGAGTAGCTATTTATTATATTTATATTAATTCTCTCTCTCTCTCTCTCTCTCTCTCTCTCTCTCTCTCTCTCTCTCTCTCTCTCTCTCTCTCTCTCTCTCTCTGTATATATATATATATATATATATATATATATATATATATATACATATATATATATATATATATATATATATATATATACATATATATATATATATATATATATACATATATATATATATATATATATATATATATACATATATATATACATATATATATATATATATATATATATATACATATACACACGCGCGCGCGCACGCACACACACATTAGGGTGATAACTTTTATGTAACCCCGTGTTTCTGGGTCATAAAACGATGAATATTCGTACAAAAGTAATAAAATAAACATTTTTTGGATTGTTGAAAAACCAACCGAAATTTCGAATTTACTATATATGCGCATGGATAAAATTTCAAACGATTATTTTTAAATTCCAATTTTTTTAATTGGAGAGTTATTATGTAGTTTTTAAGCACTTAGCAGTTCATTGTTACACCATAATAATCTAAATTACAAGTAAATTTAAAATTGCAAATATAAATAAAAGTTCCACAAGTACGAAAGGCTACTGAATATACCGAAAAAATGTTGTGTAGAATTCAGCTTAAGTGAAGCAAAATAAACAATCCTTATGCTTTGTTAGGCAAAATAAATCCAAGCTGGAGGTCCTCTCTCTTCTTACAGATGCCAAAAATATTTTGTAAACACTTGATTGTTTGTTATGCATATTTATTTGTTCTGGGAATTTTCAATTTCAATAGTTCCTGATTCCAAAACTTTTTCACTAACTTTGATACTTTTTTGTGACTGTGCAAGCTGCTACATGGTTTCCGATAATTATCTACATTGTATATATGGTCAGTAAAACAATGGTCTTTCGATGTCTAAGAGATAAACCAACAAATTTAGAGTAGTAAACCTCTTCTCTCTGGTAGAAGAATAAATGCTAAAAAAGCAAGTTTTGCTTGGGAGCAAAATTCCACCTTGCATTATTTTATTATTGCATTAGTTTAGATATTTTCTGAAATTTATAATTTGGAATACCCGAGGTAAATAAAATAGAAGTTTTTTATCATTCCTGACAATCTTCCTGAGCTTTTTTTAGTTTTCAAAAGTTTCGGGATAAACGTATATTCGATGTCGGGTGAATGTTGTTTCCTCTAAGGTCTTCATCCATTAATAAGCAAAGGACTCGGTCAAGAACATGATCTTGACAACCAATAAACTGTTGTTCCAATTTATTTTAAGTAAAACGCCTTTGTAACTGACTGAAAATTCTATTTTATCTTCCATTTACATTTTAGTGTCCACTACTATCATCTTTTTACTCTTTCATAAACTGCATTCATCGAGAATAGATAACAACAGTATCTGTTTTTCCATCTGGTAGATCTTGTGCTTATAACTTAACTCCTCTTTGTTTGTTCTTTAACACAAAAACTTGATATTCTTGGTAGGTAATATGTTTATCATAAAGCTGTTATGAATGTAATTTTTGTTGATTTATTAACTAATTTTATTGTGTATGACTCACAAAACACTTTATTTACTGGTGTATCTATTTAGAGCAAAACAGGTACACCAGATACATATTTCTCGAATTTTTATTACAGTGTTAATTTTATTTTTAAACAAGTTAAATAGCAGCAAACATTTAATTTATTTAAACCAAAAGTATATTTTCCCTGTATTTCAAGTGCTTTATAAATGGGATTTCAAGAAAAAACATGGAGTTTTATTAAAGAAATAACAGGAATAGAAAATTTGAAAATTAATAGTTTGCCTAAAAGATTACTGATGGGTGTTTAAAGAGATATTTTTGAAAATAAATAAATTTACTAGCCAGTAAAATTCCAGTGGCAAACAAAAAAATTAGTTTCTTTTATGAAAGAGTCGGAGCTTTCCGTCGATAACTTCGGTTAGCGTTTTTGTATGCCAAAAACAAAATATTGTACGAGTCTGAATAAATTTAACCCTGATGTCGTAAAAGCAAACTCTATTGAGAAACCTTGTTTTATAATTTTATAAAAAATTTTTATAAAAACGGATTTTCCCTGACCAATTAAAATTAATACAGGCTATTCCGGTACATAAAAACGACAATAAGTTGATAAAATCAAACTGCAGACTAATATCCATTATTTCCTGCTTTTCCAAACTACACAACCGTCCCAGCGGGCACTGAACGTCCACTGGACGTCTTGAGGATGTCCTACGGTTTCTTGACTTCCTTTGGACGTCTGTACATGCTGGGGTATGTATGGGAACTGTATAATTATCATGAAAAAAAAAATAACATTCTTTATCATAATCAGTTTGGTCTTAAACTGATTATGATAAAGAATGCGACTTTTACAAAAAATCATTCCACAAAACATGCAACAACCGATCTTACCAACGAAATTTCACATGGTTTTAAAAGCAATAGTTATACAAAAGAAATTTACCTGGAACAATCTAAAGCATTCGATACGGTTCTTATTTACAAATTACGCAGTTACGGAGTAGTTCACTATATTATGAAATGGCTGCAACTTTATCTAGAAAATAGAAAACAAGGAGTACCTTGTGAATTACCATACGCCTAAATTGGAGCAATAAGTTGCGGTGTTCCATAGAGCCAAATGTTTGGACCTTTTTCTTATCTTAGTTCATTTGTTTGATGTATATTTGTCTTCAAAACTATTTAATTATATTACTTTTGCAGAAGATACTAATGTTTTCTTTTGAGATTTCAATTAAAAACTTTATGTAAAAGCAACGCATTTTAGTGAAGCTGCACTGAGCAGTGATCGCCTTAGAGATGCATAATAAGTTAAAAAGAGTGTAACAGAGTGAGATAAAAATACAAAAGGACAGATGTCTAGTAGAAAACAAAGCACCTCTAAAAAGAAAAATACTAAATATTAATCGTAGTAAAATGTAGTAAATATAAGCAGAAACAATAAACAATAGTCGAGTAAAGTAAGAGTCATTAGATCTGTGCTAATGAACACTTGTTAGTGTTGAGCGTTGATGTGATGCATAGAAAGTGTCAGTGACGTAACAGAACTATGCAATATGGAAATAAAAGTATATAATACAATATCTACAATATGGAAATATGTACGCTAACAGGTAAAGGTATGTAGTACAAAAGTTTGTTTCGTAAATTGTATGGATAAAAGATCAACTGTGCACCTGTCGCGTGACTGTAATGTTATCAAAAGTATCTGAAGCGGTGTAGAATTATTCGTTTCATAAAACAGTTAACATGTAGCCTCTAATCATTTAAACAATGTGTATGTGCAGTGTTTCTGACTTTGTTTTTAATTATATTCATAGTTACATGTGTCTTTAGTATGAGTTTTTAGTACCAAAATATTATTATCCGTTAGAAACTGGTTAATAAAGTTAAGTTATGCAATATCTAGTAATTACGTAAAGTATATGTTTTAAAACTCTTTATCAGCAATTACCTTATGTACCAACAGAATGACAACAATACATTAACAATAACATGTATTTATATCTTACAATCAAGTAGTACTACTTACATTTTATACGAGTATGTGTACGGATGCATGTCTCAGAGCTGGAGTAGATTTATTCGTTTTGTATGTAGTTTTTAGATAATAAATATAGAAAAAAGTGGTTAGATTATTTGTATAGAATAATAAAAGTTAAAAAACATTGATAGTGACAGTGAAAGTCAGTAATGGTGATGATCATGGTTAGTTAAGCTGTCAGTGTTTTGTCTGACTGATGAATAGGAGTGATACTATTTAAAGTAGAATGATTCGCCTTATAAATAGTTTGTAAGTGGCTCGTGTTATAGATATGATAAATATACATAGTAAAAATATACAATAACTATTAAAAGAATATTAGATGTAACATCTTTAGTGTTGTAAACTAGTCAATAGTTATGTGTACTGGTCAAGAGATGTTTGGGAAAAACAATTAGTATAATATAAAGCAGGTTCGATTGAAGTTTTTGTAATGCTATTTCACACATTTTTTGTGTTAAATAGGTGTTAGAGTAATGTTTTAAAGACAAAATGTGGATGGATGTCACCATAAAGGCAAGTATAAACTCTAAAAATAATAGCATAAATCCTAGAAAGATAAGCATAAGTGCATTGAGTGGTAGATAATGAAAATATAGGTGCGTAATTATTCAGTTATCCATGTAGTGTCAAGATGACATTCTTATCAGGACAATTACTTGTCATCAGGGAGTTTCGAAGGTCTGACGTCTGACCAATCGTCGACACTCTTTTGACACTACATTGCTAAAATACAGCTCTTTCTCAAATTTGTAGAACACCAGTTACCATAATTTATGTATCGCAGAAATACATGATAAATTGATAGTCATGTTGAAACATAATTATAACTTTTAAGTGCAATTATGAACATAAAAATAAATATATGTTATAAACACATAAATAAGCATATATCCTGAATATTTTTATGATTCACAGCTACAATTATGAACATAATAAGCAGCTTAGTGACAAAAATAACGTTTTTTATCAAACAGTAGACAAAAATTCATCAAACAGCAGACAAAATTCATCAAACAGCAGACAAAAATTCATTAAACAGCAGACAAAAAATTATCACATAGCAGATAAAAACTTAATCTTCTTCTTTCCTCCTCATTCGATATAATTAATATGTATATTTAGATGCCAATAAAAAAAATTGTATAAGTATTTTTTATACTAAACCTCTTGTGTTTAGTATAAAAAAGATTTATAAGAAATAAAAGCAAGCAAGTCGATTAGTTTTAGACACAAAACTTATTTGACTTGCTTACTTTTTTTATTACAATTGTTTAAAACTATTAGGTGGGGGCAAATAGGTACGAAAGTGCCAAGCCGTTATTTTATACGTTTAACTAAATATCTACCATAATTTGGTGTTTATCTTTAAACTAAAAAATGAAACAGTTGAAAAATATTTTTTATAAAAATTTCTTGTAAAATAAATATAAAACAAAAAACTGAATAAGTAATTACTTCATTACACTAACATCACTTAAAAAATCTGACGTCTTAATTACAATTCTTTTACCATGTCTGTGGTCCCCGCTTGTGGACCCCTTGTGAACTCGTTTCTTGATGAAAGTATAAAAAACAAAATATCTCTCGATATTTTTAAAAAACTATTAAAATGCAGTAAATTAAAACACGACATAAACACTTTCATTTTTTTAAAAATGATTTTTCTGTGTGAGTATTTAAAAAAATATTTTGTGATATATATTTTCTTTGTTATTTTTTTTGCTTTAATCCTTTCTTGAATAAAAAAGAAAATTTTAAATATTCTAAATGCTCTTAATTTTAATTCTTATTTGATTTCTTAATTATATTTATAATTTAAATTCTCAATCCTTTTTAGTTTTTTTTTTTTTTTTGATTACTTTATGAGTTTCAGTATATTTTGTGCATTATTTTCTCAAAGTTTTTAATTCCTAATATATTTTAGTCTTACTTTAGTGAACCCTCTCACAAATACCCTACACAACTTTTCATTAACAAATTTGTTGTTTTAAGATTTAAAGCTTAGTTTAAAGCTAAGTTTATACGAAATCCAATGTCAAATAAATTGCTTAAATCCAATATCAAATATATCGCTTTTATGGAAACATTTTAACAAATTTATTACTAAATAGAATACTGCTCAAAAGATCACAGTTCAAAAAAAAAACCTTTTAAAACAAAATGACTTTGTGCGTTTAAAATACTCCAGTTAAAACATTTTTTATTGTTGGTATGAGCCAGGTATAAATCAAAAACATTTTTTTAATAAAATACAACTCTCTGCTTGTAATGCATTTTGCATTTTATAAAATGAAAATCACATGTATTATAATTTAATTATCCCTCAATCTCTCTAATTTAACCCTTTTATAATGTTGTTGCAAAGTTCAATTAAAAATATTTATTTTTTTACAACTGATAGTTCTATTGATAAACCAGATTAAAGTTTTTAATTTAAAATTTGTTTATATATCTTTTGCCTAGCCGTATAATCTGGTTAATTACCAGTTATAAAAAATATCACTGATAATATCGTGAATTAAACCATACTTGTATAATAGATCAAGAAAGCGTCTGTTACTAAATTAAATTACGTGTAATTTAGTTAGCTAATCTGAATACTAATCTAATCTAAACTAACTAGAAATATGCCTCCACCTCAGCATCTTCTTATTATTCATAATTGGACACTATTGTATCATTAGAAGCTCAAAATAATAAAGAAATATATATATTAATTTCAAACTTGACATCGTTTTCTCTTGAATATCTCTTAACTTGCTATAAAAAAATTATTTTTTAAATAAAGTTTTGTGAAACTTCAGTCCTTTGTCATTATTAAAAAATTAATTAAAATTTCTAACAGAAATAATTTCACAAAAACTAAAATTTAAAGTAAAGATAAAATTTTTATTTTCATATGCGTTTAAATATTTTGTTTTGAGAACAATATTGAAATAAAACAACGTGAGATTTTATTAGAAAGTTGTAAAAAAATACAACCTAACACTTTATCAGAATGTTTTAAAACAAAACTAAACGTTTTATGTGATATAAAGCCTCGTAAACCTAGGAACTATTTTATTTTTTTTAAGATTTAAAAACTTTTTTTATTTTGACTTAAAAAAATACTCATTTATTGTAATTGTATGAACTTCAGAGAAAATATTTGCAACAAGGAGATATATGATTTTATATAGCATTAAAAATCTACGTTGGTAAACTCGAACCTCTTTATTAAAATGAGACACCATTTCGAGTTTTTGTAATGAACTTCATCACGAGTTTGAAGAGTTTTCAGTACGTTTACTAAGTGAAATATGTTTAATACTTAAAATTCAAATGCTATTGAAAATTGATACTATTGATTTGGGTCCAGATTGATTGTTTTGATTTATTTTTAGCTTTCGAAAATGGTTTATCTACAAAAGAATTTTGTTGATAAACGATCTCAGTCGTAATCCCCTGTAAACTTAACAGACCACGTCAACCGATTTTAATTTACTGTTTCAACTGTTGACTTGCTTTAGCGTAATGATAAATCTATGTTTTATCATCAGTGATAAAACAAAGCTTGAGAAGCAAGTATTCAAACAAGTTTTTTATCAATTGAAAGCAAAGTATTTTAGTGTTTTTCAACATTAAAATCATATATATATATATATATATATATATATATATATATATATATATATATATATATATATATATATATATATATATATATATATATATATATATATATATATATATACATATATATATATATATATATATATATATATATATATATATGTATATATATACATATATATATATATATATATATATATTTATATATATATTTATATATATATATATATATATATATGTATATATATATATGTATGTATACATATATGTATGTATATATATACATATATGTATATATATATATATATATATATATATATATACATATATATATATATGTATGTATATATATACATATATATATATTTATATTAATATATATATATATATATATATATATATATATATATGTATGTATATATATACATATATATATATATATTTATATATATATCTATATATCCTATATATATTATATATATATATACATATATATATATATATATATACATATATATATATATATATAGATCTATATATATATATATATATATATATATATATATATATATATATATATATGTTCTATTATCATGCTTCTCACTTGCTAAAAACAAAAAATATATATATATATATATATATATATATATATATATATATATATATATATATATATATATATATATATATATATATATATATATATATATATATACATATACATAAATCCTTGTCCTAAACAATGTTCAAAATAAAAAATCAAGTCTTTGTTATAACTTTGTTAAATTTAAATCTTATAGAAATCTAAAGCTTCGGGACTTACAACACCATAAATGGATTTAACACTGTTTATATTTGTTTGTTTTTTGTCTGATGTTTTCAATTAGATTATCTTATTTGAGACTTTTGAAAAATATTTATAAACTTCATAAAAAGTAAAACAATAAGTAAAACTTACATATCACGTTTATTTCACAAACATTCTCATATAAACGTTACTTGAGTTGTCAATTGTTTTACCCAGCACACTTTTTTAATTTAAGATTTATCTTAGGTAGTACTCTAATGTAAACCTAAACATTTTAAGTTGAAACGCAGTTTACTTGGAATTTTACAATGGATCTTCGTGGGCAACGTTTATTCTAGTCCATATTTTAAACAATTATATTGCGTACGTACATTTTGCTCCACATATACAGCAAGATAAATGTACGCAAGAAAGTATTTAGTAAAGAGAAACAAAAGAAACTACTGAAATCAAACATGAGCCATAGGAGGAAAAGCTCCGAATACCTTAACAACTTTCTCAGTTAACCAGCATAACTGAGTCCTAGCTGAGGAAAATGCTGGGAACTATATGGGTGTTCGACATGAGCCCCATTGTGATTTTGTCAGTGGGATCCAACTGGGTCCCATCTGGGATTAGTCTGGGTTTTTGACTGGAAATCCCATATTGAACCCCAATATTTTTCCATATAGCGCGCGTTTTTTTAAACATTTAAAGTTTGTTTTACGCAAATTCAAGTGTCGTATTTTTTATTTAACATAAAAAAGTTAAGATATTATTTATATTGAATTCACTTTAAAGGCAATAAGTTGTATTAGACGCATAAGTATTTGATCTGATATATAGCTTGAATGAATCAGTTAGAAAAACAGGTTTAAATTTTACAATATTTTTAAGCAACAAAAAACAACTATTATGCAATCATTTGATTTAAGCTGCTGGACATAGGGCAACTCTTCGTCTTTAGTTCTCTCATTGCGCCACATTGATCGCATGACAAAATCTTTCTTTAATTCGTATCGATTTCTTTCTTTAGTGCTTTCATCTATTTTTACTCTAGTTTTATAAATTAATAATAAAAATTTGAATAATTTAATAATACACAGCATATCTATTTCCAAAGTAATATAGATTGAAATATATATTAATAGCATTAATTAGGACAACAATGCAGTGTGTCATAGGCAATCTAAAACCTAAGTAAAAAACACAAGTTGACTCAATACAGTATATAAATTGTAAACATTTAAGATAACCATAACCGGATTGAATTAGAGGCCCAAGAAAGTAAAATTATTCATTACTATAGTTTATTGTTACAAAATAATTACTTCAAAGCAACTTTAAAAACAAAATAGCAATACTATTAAATCTCTTAAATATTACTATAATTTACAATAATTCTTAAAAAATAGCATAAATAAAATACAAAATTAAAATACTGGAGAACTGAAGCCTCAATTTTACACTTTTTATAAAGCTGTTTCAATATCTTCAGTTCCTATCAATAATTGTTATCGCAAGTGCTGACCGGAATCTGCAGGAAAGTCTTCTAAAACTTCTTTTTTAACATAACGTGTCACTTGAGGCACATTTCTTGGCTGTTTTTAATATATTTCACTCCAAATATTTTAATTAAGATGCTATTGTATAAATAAAATACTACTCGATTGCTTAATGCAACTAAGGCATTGTACACGTTTTTCCGAACAAAAATATAAGTTTTTTCAATTATATAATATCTAAGTTTTTCATCAAAAAGTATGACATATTTGGTATGCATGGAAAGATTATTTTAGCGACTATTATAATCTAGTAAAAGTTATGCAACTATGTCAAATCGTCAAGCGTAGTTTTATCTAGAAAAGATGTAGTTTTTAATATAAAGTACCTTGGGGCTTGGATAAGTCTATGGATTGAATAAGTCTATGGATTTGATTTTTTCATAAAAGCACGTATTGGTGTTTGTTTTTTTTCAATTAATGTAACTAGACATTTATAATCAGACATTTTTTGTGAAAATTATCCATAAAAAAACATTTTTTCATGAAAATTGAAGTTATTATTTTCAATACCGCACCTAAATGAGTATGTTAAACAATAATGTCACGTTAGATTCAGATAAACTATGGTAGTGTTGATTTTTCTACAAATGTCGTTTTTGCATAAATAATCATAACTTTTAGCCCTATTCAAAAAGTTGTTTTCGGTATTTAGTACAATTTTTTGAAATACTCGGGACTTATTTGGCCATTTTGAAAAAACAATTTATTCCATTAAGAATACGTAAACAATTAAAAAACAGAAGCGGTAAACTTTATAAACAAATTACTTTCATTTTCAAACCCGTTTCGTTTTTATATTAGTGGTAAACTTTAATTGAGATTTGGTTTCTTTTATTTTTATAACAATAATTTAAAAGTAACATAAGTTACTTTTTACTTAATGTTATAACAATAATTTAAAAGTAACATAAGTTACTTTTTACTTAATGTTATAACAATAATTTAAAAGTAACATAAGTTACTTTTTACTTAATGTTATAACAATAATTTAAAAGTAACATAAGTTACTTTTTACTTAATGTTATAACAATAATTTAAAAGTAACATAAGTTACTTTTTACTTAATGTTATAACAATAATTTAAAAGTAACATAAGTTACTTTTTACTTAATGTTATAACAATAATTTAAAAGTAACATAAGTTACTTTTTACTTAATGTTATAACAATAATTTAAAAGTAACATAAGTTACTTTTTACTTAATGTTATAACAATAATTTAAAAGTAACATAAGTTACTTTAACTTTTTGTTATAACATAAGTTACTTTTTACTTAATGTTATAACAATAATTTAAAAGTAACATAAGTTACTTTAACTTTTTGTTATAACATAAGTTACTTTTTACTTAAAGTTATAACAATAATTTAAAAGTAACATAAGTTACTTTAACTTTTTGTTATAACATAAGTTACTTTTTACTTAATGTTATAAAAACAATCTTTGAACACTAAGTAGATACAAATAGCTATTATGGCTTCAATAATGTATAATAAATACTTTTTTGTTGTTAGCACAACGCAAAATGAAATGTATATTTCATAATTTATTTCAATTGCTTTTCAAAGTAGCATATTTTTTATAAAATACCAACACAAATGTTTAGTTTGTAATTAGGTTCATAAATTATGCCAAAAAAACACTTTAAGATATCTTTATTTCTATATGGATATATCTCCTGCAAAACTAACAGACGCTTCATATTTTGTAGTCTGGACGCTACGTGTAATTTTTTCTTGGAAATGAAGTTGACGTTACAAAAACTAATTAAATAGTTTAATGTTGATGTCTTAAATGAGAAAAACTTTACGTGCCTTTCTGAATGTGCTTAAAGGGTGAAATTTGGGCCCTTATTTGGTACAGATGACGTCACGCTAATATATATTTTTTTTATCAAAGTAAAAAATACAGATTTACGTCAAACGTTAGATATCCTATTGAGAAAACCTTATAATAAATAACAACATTTTGACTGATGACGTCACGCTGATGTATACTTTTTTATCAAACTAAAAATTACATGTTTATGTCAAACGTTGGACAACCTCTTGAGAAAACCTTTTAATAAATAACAACATCTAAAGAAAAACTTACGAGCAGTTCTGAAAGTGCTTAAAGGATCAAATATGGGCCTTTAATTGGTACTGATGACGTCACGTTAATAATTTTTTCAAATATGTATGTATATATATATATATATATATATATATATATATATATATATATATATATATATATATATATATATATATATATATATATATATATATATATATATATATATATATATATATATATATATATATATATATATATATATATATATATAGGGTCATTTCGGATAAAGCGAGCCAATAAAACTAAAATCAGTGTGTATTAATAACTATGTGAGATATCTTAATACTTCTTGTACTAGAAAACTCTATAACAGATACCTAAACTATGATATAATGTAAAGTGAGCCACACTAATATAAAGTGAGCCAAGTAAACTATATATGATACATAGTAAAGGCTCGCTTCATATTAATAAATTTATAAAGGGAGCCACCATTATTGGTAAAGCGAGCCAATAGCTTATATGATTATTCTAAAGTGAGCCATTTAGCTATTATTTCAGACAAAAATTTACAAAATTGGAAGTATTATTACAAATAATATTTACTATATTAATATTAACTTTATTACCTACGATATAGTAAACTGGTATTAAAAGTTTGCAAACATTAACCTCAAATGCATACAATGCAAAAAATTTAAAGAACAAAAGCAATATAAAAATGTCAGCGACTAGTCTAATAAAAATAATACTGCTAAAGCTGCAGATAAATGATGCAGTACAAAATGCAAAATATCAAGTCTTAACTAGAGTTAATTTACTTAGTTGTTGTTTGAACGCAATCAACACATAGTTGTCCACGCACGGTTATGCTCTTGCTGCAGACAGATTCTCTGCCTTTTTTGTGCTTATATCAGGAAATCTGTTCAAAAATCCCTGAAACCAGTAATAACCGGCAATTTTTTTTTATTCTGAAAATCCTTTTATTCCTTTAGCATCAGAATAAGCATATGCAATTTCTCGAATATCTTTGCGCGACAAAGGAAACCCTGCTCGTTCCATTTTTCTTACAGTCTCTGCTAATTCTTCTTCACTTTGTTATGAAAGAATTGTGGGTCTCCCAGAAACACTTTCCACTTTGCTCACTTTTCCTGACAATCTCCTCCTCAAAGTTTCATATGGCACATTCCACGCTCTCGCTATCAACCGTATTGACAACCGTTCAGTTGAAGGTTTTTCTTCTTGTTTTCTGTATTCTTCCATAGCACCAGCCATATTTTTTTGCCATAAATTTAGTTTTGTGCCTGCATGACTTTGAGGCCTCGGCAGTTTTTTTGGACTTCGATTTTGTCCTCGAATTGCCGGTACCTGCTCGGACAATTTTTGTTTTCCTTGAGATTTTTTGGCTTCTTCGGGCCGTGATCGGTTGATAACGTACCATTCTGTAAAAATATCATAAAAAATTCCAATAAATTAACAATTCATGTGGGTCAAAAAACAAAAAAATTTATAATAATTTTTACATTTATTTATTATTGCAATTTTTAAAAAAGGAAGCCAATGGCTCGGTTTACCTGAATGCCCTTGGCTCGGTTTATCTAACAGTTATGCAAAACCGAGCCAGGTTGAAAATTCGATTAAAAAACTTTATCATCGCTCAAATACATATCAACACTGTATTTTTTGAAATAGTTTCTCATATTACTAATATTACAATCATATTTACTATAAATAGTGTCAAATATGAAATACTCACTTTTCTTAATTGAAGCTAAACAAAATATAAGGTCTTAAAGCGAAAAAACGTTTTGTTACTACTCGAATGATTATAATTATACCACCGCAAAAATAATTGCTTAGCAACTGTTTTTAAAATATTCATTAGACTTTAAAATGAATAACTAATATTAAATAAATTGTTATAAATCGAAAGCATAATTTGATTTCGTAAAATTGCAATATTTAGGCGACCGGCTCGCTTTATCCGATGGCTCGCTTTATCCGAAATGACCCTATGCAGCGTGCTTAGAGCACAAGAATACTTTTGTATCAGCCTCTTCGTGACTTGTGTGCAGTGATACAACTTCCTCGCTGGAACCCTTTATGTGTTATATGATTTTATAAAATATGCTACAAAAACAGAAAAAACTTATACCAAGTAAATAAATAAAACAAAGTATTAGTTTATTAGCTAAACTGACCGCCGACCTCGCATGTCAATTTATAAAATCATGACTGCAAGTTTACAAAGAAAACATATCCGGTAAGCTGTGATGCAAATCTTTCCGTATGTGACCAATGTTTTAGTAGGAATGAAATAGGCTCAGTCTTGTTGGTAGCATCCTGCAAATACTTTTGCCTTACAATGTCTTGCTTGTTCTCTCCACTAAATCTTAAAATTTAGAGATCCTTATAGTCTTCTTCGAGCATGTTCGAATGGTTTTATCGAGCCAGATTGGCATTGGTCTGTCACAAAATATATTGTGGATCCTTTCAGAACTAGATTTAAAATAAATTCTGAAATATCTCCTAAAGTTTTGAGTTTAATGTTAGATTGCTGTTGCAGAATTGTCATTTCATCAAAAATGTGTGCAGCACTTTGAGGAACCCTTAAAACAAATTCCTCAAAGTGCTCTCGATCCACTGGAGTTCCTATTGCTCCTAAAAGTTGCTAAAATTACTAAACTTATACTGAAAATGTTACCTAAATATTAAAATTTAGTATTTAGGTAGTATTTATTAATTATTTTAGAATGACTAATATGTTTTTAACAAACAAATAATTTCGGCTAACGGCAACTATTTTAAGTTAAACTGCTAATTGAATAAGATGATTATCAATACCTATAGTAACAGTTGTAAATTAACTTACGAAGAAGGTTCGTCTTGTTTGTTTTGACGAGGCTACCATCAGGTAATCCCAACGTCCATGGGGTAGGACTCAAAGAATAAAATAGTATTTGTTTCAAAGTTAGACCTTCTCTACCTCTTGCAATAACTAGCAATCTCCCAAACATGCTTCGTTTGGCTGATATAGTGAATGATTTCTCTTTAAGAAAATAAATTTCTTTCAAATTTAAATTGTTAAATGTTTGCAGACGACACTTTTTGATTGGAGCGTAAAAGAAAACTGTTGAAGATTGAATGCGTTCTCTAAAGAACCTTTGGAACTCTGCTTCCCCGATGGATTGTGCATTCAATAAATTATCTTTTAACTCATCAGGTGCTTCAATTCCAGAACAAATATTCACCAAAGAATCTCTTTGCTCAAAAGGACCCCAATTTGTTATTAGTATCAAAGCTCTCTCTACACATCCGTTGTGGAAATATTTTCTTAATGGTTTTAGATCTTTTGGTGTTTGTTTTTTGGTTGTGATTCCCATGTTATTTTTTAAAATTGAAATACATTTTGAAACAGTATGATTTGTAAGTATCCTGCGTTGAATGGTTACTTCAGACGTACTATAACCTTTTATTCCCCCTTAGCATTTCTGATCACGATTAATTGCTTGTTCAATGGATTGATCGGATAGAACTTTGTTAAATGTACCGCTCGTTCTTCCATCCCTGTTTTCAAAAAGATAATAAATTATAAAGATTTAATTTAAAACTATTTTTGAAACTAAAAATTGTTGAAATCCAAACAAAACATTTTGGAGTATTCTGTGCCCGATATACTAGCTATGAGTCGAGGGATGCCAGCTTTACTTCCAGCGTTTTCTTTTAACATGTTTGCTGCACTTTCCGTTACGCATTTGATAAGCATTTCACTCCGTTCCTACCTTTATTAGTCTTTTTGCGATAGTAAATGCAACATTCTTCATCCGCAATAATTTTTCCTAAAACAGGAAATTATTTTAACTTTGAACTAGTACATAAAACAATAAATAACGTGAAAACTGAGGGTAATTTTCTTTGTTTGCATTTCCCACCCAAGGTTTTTTTAATTTACGCGATCTATCTCTTTTCGATGATGCATGAGGATGCATAATCAACGACTACACTCTCATTGACTTTTTCTGCTATATTTTTCCGATGTTATAGAATGTTTAATATTTTTATATTCACATACTTATCGTAACATCTTTGATGAAACAAGAGAGTTGTTGGGCACGTATCAGGTAGAATGTTTATAATTTTAAATTCATTTTGAATTTGACTAAAATAAAAAAAATTTTATTATCAAAACCATGCTATTTATTGTTTTTTCCGTACCAGTGTTTTAAGCAGTATATAAATAAACAAATTGAGTTGGACATTTAATTTTTGACTTACCAAGCATTCTTCACTTTCGCAAGCGCATTTTCTGTAAAACCATGCAGTTTGTTATTATTATGACCAACTTCTCCTTGATGAAGTATGCAAGCATTTTTAATTTTTTTTTTTAGGAACTAGATTGAGATGCTGCGATTTTTTGCTACTCGTTATTATTTACTTTAATAATAATAAATAAAAATAAATAAAACTCATTTATTTAGTAAACAGTTTTTGAAAAACAAACAGTTTTTTTCATAAACAAAGAACGGGAACAAATTTTCTCTTTTAGATTTATTAAATTAAAAGTATTTTATAATTTTAATACAATATTAAGAAGCAAATACACACAAATTTGTTTTTAAATAAGGTTTATGAAATTTTATTTACATTGATTTGAGTAACTATATTTAAAAAATTTAATTTCATAAATTTTTAACCCCCTGTCAATAATTTGTAAAAACTAAATTAATGCTTTGCGGTATTCGATTTATAAACAACATGGCGGATATTATATACTTGAAATCTTCTGAATAAGTTGCATCTATTTTTGTCTCCAACTAAAGTTATAAGCATTTTCCAAGCGGCACGTAAAGATTTTCAAACTTCTTAAGGTGGTAGACCACTAATAAAAAAATATCCTTCAAAAGTTACATTTTAGAAATTATTTTTATGTAAGTTGATTAAAATTTACATTTTAATGACAATTTTTTTTTTTTTTTTTTGATTATTAAATGGCTTAAGAAATTTGGTCCCGAAAACCTTAAAATAGGGTTATTTTGTTGCGTTGAATATCTCAAAAACTATGTATGGTATCAACATTTTTCATTATATTAAAAGCAAGTCTGAAATTTTTCAGACTTGCTTTTAATATAATGAAAAAGATCCTGTACCAAAACAAAAGAAAAACATTAAACAGTTTATTTTTAAATAAAAAAAAAACTTCGAAAACAAAAAAGGGGCATTTTTGACCATATTTGAACTTTAATATCTTTTTATCGAGTTATCATAATGCAATAAAAGTGGTAGGGGACATCCATAATAACTAAAGGAACAACTCCTGAAAATTTTATGAAAATCAGTTAAGAGAATCAAGAGATAATTACCGCAAAGTCGTGAATTTTAAAGAACTGAGAAAAAAAACACATGAAAAAAAAAGTTTTTCTTTTGGTTTGCGATTTAGTTTCAATTTTAACTCTTATCAACTTAATTAAATATTTGTTTATAGTAAATAAATAGAAAGTGACAATTGACAGGATGACCATATCTTTAATTTTTTTTTTGCAGAGCTACATTTGAATTGTAATTCTTTTAAATTAGATAGATTTTTTTCAGCTACAACGTTTGATGATTTATGTTGGTTTCCTCTGAAGAGTCTGCATTTTTTGCTATACCTTATTTTATTTCTTTTATCTTTATTTCCCATTATTTCAGTTATTATTTAACCAAAGTATAGAAGACAGAAAATTAGCCGAAGAATGTTGTGGTTGTTGTAAAGTAATTAGACATTTACTGAAGAAATCCGTTAAAAACCATGTGACTCACTGCACCAAAAGCATTTAATAATAAACAAAAAGCAGTTTTAGAGTAGCAGTCACCGCATATGAAGTTTTTTTGTCTTAATTTTAAGGTATTTTGTTGGATAACTTCCTTTTTTGCTACATAGCAACGGAATAAACAATCCGTTGCTACGGACAAATTTATGAAAATGCTTAAACCGCATTATTAAAAACTGATTTTTAATAGGGTTAGCTTTATTTTTATATAAAACTAATATGAAATTCGTATTCTACGATAATTATATTACTTAAAAACTTTAAAACTGAAAAAATGATTTTTTCAATTTTTAATAGTGGTCTACCACCTTAAGTTATAAGGAACAAGTCTATACAAAAATTGTCCTCTCAAAATGTTTAGTTTTCCTTTTTTTTTTTACATGTAGCGACCAGACTATTGTCATTATTTACAAATTCTTTGTTTGCATAAATTAAATACCAATAAATAAAAAGTCGTTCGGTTTGCCACTAACAACCAATCGGATTTTTTTAAAATTATCGGCATTTTTTTTTTTTACGAGTTTGTTTGTTCTTTGCCTTAGTTGCATTGAGTGCGTAAATAACATACATGCTAAGCATGATGCTTTCATAGCAACTTGACAAAAACAAAATAGAAGTTAGATTACATTTATCAATCTTTTTTATAGAGTCAGCACGTGGTGCCTATAGAGGCAGTCTTTTTAAAAGTTTCTTTTTATATTTAATTCTTTAAGAACTTTCAATGAAAACGATATTACCAATAAAACTGCTCATGATCAGAAACTACACGCTACCATTACTACAGCTACACGCTACCATTACTACAACTACACGCTACCATTACTACAACTACACGCTACCATTACTACAACTACACGCTACCATTAATACAACTACACGCTACCATTACTACAACTACACGCTACCATTACTACAACTACACGCTACCATTACTACAACTACACGCTACCATTAAACAATTAGCGTCTTATCTTCTAGCCGTAAACCATTCTTCTAGCCATTCACGGAAGTCTTATTCTTTTCCCAGTAGAAATCCAGATTTAATTTGCGGGATCATCTTTCAACCATATTGGATCCGGTTTGAATCCAGATCAATCCCCAGCCTGAACTCGATCCCAGTAATCCCAGCTCAATCACAGTCAATCACAGTCTCGGTAAATGCCTCTAAAGATCATAGTATTTAAAAAAATTACTTTTGTTAAACACCGTGCTTGTTTTAGCATAACCGGCACTCGAAATGAGAAACGATGCTGCCTAATTTAATTTGACACCATACAAAAAAAAGGTAAAGAGGACTTTTTAATAACCAATGTGTAATAGAAATGACCATTTCTTTTAAATAAAAAAACCAATGAAATATTACCAAAGTGCTTTAATATAGCTTGAGTGAGAATGAAGTACAAATACGTCGTTATTTAAGAAACAGTGTTAGTGGTGATATTATTTTCTAATGAATTTCTCGAAAATATCATAGTTTAAAGTTAACCAATCACATTCCACTTTTAAAAATATTACACAGTGATGTTATATTATATTAAAAATATTACCCATTGTTTCAAAACATCATGAGCAATTAAACAAATGCAAACAAGATATTGAAGTTTAGAAAAATTCGTAAACAATGTTACGAGTTTATTGTTATTTTTTTATGTTTTGCTTTTAGCAAATGTAAAATACGGACTCCATTGAGGTTTCGACGCCAATTCGGCTCCTCTAAAAAGCATTATTTTTGACGTCTCCCCTAGGTCACTCTTAGTCAAAAAAAAAAAAAATTTACTAATATATTTAAATCCACTCACAGAATCCTTTTTACATATTGCTTTCGGGTACCCACGGCGGTACAAAAAATTAATGTGGTAGTGGTGTAGTGGTAGAGCGCTCGCTTCATAAGTGAGAGGTTCGGAGTTCGATTCCTGCCACGTCTTGGTAGTACCGCGCTCAACTTGTTTCTCCGCGCAGCGGCCGTATGTTTTATATTTTTAAACATTACAGGAAAGAAGTACCGCGCACACCAAATGTCCCCGCTAACTAACACCAAATGTCCCCGCTAATGTTTATTACTTAAAGTTTTACTTTTTTGCATTCTTGTTGTACAAGGTCTTCTCAAAGTTATTCTAGAATATAAGTAAATTTACTTATTTTATATAGATTACTTTAAATTTACTTTACAAACTGTATAAAATGTCTGCTTATGTAATTAAATTTTATTTTATATAACTTGTTTTTAATTCAAAAATTTTATTACTTTTAAAATAAAAAATGCCTTCTTAAAAAATTTTATTTTATTTATTAATTTTTTAATTAATAAAATAAATGTAGATAATTTTTTTAAATGATATAATAACTTGGTACCATATTACTTTTATGTAATTCATTTTCATATGTAAGTTTTTTTTAACAATTACGGTAGTATAACTTTTTAAATTAGTTGCGTTTATATGTAACTGTAATTACATCTTGAGGAACTATTATTTCACGTAATTTTAAAAATTAATTTTTACATGTAAAAGTTATGTATTTTTGCAGCTTTAATGGAGTTGAATTTTTTAGTAAACAGCTTTTTTATGTGATTTTTTTAAACATGTAATAGTAAATTTCTTTTTGATGTAATCTTCTTTTACATAGCTTACTTTTGAAAGTAAACAAACTTATACCCCGTTCATACTGACGATAAAACACGTTTTAATTGTCGTATTTTAAACGCGTTTTACATTTTACTATTCTCATCAAATTTAAAATTGGTTTTAATTAAAACACGCAACGTTAAAAGTTGTTTTAATAAAACAACGTCGCGAGGTTGTTTTAATTGCGTTTTATTACCCTGAACTGTTTTTAAATGGCGGAGGAAAAAGCTGTTGCTGAAGAAAAAGTTAAATCTAGAAAGAGAGCTAGACATTGGGATGATGAGGAAACAAAAATACTAATTAGTAAATGGTCAGAAGATAATATCCAAGAAAAGTTGAAGTCATGCACAAGGTTTTGTTTTGTTTTTTTCAGTTAAGTTGGATCAAATTGAAATAACTTGTTAAATAAAATCAAACCACTCGTTACTAAATAGTTTAAATAAATCACAAATAGACAAGAAGTGATTACGAATTACATTAATATTGAATAAACAAGGAAATGAATGTTTATAAATTGTACTTTTTACAACAAGATATTTATTTCTCTTTGATAGTTAGCACAATATATATATATATATATATATATATATATATATATATATATATATATATATATATATATATATATATATATATATATATATAACTTCATATTTTTTGGATTTTAGAAAAGGAAAAATTTGGGAGGAAATTTTGCTATTCTTGCAAGCTTCTGGATATGAAGACAGAGATAAAGAGATGTGTAAAACAAGAATTCACACATTGACAAGTGCATATCGCAATTATATTGATAATAAACGAAATACAAGTGGGACTGGTCCTTCCAAAAAACCATCCTGCTTTGATGAAATTGATAAGGTTCTTAGTGACAAACCAACCACATTACCAACTTTTTTGAAAAGTTCCTCAGGCATGAATGTTATTATTGAAAAAACTGCAGAAGTGAATAATTTTAATAATTGTGTTAATGAGTTAGTAAACTGTGAACATATAGACATTGAAACTACTCCGTCAAGTTCTAAATCTGAAGAGTTGGTAAAAAAAGATAATAGTTTTTACTTTAAAAAATCCAAAAAGAAAAAATCAAGAAGTGAGGTAATGTTCGAACAATTAAATGCCACTGTTAATAAATTTATGACCTCTCAGGCTGATATTGATCATAAAATTTTAGAAAGTATTTTAGAAAACCACAAACAAGAAGAATCATGTGTTATATTAAAAGTTCGTCAAGTTGAAGATTTATATTTTATTGAAATAGAACTTTCATTGGCAGATTTGACACTAGAAAAACTTACTTGCACAATAAAAGAGGAATTTTCAGTTCAAGATAATGCATCTTTATTGATTACCAAGTTACCAAATGTACTTATCCGAAATGATAAGGATGTTAAACGTCTTAAAAGTGGGACTGAGAGTTTTTAATTATGATTAAAAAAATGTGAAGCAATTTCTTTGTTTTGTTATTTTTTTCTCAAAATAAAATAAACCATGCCTTTTACAACATTGTTTGAAAAAAATCATTTACAACTAAACAGTTGTAAAATAATGTTTTTTTATGGAATTTCTAATAAACTCAGCTTTATTGTCAAGTTCAATGCAACTGTGGTTTAATATAGGGTTTACTAAGTCAATTTCTGTTTGTTCAATCCATTCATTTAAATACTTTTGCTTTGTCAAAGTACAGAAGTTATGTAGTATACAACATGTTTTAACAATATTGACTGTGTGTTCAACTGTTGTATCTAATCTCTTTAAAAGACATTGAAATCGACCTTTTAATCTTCCAAATCCATTCTCCACCACCACACGACATTTACTAAGAGAAACGTTAAACTTTGCTTCTTCTATACTAAGATTTCCACGATCTGAGTAAGGTTTCATAAGCCAATTTTTAAGGGGATATGCTGAATCACCAAGGATAAGAGGACCAATTTCAATATTATCAATTATTTTAGATAAGTTTGTAGGTAAAAAGGTTCTAGCCAGACACTCTTTATATAAGGGAGAATTTTTAAAAACCCTTGAATCGTGTGATTTGCCAGTCCACCCTACAAAAATATCTCTAAATAAATACATGCTGTCTACCAATCCCTGTAAAATAATGGAGTGATATTCTTTTCTGTTTATATAGTCCTCTGAATTTTTATGAGGAGCCTTTATTCTTATGTGACATCCATCAACTGCTCCAACTACTTGTGGAAAACCATATAATTTTTCAAAACTTACTATAATCTCCATTGTTTCTTCCCTTGAGGGTAAGGAAATGTATTTCTTCATTAAGTTATCAACAAAATGTTTACAAATTCTGTGAACTATTGTACAAACAGTTGATTTTCCTAAGCCAAATAAATTGGCTATTGTTCGGTAATCTGCAGATCCACTTAAAAAGTAAAGTGTCACAGCTAACTTCATTTCTAAAGGCAAAGATTTACGAAAGTTAGTGCCTTGTATAGGCATAAAAGGTGAAACTTCCTTGCACAGATAATTAAAGGCTGCTTTAGACATTCTTATGTTTTTTATCCAATCATCTTCGTTCCAACAGTTTACCATTGTTTCGTACCAAAAGCTTTGACTGCGAGGTTTAGTCCAAATTTTTCTGTAAACCGCAAAATTATAAGCAGTAATACAGTTTATCAGTATGTGCTGCAATTGCAGTCTTCTTTTTTTCCTTGATATGTACAATAATACTCGTAACTTCGAGATCAAGTTTTTCTTTGAGAGCGCCATTTTCGAACGTTAATATAAATACTAAAGAACGTTCAATCTGAACGCAAGAAAACTGAAAACATGTTTATTATAAAACTATGTTTACATTAAAACATGTTTATTTAAAACAGAATTTAGTGTGAACTGGGTATAACTTTATAAAATAAAAGTCGTTTTAAAAGAATATTAACTTAAACGGAAATGTAAATTTATTTTGAACGTTTAAAATTGTTTATGTAATTTACTTTTTATAAAAGTTCACTTTCTCGTGTAAGTAAAAAAAAGTAGGAAAAGAGCCATCCCTACTCCCAACGTAATTGGTGTTTGCAGCCTTGTTGGAGTTGAATTTTGTTTTTAACAAAAATTTTAACAAGAAAAATGAATAATAACAACCTTGTGTTCGGCATATATGCTTCCAGTGCCGGATTAACCTTTAGGTAAATAAGACACATGCCTTAAGGCCAGCAAAAAATTCAGGCCACAAAAAATTTATTCATAAATTTATGTTTATGTCTTATCTTTATTGATGAAATTATTATAACTATTCCAATTATTATACACATTTTGTTCATATATCAATTTTACGATGTCAAAAATTGTAACTAATTCATTCTTATAGGTGATAATTTTTTTCTTCTAAAATATCGATTTAAAATATTTCGAATAAAATATTCGAAAAATATTTGTTTTAAACGGTGAAACAAGTTGTTTTAAAAACATTTGTTTTAAACAGTGGAACTCTTTCGTAAACAATAACAAAGCGTAGAAATAAAATTAATGGTTTTAGCAAATGAATATACTTTTAGATATAACTATTGTTATAAAATTGTAATCCTTTAAATTTATTAGTAGGTTTAAAGAAGAAAAAAGCATCACATTTACTGCAGAAAGAACTGAGTATAGCTTTTTTGTTCAACATGCCATGTTTCAAATGTTTCTATCAAAACATATTTGTCACATATTTTATTTATTGTTGATATTAATATAATAAAGCTCACTAATATAATATGGATTAGATCCATGTATCTCAACTATACTGAGTGACTTTCATTTTGACTTTCACTATCATACATTATTATCTATATATATGTATGATTTTTTATCATATATATAACTCAATATGTTTAATCATTATAATATCACATATCCATTTTACGTATTCTAATTAATATTATTTTAATTTATAAATTAGTTCTTGCTATAACATAGAAAACGTATATACACTATACATGTAGAACTTCAGTTCTGTGACCTACGGGTATAAGAAGCAGATCATTAATAAGTCAAACAATCAATCCCAGTGAGTAATTTGCATGAATTTTTGAACACCATGCTCCTGAAATAAACAAAAATAAAATCCTTCACTTATAGGAATCTATAATTTTTAATGAATTATGTTGACGCTGTCATCATTATTGTTAGATTTCTGTTGTAATTATTATTTTAATTGAGCAAAATATAAATTCTAATCTTTCCAAGTTGAGTCTTTGTCTATTTATTGACGGATTACCTCTCTTTAACAGCACAGTGAAATGTTTTTGGGTTATATGTGGGTGCATACTAGAAATCCCATCATCTGAATTCATAATTGGTGTTTATTCTGGTAGTTCAAAACCAAATTCATCAAATGATTTTCTTCTGGTATACTGGTAGTTTGATTTTAAATTATTATTTCAAATATTAAAATCTATATTATATATAGGTTTTGTATGTTCTTATCATGCAGTTCACAAGAAATCAATTTTTAAAATTTTACATCATTTTATGATATGACTTTATGAATCAATTATTTTTAAATCGAATAATTATGCTATTGAATACATAAAAATACGTTTTTAAAGATCACTTTTACGTTTTACTTTTAGATTAATGTCGATACGTAAAGGTGGTTGGGAGCGAGCGAAGGAGTTAGAGAAGAAAATGCATGATGAAGATAAAATGTTAAAGAAAATACCCAAAATCAGTTCATTTTTCACTGCCACGAACAAGGTTGATGCTACTGATAGTATTACTCTCAATTCCCCACCATTCTCATCAACATCTCAGGTAGGTATTAATCACAAGGAAGAGGCTGCAAAAATTGCATTTGAACTTGGACATACTGAAAAATTTGAAGACAGCTGATACTGGTTCAGTAACCATTCCCAATGATGTTGGGAGTTTTGGTGACATAACTGATCATGTGCGTAACATGTGCATCAGCCTTGGAACAATCCATTTTCGAAACTTGGCAGACAGTTATCCAGAAACAAAGCGGGAATACAGTGGAGTGAATCGCTTCCTAAATTCTAGTGTCTTCAAACGGGTTTTGCCAAATGGTGATATCGTTGATCGTGACTGGCTTGTTTATTTTCCAGCCAAGACATGTGTCTTCTGCTTTCCCTGCATTCTGTTTTCATCTGACCGGTCACAGTTGCCTAGCTCAGGATTTAAGGATTGGAAGAATATGATACAATACTTAATATCCCATGAAATCAGTGCAAAGCACATACAATCAGTTCTCACTTTATGTTAAAGAAGTGTTGCTGCTGGGAGAGTTGACAAGCAATTGCACAACAATATGTTGGAGCAGCGCAATTACTGGAGAAATGTCCTGTCACGCTGTGTTGCAACTATTACTTTTCTTTGTGAAAGAGGTCTCCCTCTTCGAAGTAGCAATGAAGTTGTTGGCTTCAGAGAAAATGGGAATTATTTGGGCATCTTGGAGCTGATTGGTCAATTTGATCCATTTTTTTCCCAGCACATCTGTACTCATGGCAATCGCGGACGCGGTCACACATCATATTTATCAAAAACAATCTGTGAAGAATTACTTGCAATGATGGGTGAACAAGTTATGGGTTTCATAAAGGATGAGATTTCAAAGTCACGGTATTTTTCAGTTTCAGTAGATTCCACTCCTGATATTACTACAAAAATTGCTGATCGACTACAAAAATTGCTATGGTCAGACATATGATAATGGTAAATATATTGGCATGCAACAAATCCTGAAAAACAAAAACAGTTTAGTGGACTACATTCCTTGTGCTGCCCACTCGTTGAACCTAGTTGGCCAGTCAGCTGTGGATTGTTACATTGAAGCAGTTTCATTTTTTAACATATTGAATCGCCTGTATACTTTCTTTGTAGCATCAACACATCGTTGGAATGTCATGATGACCCTTGTTAAAAACCAACCAGAATGTCTTGTTCCAAAATACTCATCAGATACCCGGTGGTCTGCTCGAGTTGATGCTGCAAAAGCAGTGTTCAAGGGGTACCACCAATTACAAAGTGCTCTTCAGGAGATCTCAGGGGATTGTTATCAGAATGGTAGCACAAGGAATGAAGCGATTTTATTGGCCAAACACATGGAGACTATTGAAGTTGCCCTATTGTGTGAACTTTGAAATGACATTCTGCAGAGGTTCAACATTAATAGCAAGTTATTGCAAAGTTCTACAATCGAATTAACTCCAGCTATTGGTCTGCTGAAGAGCTTGCATATATTTTTGGATGAATGCCGAGAGAAGTTTGATGATTATAATCAGAAGGCAGTTGATCGCTGTGGCAACAGCACATATAAATCTGAAAATCGAAGACAACCAAAGCGTAAGAGACAAATCAATGATGGAGATGCCGCAGATGCTATGGAAGGGATGTCAAGCCAGCAAAACTTCAAGGTCAATACCTTCTATGCCATCATCGATCAGCTGAAAAATGCATTAAAGAAACGCATTAAAGCTTACTCAATTGTGCTGCAGAGATTTGGAGTTCTGACTGAGTATGACTCCATGACCGATGAAGATATTGACATTGCTGTTAAAGGAATATTTCCTGTGTACTCGAAAGACCTTTGTTCTGATTTTCCATCAGAATTTCGACAATTTATGTGCTGGTATAAAGAACAGAGAAACTATGAAGAAGGATCAAGTGCACAGAATCAAGTTGATTCAAGTGCTCAGAAGATGTTTAAAATGCTGCACAATTCTGGTGTATATCAAGCATTTCCAAATACTGAAATAGCACTCCAGATCTACTTATGTCTGATGTCAACCAATTGTTCAGGAGAACGTTCGTTTTCTCAATTGAAAAGAATTAAAGATGCAAAACGATCAACAATGGCTCAACGGCGTCTTTCTGTACTTTCACTTCTGTGCATTGAAAGTGATTTGCTCAACAAGGTCAACTTCAAAAAACTAATTGACAAATTTGCAGTTATAAAAGCGCGAAAATTTTAAATTATGTAGTTTTTACCTAATAAATATTCTTTTTTAAATTTTACTTTTCTTCTTTTTGTGGGAAAGTCTGTATTATCTGTATTTCAGGCCACTTATTAAAATGTGCCTTAGAGCCAACAAAGCCTTAATCCGGCACTGTATGCTTTGTCATAATTTTTAATTAATTTTTTTCAAACAATAATCAACTCCCACCCTAATTAGTGTATGCTTGCTGCTTTGTTGGAGTTAAATTTTTTAATGAACATTTAAATGAAACTTTAGTTAATTTGGTCAAGATCAAATCTAGCGTTAAACTCAATATGTTGCTTTAAACGATTACTATAATGTAGAATGTGTTCAAAAATTTCATTTGTATAAAAACAAATAGAGGTAGTCAACACATTAACAATGATTTGAAACCAATCATGTTGAGGAGCAACCCGATTTCTTCGGATTCAAAAATGCTAATATCAATGAGGCTTTTTTCAAAGTAACTGGGAGTTTTCAAAGAGTAATTGGTAAAAATTACTAATCAATTCAAAAAAAAATTAGTAACAAAAAAAGAGTAATCTTTTGGTTATTATTTGTTTAATATGATTGTTGTTAATTGACTGTTACAAATGAAGTTTGAAAGAGTTGATTTATCGACGTCTTACTTAAGAATAGCTTTTTTCCTTTTTCAGAGATATTGTCAAAAGGTATCCTTGATAAAAGTTTTCATTTTTTTTATTTCTTAATTAAAATAGATTGTGGAATGTAATCCTATTGCAGATTTCCTTTTTGCTTGCTAACAGTCTTGATTACACCATTCAATCAGCCAACTACACCAGAGAAAATATATTTCAATAAGGCTCACCTTCAGGTAGATAGTGATGTGGAGCAATCCTTTGATTTTCTCAAAAACCGTTGGAGGTCACAAGAGAGGTGGAGCACTTCAGTGCTCCTAACATATGCTCACCCAAAGTATATATTGCAAAATATATATTGTGTGTAATTTGCTGAAAAACCTTTACAATGGCTTCGGGTTAGAAATTCCAGATGACATAAACTTTGAGGACAGTGATGAAGATGATGTACACTATGTTCAGGCCGAATTAACAAAGGTCAACCCTTTCGACTTGGCATTGAACAAAGTACTCTAATTAAAACTTTGTTTTTAAATCGAAGGCAATAATATATTTTTGAATGTTACATGACTTGTCTAAGCATTTTGCAAACTCCAAACTTATGCTCATGCTAATGTCAAATTAGTAAACGAATTTTTAATTACTTGTATTTTAAAAAAATACTATTTACTTGATATTTAGGATTGAAAAAAATGAAAATTTGTTTAGTTTTTATTAATTGTATATTAAACATTGTCAAAATTTATTTGCCTTTTTGTAGAATAATCAGTTCTAAACCCCTCTCTATCTCATTTCTACTTAAAATTATTTTCCTAGCTTTTGTAGTAATATTTTTTACTAAATAAATATTCAATAAAAAGTATTTAATTTTTAAAGCAGAATCTTATAAAAATATTATTGTCATTTTATTAGGTTGTAAAAAATACTAACTAGTAATAATCCCTAATTTAAATTAGTTAGAAATTTATGAATTCAATATTAGGAAAGTTTGTTGTATATAATTACGAAAACTTGGTTCATTCAAAAAATCAACTTGGTTGTTTTTTTGCGTAAATTTTTGCTTAAGTTCAGCGCAACTCATGCGCAACCCTAACTTTATTGAAATGCTGCGAAACGTTGGTGAATACCAAAAAAAACATGAACTTACGATTTCTGTAACCTTAGTTGAGTTGCGCAAAAGTTACGAAAGTTTGGTGAATAGGGTGGGGAGGGGTAATACGGATAGAATTTTAGATATATTTTTTTCAAACATAATTTTTTTTTTTAGTTAAAAAGCACCATAAAAACTTTTGTTATTTTTCTTTACATTCAGGGTGTATACAATAAAATCACAATGAGTAAAACATAAATATATTTTAAATAACTAACATACTAATTCTCTATTAACAACACCTATCATATATCCAAATTACCCCACTGGTGGGGTAATGCGGATACTCATTATTTTTGATATAAGGATACTCACTATATTTGATTTGATATCACACTTATTGCTTTTCACGTATTTAAAAAGCCAAACTGTATTGGTTATGTCAAGCAGTTTTCTTTTACTTACTGATACAGTCTTCTTTTCAGCTTTATTCTTTTCTTCTTCTTGTAACCTTGCGACAACATCTTGTGCTGTTAAAATTTCTCCCTTTTTGGCCTGGACACGTGCTCTGCGTTTTTTTGAATTTGCAAGTGCTGTCAGTGTAGGTTGACTTGGGCTAGGTGTAAGTACAGAATCGATTGCTCTCTGCAGATTTTTCACAACATTTTCTTTTTTGTTAAACTTATCTACTTCCTCATGCATTGGCTGCATATTCACTATCTTTTTCATAGGTTTTGATTTGTCAACAGGGTAAAGACCACTACCATTAAAACCACTTTTCAGGAGTTTGTTATCTATCTTACTGATAAGAGCTTTTAGTAAAGTTGGAAATACAGACTTGTCAACATTTTTATGTCTGCTTTCTCTTAACCAATCCTAAAGGATTTTCTTCCAATGGGATTTCAATGGAGCAAAAAAACCAACATCAAGAGGTTGTAATGCATGACTTGTGTTTGGAGGTAAGCAAAGTAAAATTATATGATTGTCCAGAGCCTTTTTAACAGTAGAATATGTTATATGACTGTTGTGTCCATCACATAGCAGCAAGACAGGCTTTTCATAATCCTTTACATGTATAATAAACCTGTCAATCCAACTTTCAAAAATGTAGTCCTCCATCCAACCGGATTTTGTTACACCATACATTGCATTTTCTGGTCCATTTTGACACCATGCATCATAAAGGTGGATGGCTTTGTAAACGACAGAGGGAGGTAGACACTGTCCATTTGCTGACCCACAAAACAGTACACTATACATTGATTTACCACATGATGGAGCAATGTAATAGGCTGTTTGTGATGTTTTACGAACAAAGATTTTTCCTGCTGTAAGATCTGTAAGTAAACCTGTTTCATTTAAATTAAATATGCAATGCGGTCTATCAAATAAATTATTATCATTTAATGTCTTCTCATATAACTCAAAAAAATCTGTCAATGTTTTTAGAGAAAGATCATTAGCTCTTGCTTTTGTCAAAAGTTCAGGTTTTCTTTTACCAAGGACTACATTCCATTGTTTTTCAAAAGACATGCACCAGTCTTTCCTGGCTTGTCATCTTTGAATGGAGTTTTTTTTGCCAATAAATGTTATATAGGATTTAACTATATAATAGGATTTAAGGATTTGGTGCGGTAGTGGTGTAGTGGTAAGAGCGCTCGCTTCATAAGCGAGAGGTTCGGAGTTCGACTCCCACCACGTCCCTGGTAGTACCGCGCTCAACTTAGTTTCTCCGCGCAGCGGCCTTGCTCGGAAAGGTTCGTGTTTCGGAAAAAAAAAAAAAAAGGTTCGTGTTTCGGAAAAAAAAAAAAAAAATGAGTAGCCTCCTCGACTGTAGTGGCCCCCCTCGGCCTTGGGGAGGTGAATAATCTAAAAAAAAAAAAAAAAAAAAAAAAAAAACCAACAGTTTGATATCTTCTCTATCTTGTGGAAAACCCTTATCAGCTAAGTACATCAAGGCTTCTACTAGAAGATTTTCCTCAGTATTATTTAAAACAAACCCACGACCGCTTCCAATTCTTTTGTCATTCCTTTGGATTTGATCATGGGATCGTCTGTATAATGTCCCATAAGGAATTCCAGAAGACTTTGATACACTGTATACTGACTCTCCTTCCTTAACAAGCTGTATGGCAGTCATTAGTTTGCTGTGATCATATGTACCAATAGTCTTGCGTTGGTATTCACGAGGCATAATAATTTATTTCAGTTTTATTATTTTATCTAAAATAATATAAAACAAACTTTAGTTATATAAAGTCTTTAATTTAATTATAAAGTAAAGAGGAATACAAAAATAAAATATAAAACATTTAAATGGGAGTTTAAATTTTACCCTAGCCATTCAGGGAAAACAAATTTGAACTATGATCTTAATGTAAATAGTTCAGAAGCATTATATAAAACTATTATATGTCATTGAAAAATGTAATACTATATTAAAAAGCAAAAGTGAGCATAAATGTATATTTAAATGTCGTGTAGCTTGTGTTTTTGTAATAAAATACTATAACGTGAGTAGGATTTTATATATTTTATATATATCCATTTTACCCCACTATTATTTTACCTGTATATCCATTTTACCCCATTTTAGATTTTTGTTTATTTATCAATATGGGTTAGAGAACTTATAAATTAAATTTTACATATTGTTACATCATGGTCCAACTAACGAATATACATCAGTAAACTTCCATAAGTAATATTACTGAAGTCTGCAGACAAAAGTTTTAAAACATAATGTTTTTTATATTTTTTTCAAAACAACGTGTTTTATATATTAACTCTTTATCATAAAGAGTTAATATATAAAACATGTTGTTTTGAAAAAAATATAAAAAACATTATGTTTTAAATAACATAAAGTTTATGTAAATTAAATGTAAACATTGTTAACGCAAAAAAAAGAAGCCAATTATGTGTAGAAACTGTTGGTAATTTTCAAGTTTTAGAATTATGTATAGATAACTTACTCCATGGATACTTATTGAATATATCCATATTACCCCAATAATTCATATTACCCCACCCTACCCTACGCACCCAGGAGTCCAAAGATTAAAGAACAAAACCACGCTCGCAAATAGTTATAGTTTTATAATTGTTTTTGAACGCCACGATGTTTATTGAGTATATTTTTTAAGGAAAAAAACAATGTATTTTTTACCTGATGATTGCTAAACGCATGAAACTTTTAGTAGTAAAAATCATGTAGTTATTTTTATTTAATCTTGTCAAAAAATCTTCTATATATATATATATATATATATATATATATATATATATATATATATATATATATATATATATATATATATATATATATATATATATATATATATATATATATATATATATATATATATATATATATATATAAATTAGTAAAAAACACTTATCTAACTTTTATCTTCTACTTGAAGTTTTGTATTAGTGTATTTTGTTAGTGTATTTTACAAATAGAGTGCTCATTGTTCTTAAAGAACAGAGCAATAATAAATTAGTAAAAAGCACTTATCTAACTTTTATCTTCTACTTGAAGTTTCACCATTGCTGGATCATCAGGAAGAGTTCCTGATGATCCAGCAATGGTGAAACTTCAAGTAGAAGATAAAAGTTAGATAAGTGTTTTTTACTAATTTATTATTGCTCTGTTCTTTAAGAACATTGAGCACTCTATTTGTAAAATACACTAACATAATTTACATATATATATATATATATATATATATATATATATATATATATATATATATATATATATATATATATATATATATATATATATATATATATTTATATATATATATATATATATATATATATATATATATATATATATATATATATATATATGTTTATATATATATATATATATATATATATTGTTTTATTATTAGTAACATTAATTGCCAACATTTCAAAAATTGTTTGTTTTATTTGATTTGTAATATATATTATAAATGTATTTACATGGATATATATTATAATATACTTTATATTATATATTATGGAAAAATAATAATGCATATACAAAATGCGTATACACTATTTTCAATGTAAACGTTTTTTAGGTATCTTTTCTCCAGAAGCAATGGAAAACTAAAAGGCATTAATAAAATTACCAAAACCCTTAAGACAGTTTTTTAATGAAAGTTATAAATCATTTGATAATGAGCAACTGATATCTTATTTTGATGAGAAAAATAAATAAATAAATTTGACTTCTGGCATTATAGTTTATGTTGAAGAAGCAACACGAAATCAATCCCTATGTGATTCCTGGTTTAGAGTAAGAGTTATCGAATAACTGGCTCCACTTTGTATCAAGTTTTTCATGCTAGAATTGAAACGCCGCCTGTTTCATTAATTTTAAATATTTGTGCAGAGAAAAATATACAGATTAAAAGTCCTGCAATAAATTAGGTAAGAGTAAATAAAATAAATGCGTTGACTTTATATAAACAGACTCATTCTGACTCAAATGCAATAAGTAATTCAAAACCACTGTCAGATATTTTTATTCATCAAAATTTGAGAGTTGAAAAAATAGGAGTTTGTATTGACTTTGAAAAACCATGATCTCTTGATGGTGCTGTTTATTGTACTTGTTGTGAGCATGGAGTTTTAGAAATTAAATTTTCTTTTAGTTTAAAAGACAATTCATTAAAAGAGGACATAATTAAAGGTGCTCTTTGTGTTGTGGTAAACATGGATGGAAACTACTTTTAAAAAAAAGAACACCAATGTTTTTCCCAGGTTCAACTTGAAATGAAAGTAACTGGAGTCAGTTACTGTGACTTCATGGTGTAGACACCCAGTGAATTTGTTGTATTGCGCATTGAGCCTGACACCTCTTTCATTGAGAATGTATTAAGTGTGAAATATTTTGGAATACTTTTATTTTGAGAGAGTTAGTAACAAAAGAAATAGATTCAGAAAGAGAATTACTCCTCTCTACATCAAATAATCCTATAAATAAAGATATTCATTTTTGCATTTGTAAATCTAAAGGTTTTCAAAGTGATGAAACAATCGTTAGTTGTGATTCATGCGATAGCTGGTTTCATCTTAAATGTTTATCCTTGAAATCAGCACCTAAATCTACTGTTTGGTATTGCAGTAACTGCAAATACAAAAATAGTTCCCACACTAAAAAAGTTAAAAAAACGGCTATTTTCATAGCCACATATTAAAAACATATTAAGGCATACGCTTTAAACTAATGCAGTCATAAATAAAATACTAATAGACCGTTAAGTTGTTTTGCCTTTGATACAAAAACCCTTTCCTGTCAAAAAGAGGATTTTCTTTGACGAAGGCATTGATTAGACATTGACTATGAAATTCATAACAACCTTGGAGAAGGCTAGGTTGTAGGGCACACGTCCGACACTTTTAGGTGCTTATTAAAAGGGTAATTAGGATTTTTTCTCAAGATCTGAGAAACAAGAGCGGGAGAGTGGTTCTTGACATGAACTCTCATATCCTTGTTTTATGGTTTCGATTTTTTAAACAGTACACTAAAAGTTTGTCTTTTTTTATCAGTGCTTTGTTAATTTTTTTTACTTTTAAGGCTTGATTACACCAAGAGTTAAAAACTTGTAACCCCTACAACTCCTCCACTCTCTCCTTGACTTTTTTTTTATCATAAAATTTTTTAAAATGGAGAGTTAAATAGACGGCTTTATGGAGGGCTTAATGCACTTTCAAAGAGTAGTAAGGTCATAAAACGAACTGAGTATTTTAATCTTACTTTATATACAACTAAAGGTAGCTTAAGTTTAGTGCAGAAGATTTTCTAGGAATTTTACCCAATTTTTCTGATTTTTTAACGGGAATCTAAATTTCCTTACTTTAAAAACCGACATTTCTTTACTTTCTAAACCGACAGACACCCTGCATTTTTTCCTTTAAACGTGTACGTTTTTGACACGGTAGAGAATTACTCTCGATTAAAAAACCTCCCATGTATGTATGTATGTATGAATGTTTGTATGTATGTATGTATGTATGTATGTATGTATGTATGTATGTATGTATGTATGTATCTATATATATATATATATATATATATATATATATATATATATATATATATTGAAATAGCATATAAGAAAAGACTATAGACTATTTATTTTGTTACTAATAAAACCATTAATCATTTGTAAAAAAATAACTATGCCAAGTAGTACTTTTAATATGATTTGTGGCTATGAAAACAGCCGTTTCAAAAACAACTAAGATAAAAGTGGGTTTTGTCGTAAACAATACTTTCCCCAAGGTTTGTCAGAGCAACGCATAGGGGAGATGGGGGCGCATTGATCGCCGTAGCAGTGTTTTGAAAATTGCGCAGAACCTGAAAGAGATGTAAAAACTTATTAACTACGAAACACATGTAGAACTATCTGGCTTTTGGAATATATAAATATTTTGATTTAAAAAAATGATAAACATGAATAATTTTAACTTCTAAACAACCCTCTCAAAAGATCAATGTACCCCAAACTATGGGGTACTATGATCTCCGACTTGGGGCACATTGATCTTATATGCGTAATATTATCTAAACGTTTAACACTTCTATAACTAAATCTTGTGAATAATTTAGTCAAACGGTAATATTGTATAACATATAATACATCTAAATTTTTTAATTATTTTTTAAATATAGCAGTTAAACCCACTAGTCTAATTTTTAATTAAAAAATGTATAAATCACAGCAGCTATAAGCTACCCGCTTTATATACGTTTAAAACTTTACAACAACTTGAAATTTATAAGAACTGAAATATAAAGACTGAAATAAGAATACAACTTTTAAGTTTACAAAACTTGTTAAAAGTACAATATTTTGATTAAGAATATTTCATCATTTGTGAAAGTCAAGTTGTGAAGCAGCTTTTGGTTGACATTGTTTTTTATTCCTAAGCAAGTAATTCTTAGTTTCTTTCTTATCTTTTGTGGAGACTTTTTGTTGATTTTTGGTTTGCTTCAAAATTTTCTTTTCTTTTGACAAACGAATTTCATTTCTGACAGGAGTATCAGTCAAGATCCTTGTTTTTAACTGCCTACTTTTAACATTTTTTTTTCTGGCAGATGCTTTTGGGCAAGGTTTTAAAACCTCAGGTGAGATTATAGAAGCAACACTTGTTGACACTTTGTTTAAAATACTTGTTTCAATATTTACTATAGTTGTTTCAGACTCTATGTGGTTAACATGTGCTGGTATCATTTCAGATTCCATGTTGTTGACAGGAGTGATAGAAACTGTATCTGGAGCAGCTCTATCTGTAACTGATGATGGTAAATATTAGTCATCTTTGAAAATTTCAGAATTGAATGGCTCAATGCCAGCTACTCTAAATCCTGTCTGTATATTAGATGGTGAGAAAGCTTTTGTATACGGTTCTCGAACTATTGAAACAATATCATAAATGGTCATTGGTCTTGGGTTTGAAACCATCCAATTATCACATGCAGAATAGTAAAACCTTTTCAATGGTCCAAAAACAGTTCTATCTAATGGCTGCAATTTATGGCTGCAAAGAGGAGGAAAACTTATCATTGTAATTCCGTGTTGAATTGCAAGCTCCAAGCCTTTAACAGAAATATGACTTTCATGACTGTCGAGAAGTAATAAAACTGGAGATTCCTGAGAACAGTTTGAATATTTAACAAAATGTTTAATCCATTCTATGAAAATTTCTGAGTTCATCCAACCAGAAGGATTTGCAAATCCCACACATCCAGGAGGTCCTTTCTTAATCATGTAATCATGAAACTTTACCCTAGGAAAAATAAATAATGGAGGAATGGAATTTCCAATAGCATTAGAGGCACAACATGCAGTTACCAATGTTCCTCGTTCTGCATATGTGATTCTTCCAACTTGTTTGCTTCCTCTACCAGCTAAAACCTTTACCGGCTTTTGAACGGTTGTTAAACCAGTTTCATCAACATTATATATACAGTTAGGATTATATTTATATCGATTTCTTACCGTTTTAAGATTTTGAAAAAACTCTCTTACAGTGTGTTTGTTAAAAGCTGTTGATCGAGCGAAGCTCGTTGCTTCAGGTGTTCGTAGAGACAACTCTGGTTGTCTTTTCATAAAACCTTGCAACCAATCAATGCCTGCAATTTTATTTTTGATCCATGATGATGGGCATATCTTATTGTTTTTTAAAGCAAATTCATATGCCAATAATCGCGTTGACCTAGTTGAAAGGCCATAGTTCATTTTTGATGCAATTAGTAAATAACTTGATAAACTTTTTTCATCTTCTACTGTAAAAACTTGTCTATTGTTGTAGTTAGGCTTGAAAGCTTCATTTGGATTAAGCCTCTTTTTACGACAATATCTTTTTAAAGTCATTCTATCTATGTTAAACTGACGTGCTACAACATTCAGTTGTGTTCCTTCTAAAACTTTATTAACAGCTACTTTCATTGTTTCACTTGGTATAGCAACTTTATTTGTTTTTTTAATTCTATTTCTAACCATTTTAAGATCTGTAAAAAAATATATCAATAAAAACATATGTTTTTAATAAATGCTAATATTTAACATAATAATATTATGTTAAATATTTTTTAACTATTATGTTAAATATTATTCTTTTGACATTATAAAATAATAGTATTATTACTAGCTTATAACATAAGTAAATTTAAAAAATGAAATGCTAAAAGCTATTGTTTGTTTATATATAGTTTTTTTTAAAATTATAAATACAATTCCATTCGTTTAACTGTATTGCTTATAAACAAAAACATGGGGCACTTCGTCTTCTATGGGGCACCTTGATCCTCCGATCAATGGGCCCCGCATAGTCAAAGATCAATGTACCCCAATAGGTATAGGTAACATATTGATAGCAATATCTACTGTATAAATTGCAGCCAAATAAAAATTATATATTATATTATACACCTAACACTTACAAATTTAAAATAAAATTGTTGTTAACCCATACAGACATCTAAATAAAAATATATTTGAATTATAGTACGATTTAAAAAAATCGCTTTTTATGACGAAAAACAATATTTTCTTTATTTTTTTTGACGCTGATAACCTTATGAAAAAATATTACGAATAATCAATTAGGGAAGCATAATGGTTAATTAAATTGCAACCTCACTTCTAGTAAGGCAAAAATGAACGAGTAAAAGCCAAAAGATCATACTGCCCCAGCGATCAATGCGCCCCCATCTCCGCTACTATTTTGTCACAATTAGAAAGATTAAGTGACGTAGCTTCGTCAGAAATGTTTTTAATTGTTTGCAGCGGCAAAGTACCTTGAAGAATTGTGTAGCGATTTTTTAATAGTCCAATAACTCTTTCAATATGTATTCCAACCGATTTTATACTACAAGATTTTTCTACATCTGAAGCAGAAAGTTGAGATTTTCCTTTCGTAAAAGCTGGGTTTATCAACAAAAAGCAGCTTCCAGCAGCAAAATCATCTTCCAATGTAAAATTTCTATCTGCTAAAATTTGATCACCTGGCATATCGTACTTGCTAGATGCAAATTCTGATTCACATACAATTTAATTATTTGAAGCTCTACCTCCGTAGCACTTTGAAATAAAATTGATTGCTCCAAGAGGTGTACATGATATAAGATATTTTATTGTGCAATGTTTTTTATATTAGCTGAAAAATTGTGCTCTTGCAATAAGGGATGATGGCGTTTACAAAACAACCTCAAACCATGAATCAAAAATTGACGTTAATCTTGGATATTTGTTCATGAAAACTGGAGGAATTGTGTTATAAATATGATCCCTATCTTGCATTTTTATCAAATGCTTTAATCTAATATACATTATATCAACCCATTTCCAAAAATTATCTAATGCAGTAGTTTTTTTAAAACCAAACATAAACGATAACATTTCAATGTTAATGTCGTGTCTTAAGTTTGCTAAACAGAATACTATTTGATCAGCTGAATCCAATATTTTAAGCAAATTCAGATCAGCTTCTTTGCACAGGAGACACAGCAGCTTTTCTAATACTGGTAGACTAAAACCTGTAACCATAGTCCATTTATCAGGTTGCGATCGAATTTTATTTATTCCCAAATTGCAATTATTAAATTTTAAGGACATAAACTTTGACATGAATAAATCCCTTTTCTAGGCTAAGATTGTTTATTTCACTGTAGAGTTGCTGCCTCTCAGATCTAGTTACAGGGCTTACGCCATCAATATCTGCATACAAGTTGAAAAGATTTTCAGTGGAGTTTTTCCTCAACTGACAATCGGTGTCAATAAGAACACTTATTTCTAAAAACTAGAAGAAAAAGGTATAAGTATTTACTTTTTACAAACATTTTTTATAAAAGACTAAGATATAATTGAAGCTAAGATAAACACTTTTTCCGTAACTCTCATTGGAATCCTCAGTACTTAAAGGAATAGGAAACTCTGAAAAAAACAAAAAAAACATTGTATTTATAAGGAATTTCTAAAAAAATAATATATAAATTAGTTATTTAAGAAACACTTTATATCCGATATAAAAAAACTTTTCAGAAATCAAAAAAAATCTAGCTGATCCATAATCTAATATTTTTTGAATTTTTTGTATGTTTCTAACAAGTGTGACTAAGTGGAGATGATTTGTTTTATGCATATTTGATATGTCTAGCCTTTACAAACAATTTAATGTCTAGATTAATTATGGCCAAAATTGACATGAGGTGTTTCTCAAAAGATTCATATATATTTTAAAAAAAAAAATCAATATTTTGCCTTAAAATATCACTAGAGCATCGTTCTAAATTACCTTCATTAGGTGTTGAAAACCAAAATTCTAAAATGAAAAATCAAACTTTTTTAAATATGAAAGTACATGTATATAGATTTTAATATAATAATCAATCCCTGTTTAAAACCCTTACTACCTTTACTAAAACATTGTTCAAAAATATTTTATTTGCATTTAGGAATAAGTTCTGAAAAATATTAACAAAAAGTGTTTATAAACGAGTTTTACAATTGTGCAAAATAAAAAGCATAAAAATTTATTTGAAAAAAAAGTTTTAACTTATAAATGATCTATAACCTTTAAATTGAAAAAATTTTCATTATTCATTGGAAAATAAATTCTTGAGAATAATTTTTTATTAATTACAATGAACATTAACAATGCAAAATAAAAAATTAGCTAATTTTTAATTTGATAGTAATTGTATGCTCTATTCATATCTATTCTAAAACTATTGCTAAAGCATTGCTTTAGCAAATAGTGTTTCTATACCTTATAGAGAACTCTATAAGGTATAGAAACACTAAAATATGGGAAAGAAAAATCAAAATTTTAAGGAAAATAAAAGAACATATACATCTGAATACAATAATCAATACCTTCTCTAAGACTTTTGCATTATTTTAAAACATTTTCGTTACCTATGTAGAATTACTTAAATTTTTGCTGGAGCTTTGTTCTAATTGTTCCTTATTTGATGCAGAAGGACAAAATTCTAAACAAAAAAATTATTGTTTTTAAAAAATCATTATTGTTTACCATGCTTTTCTTTTAAACATAAGACATGAAGTTAAAATTAAAATCAAAACATTGTTTCTTTCAAATTAATAACAATACCTTGTTTTTCAAAACTATTGCTAGAATATTGTTCTAAAAAACTTTCTGTGTATGCAGAATCACTGATTTCTGAAAAATTGAATAAAATATTTTCAGAGTATTTTTTTATTCATTTACATAACAGGTACAACACATTGTCATTCATCTAAAATATCAATAAAATTAACTAATTTACTTCATTATCAAATATTAATGACCTTTACTACATAAGCTCTTTTATTCAATTACGAAATCAACTTCTTCTCTGTTAGATTTATCAAAAAGTTTTAGTTTCTTACGTCGAGGAACAACCAAATCTGTTTAAAAAAAATCATCAAAAACAAAACTAAAACATAGCATTTCAAATGAGAGTATTACTAAAAATGATTTGAAATATAAAAATAATTTTTACTTTGTCTATTTGTTCTTCTATTGGCTCTATTAATTCTATTAACATTAATTTTTCTTTGAGGGGAACTTAGTTTTTCAGTATCAAAGATTGAAGGAATTGAGTCTGGATGTTTTTCAAAAAGTTCACTTTTACCTAAACAATTGTAAATATTGTGGTATAAAAAGTACTGGTATTTGTATGAATATTTATCAAAACTTATTTAAGATGCAAAGTAAAAGTAACCCACCAGTGATAAAATGTGCCGAATAAACATAAACATTAGAAGACTTAGGAGACCACTGCTTCCTACATGCACTATTATCTGCAGCACGATTTATCGAATTTAGCCACTTTCTTCGAAGTACTTCATCTTTAGAAAGATTATAAAACTTAAGTTAATGATTTTTTTAAATATTGTTTGTGCAACCAAAGACACAACAACTTTTTGGCATTTTTTAAAAAAAGTACTCAACAAAACCGCTGTGGATTTTTTATTTTTTTTTCCCCCAAGTAAAGATAGCTAATTTAAAAAAAAACTTTTTAATACGGTGTGGCGTCACGACTGGATGTATATATATATATATATATATATATATATATATATATATATATATATATATATATATATATAGATATATATAGACATATATATATATAGATATATATATAGATATATATATATATATCTATATCTATATCTATATCTATATATATATATATATATATATATATATATATATATATATATATATATATATATATATATATATATATATATATATATATATATATATATATATATATATATACAGTATCGGACAAAACGAGTGCAACCAAATAATGCTAATTTAGTTTCTTTATATAAAAGTGCTGCATTTTTTCAATTTAGAGAAATAACTATGTAACTGTTTAGAGACAAAGTTCTTCAAGTTTTATTCATCACAAAGTTCATTATTTGTACACGAAAATTAATCAAAAGTATTAAAAAAAGTTGATTTCCTTCTGGACAATACAAGTTCAACTCGACAAAATGTTGACCAAGCTGTATTTTGCTATCAATATTTCGTGGCGAATCCTTTCTTGTCGATCACAGCCTTGCATCTTCGAGGCATAGATTCGATCAGGTGATCAATGAAACTTTGTGGAATTGCTGCCAAGGCCTTTTGGATTTGTTCAAACAGTTGATCCTTATTACGAACACCTTCACGATTAATTCTGCGGTTGACGATCTCCCACAGGTTCTCGATAGGGTTGAGATCCAGAGATTGAGGCGGCCAATCCATCACCGATAGGTGGTTGTCTTGAAACCACTGCTTGACTACTTTTGCAGTGTGTTTCGGATTGTTGTCTCGCTGAAAAACCTATTTTATTGGCATATTCCATTCAGCATGAGGTAACATAACATCTTTCAGGATATTTTTATACATGAAACGGTCCATTATTCCATCGTTTCGATGTATTGGATCTAGACCGTTAGCAGAAAAACACCCCCAGACCATTACATTGCCTCCACCATGCTTCACGGTCTTATGACAGTAACGTAAATCGAGGCGTTTTCCGACCAGTCGACGTACACGGCAAATTCCATCGCTCCCAATGATGTTGAACTTCGATTCATTACTGAACAGGACAGTTCGCCATTTCTGCACATTCCAGTCAATATGAGATGTAGCAAACAGGAGTCTTTTCTTCTGGTTTTTTAGTGAAATCAGCGGTTTCTTTGCAGGGCGTCGAGAAAACAATCCGGCTTCAACAGCACGTCGTCTGATTGTTCGGTCCGATACAGGCAGCTCTAATTGCTTTTGTATCTCGACTGATGATATCCAGGGATCCTTCTTGACGGATCTGACGATCGTAGAATCCTCTCTAGAAGTGGTGGAACGCGGTCTTCCACCTTTGTTATCTGCTGCCAACTTCCCTGTAGAACGATATTTGGAACATAGTCTTGATACGGTCCATTTTTTCACCCGATATTTATCACAAATACTTTTTTGTGACATTCCACTTACGTAATCGCCAATAATTTTCTTTCTTAGTTCCAATCCAAGACTGTCGGGAGCCATTTTTGCACTTGAAGTCATAAAAATAATAAAAATAAATAATCACGCTTCTCAAGGCTTACCGTGTTACATTTACCTTGTGATGATACAATAATGCTCTGTGGAACACAACGTCTTGGTTGGAAGTGGACTGTATTGATGTAATGAAACACTTGTTGTATTTCACTTCTTCTATTGATGTTCTTCGATAAAACACTTTGATAAAACTCACTTCGATAAATTGTCTTGATAATACTGACTGATTGACTTCCACATACTGACTAAATTACATGTCGATTTACATGTCTCTTATATAGTAAAATGAACCTGTGTGAACCTGTTCTGGAAGATTCTAGATGCTTCTTTTCGATGCTTCTGGAAGCTTCTGAATGCGTCTGGATGCTTCTGAATGTTTCTGGATACTTCTGGATGCTACTGAATGCTTCCAGATAATTCTTCTGGAAACTTCTGGAAGCTTCTGCATGCTTCTGGAAACTTCTGGAAACATCTGGATACTTCCTTTAATTATTAAAAAACTTCCGTGACGTTGACACGGACCAGACTTAAGATAATGAAACAAACCAAAAAAGTTGCTCTTGTTTTGTCCGCTGCAAAATGGCACTTGTCAACGAAATTCTGCCTGTGTGCTGTCACCTGTCAGCTGATTGCTCATGTCATGGCATGCTATGACTTCAGACTACTGAACTGTTTGCTGTGGTAGTATAGTTCGTTTTTAAGACATGTAAAATTACGAACACTTTTTAGCATTGTTCGATGTTGGTTGCAAATGTTTTGTCCAATACTGTATATATATATATATATATATATATATATATATATATATATATATATATATATATATATATATATATATATATATATATATATATATATATATATATATATATATATATATATATATATAATATATATATATATATATGTATATATTTATATATATTTATATATATATATAAGTTATATAAGTGTATTCTACAAATAGAGTGCTCAATGTTCTTGAAGAACTGAGCAATAATAAATTAGTAAAAACACTTATCGATCTTTTATCTTCAACATAATATTTCATCATCAGTAGGTTCATCAGGAAGGAATTACGTTAGTTTTAGTTGTGGTTTATGGAATTATATTCTTATATGGCTTAGGGTGGGTTTTAAATTCTAAAGATTGAGTTGCAGGGTGTTAAAAGTATTTTATGAGATATGTTTTAACATATGTTTATAAGATATATGAGAGTGTGGGGTTTGTTGCTATTTTTGTAAAAACTATTTGCGAAGTGAAGTACAATTATTGCAATACAGTTTGGCTTAGTGGTGCTTGGTTCGGGGCATTGTGGTGTTTGTTAGATAATCCAATAAGTTCCTTATATTATTTATAAAGAGGTTTATGTATATCTAGAATATTATGTATATCGTGTATAATATATCCGATATGCATAATATGTATGCTATAAAGCTTTAGTGACTAAAATAGTAAATTAGTAGTAAAGTAGTAGTAGAAATCATTGTAATATAAAAGTAAACAAATTGCGGGGAAGGTGCCGCGTGAGTGGAGTTCGGGGTTTAGGTTATCATAATGGTCGAAAGTTGTGTTATAAGACAAACCTTCATCTCGTCAGGGTCATGTCTGAATGTCTAAGCTTGTTTCAAAGAAGTTATAGTATTAAAACAACTCCATGGTCTCCAGCTTAGTAACGACGTAAGGTTTAGATATGTGATGAACTCATACCCGAGGAGTCTCCCATTTTATCTGGTGTGCGTATCGAGTATTGTAAGGTCATACAGAATTGTGTAGATAATTATAGTAAGTTCTCACGCAATTATATGGCATTGTGAGGGTTGATTCAGAATCTTAGTGGGGTTGGGTACGGGAGGATCAGTTTAAGCATAAAAGTATGGACACACGCATATACGCATTCAAGAACACAATTCTACATACACATATATACCTATCCAACGCGTAAACATATGTACACATATACATATACGCATATGCGCATGCAAATATGCAAACATATGCAAATGCAAATGCAAATATACGTGTTTGAGTACCACTATACATAAAACAGATAATGAGGTTACGAAGTGAAATAGAGTTGGTTGGGTACGAGAGGATGAATCCAAATATAAATGTACGTACACATGTACAGAGGTCTATACATACATCCACATATACAATTGTCGGGTAATCGAATAAGGCTGAGAGGGTAATGCAAGGGTGGAGTGTGAAAAGTTAAATTCATATACAGATGTATGCATATATGTATGCAAACACACATAAATAAAATACACACAATAAGTACATTCACATATACAAACAAATCCAGATAACGGAGTCGGACCTAGAGGGTTGGGTATGAGGGAATAATTGATAATTTTAGGTATTTAGGATGCTTTTGGTCTAAAGGTCTGCACTAAATCCTACGGTTTCTAGTATTTGGCTGTCATTTAGTTCTTCATCTTTTTGTATTGTTTCCTTCTTTTTTTGTCGTCGGGTGCCGGGTGGCACTGTACCCTAGTATTTCTAATTCTAATTTATCTTCGTTCCCGAGAACGTCTTGATTTAGGAACACGTCTTGTGTAAGGAATATGTCTTCCGGTGTGTTTTGATTCTATAATAAATTCTAAATGTGTATAATGTGTGAGAATGGTATGGGGTGCTTTCAATGGTGAATTATAGTGGCGTGTGATGGTTAGGTGAGTACTAAATTATAGTGGGGTGGTAATGGTATGACTTGATAAGTGCGTAAATGTGATAAAGGAAATATTTTTCTTACCGTTGTGGTGGGTGTTGTAGTAGGGTATATATTTATGTAATTATTCGATGCCATCATTGTTGTTTTCGTTGATGTGGATTTTTGTACAAAATAATCACGAAAAAATATTTCTGAACGCCAATGTAGTTTTTTCTTCGCTTGTTAGCAGATATCTGATAGAAAAGAAATGTGCGCACATGAAAATGTAAAATTTCTGTTTTTAGATATTCCATTGTTCTATCATTGTAAGTTTTTAATGGTCTATTGTTCTAATTACGTATCAGAGCTTCTTTTGTCTTCGCAAAAATAGTTAGGTAAATCCTAAGGTGTGTTTTTCTATCGTTTTCCACGAGAACTATTTTTTGTTATTGTTAGCGGTTTTATTTTAAAGACAAGTATTGAAATTGGCTGTCTCTGTTATCCAATGTCTTAGCGGGTATTTTTTATAGCATCTGTTCTAAGGGGGATTTAGATGATTTTATTGTATAACATTGTAACTCTAATTTAGTTAGTTGCGTCGTTTATCTGTTTAATATATTTGTGATAATGATAATTTGAGCAGCCGTGGCGCAGTGGTTAGAGTTCTGGCTCAGAACCCAGAAGTCCGAAGTTCGACGCCAGCTCTAGCTCAATAAGCGACATTGGTAACGAAGGAGGCGTGAACTTCTAGTTAAATGCTCTCTCGCGGTGCTCCGTGATTAGAACGTAAGGACTTCTGGGAGCACCAAAATAACCTAAAAACAAAAAAATTATTGTAGTAATCATTGATAATTAGGTTTTGAGTTACAGGTAGAGTCTGGATAAAGTCATGTGTTCGGGTTGAGATAATTGTTACTAGGGTAAAAAATTATTGGTATTACAATAGGTGGTGAATCGGAATTATATTACAGATGTTTTTAAATATCATTTAAATGTTCATTAATTTACAGTTTTATACTGTTCGTGAAAACGTCTAAATTATCGGTCGAGAACCTGAATGTATTTTCCACTTCTTCTTTATCTTCGTTATTTATCTTTACTGGTGGTTCTTCGACCTCTTTCTGCTTCTTTTCTAATGTTCCCTCACTATCTATAGATGCCTCTAAGTTCCACTTAGCTTCAATTCTTTCTTATATATTTTGTCGTCTTCGAACCCTTCTCCTCAATCTCCTTTTTGATGTTATTGCAAGATAGTTCTTAAAAGGAAGGTAAGAAATGAAAGAAAGGTTGCGTAAGCAATCATTTTTCTTATGTTAAAACATTTTCAATTCTAAAAATCTAATAAATAATATAAAAATCTAATAAATAAACCAAACATGGGCGCCAAAGTCAAATAAATGATTTTTACAAAATTTTTTAAAAACCAAACATGGGCGCCAATATCGAAGTATTGTTCCGTTTTGTGACGCGGGAGTCACTTTTTTTATGAGTTTTATTATCAGAATTTCCTCCTCCTCAAATCGTCAACCTACTAGCGCCAAATTCATCGCTGATCAACCTCACTCTGTCCGTTCCATTAGTCCTCATTACAAAAAAAAAAGAAAAACATGTCTAAGAATGTGCTCCGCGATGGTGATCTTAAGAAAACTATATTTATGTTAATGTAATTTTGTAAAAGATTATTATATAGAAGTAAGCAATAATAAAGGTTGCTTTACTTCATCAAATTGGCAACGAAGATTAAAAAAAAAAAAAAAAAGATATTTAAATAAACAATTTATTTACCATGGCTATAAAAAACCTTAATTTATCAAACTTTCCACCATTTTAATGTATGGAAGATACGAACAAGTTATTTTCTAGCTAAAAACGCTACATTAAACAATTCGAATTACTTTGCGATTGACTCTAATTACAGATGATAAGCAAAAACTTTCGTTACTTTTTACTTTAATTGGAGATAACACTTACGAAATTTATAAAAACATTATACAGCAAGATACGCTGATCACATACCAGCAAGCTGTCGAAGCTTTTAATGAACACTTCAAACCCCAAGTAAACCCGAGCTATGAAATTTTTACCTTCCGTAAAATGGCTCAACGTACAGATGAAACCACTCAGCAGTATTTCGTTTGATTACACGAACAAGCTCTTAAATGCGAGTTTGCCGATAAAGATAAAAAAATTAAACAGCAAATTGAGCTTAGTACAAACATTTCAAAACTTCGTAAATACAATTTTCAAAATCCTAATAAAACTTTAAAAGATTGTTAACTACTGCAAAAACATTCGAAATGATAGACAATCAAATAGAAGAACTGAAGAAAGAAACAAATAAACAAAGCGAAGTAAGTAAAGTCAAGAAAACAAACTTACCACTAATCAGTAAAGAACCACATGAGATTATAAATAAGTTGCTGAAAAAAATTTGTTATCGATGCGGAACTAAATTCCTGCACACTAATGCATATTTAGCTTTAGGGAAAACTTGCTACTCCAGCCGAAAAATTAGATTTTCAGCAATTTCGAGGCTAATGATTTTCAAGCAACTTCGAGCTAACGATTAATATAGAAAATATACCAATGACCGTTTTAATAGATACCGGAGCTTCTATCAATATTCTAAACTTTAAAATATTTGAAAAAATAAATAGTTTAATCAAAAGACCGCTTCGCCTATATAAATCTAAAACACAGAATATTACTTACGGGGATAACAATCCAAAACTTAAAATTGAAGAGCAAATCATTGCCGTGATAGAAAGTCAAACGAAATTCCTTCAGTCCACATTCCACGTGATTAAAACGCACCACAAAAATCTATTATCTGGAAACGACGCCAAATTACTCGGTTTAATACAATTGAATAAAGCTCTAGTACATACTGACGTCAATGAGAAACTTTTAAACAAGCAAAAGACAATACAAAATAATTATGGCGACAGTAAACAACAAATTTGCCATTCCATGCAGAACATTAGAAAATTAAACAATACTCTCCTTCTAAACGTTCCAAAACGATTACAACCACTTATAAACTCATACAAAAGTTCTGTTTTTAGCGGGAAAATAGAAAACTTTCTACTACTGGTAGAAAGTTTTCCTTATTGTGCGACTGGTGGTATACTTTCATTTATTTTCAACTTAACTACCAAGTTAAGTTGAAAATAAATGAAAGTATACCACCAATCGCACAAAGAGAAAGGAGAATTCCTTTTGCACTAAGAGAAAAAGTTTAAGATAAACTTACAAAGCTTGAAGCATAAGGAATAATTGAAACGGTAACGGACAAAGTGACACCCTGGATAAGTTCAATGATAATTGTTCCAAAAAATGACGGTAACCTAAGGATTTACGTTGACATGCGAGCCGCTAACAAAGCTATTGGAAGAACACGTTTCCCGACTCCAACCCTAGACGATGTTATTACAAAACTTAAAGACTCAGCCGTTTTCTTAAAACTAGATTTAATGAAGGCATTTCACCAGCTCGAACTTGCGCCGGAATCAAGATCAATTACTACTTTTTAATCCGAAACTCAAATTAAACGTTTCACAAGACTTAATTTTGAAGTAAATTCTGAGCAGGAGGAACTACAAACACTAAAGCTCTCCAAAGCTTTATCGGGCTTATGAAATATTTTAAGCGTTTCATTCTACACTACAGTACAATTACCTATCCTTTACAAAACCTTCTTCATAAAGATTCATCATGGAACTGGAACTTTGAGTGCCAACGTGCGTTCGATAAACTGAAAAACGCTATGACATCAGACTCATGCGTTGGGTACTTCGATCCCAACAAAGAAACTACAGTCTTCACCGATGCAAGTCTTGTAGGCATATTGGCAATCATTGTACAAAACACGCCAAATAAAAACAAGACTTTAAACTCATATCTTATAATTCAAAAGCGCTGTCACCTGTACAACAACACTACTCTACGCTGGAAAGAGAATGTTTAGCTATAATGTACGCCAGCGAACACAACAAGACATACCTTTTTGGACACCCTTTTAAAATGTACAGCAATCGCGAAGCTATTGTGAAGGTTTTAAACAACCCAAATGATACAGTACCGCTTCGTATTGAGCGTATGACTTTACGATTACAGGGATATTCTTTTGATTTACACTACGTCCAAGGAAAACATAATATATCTGATTATCCAAGTCGACACCCGGTAGACCCTTGTGACAACGAAAAGCTAAAAAAATATGTCAACTTTACTGCTGAATACGCATGTCCTAAAGCCCTTTCACTACTAGATATTCAAAGAGAAACCAAAGCCGATCCTATTCTAAGAATACTCACAGAGTTAGTCGCCACTAATACCTGGTATAAACTAACACATCCGAACTGTCCTCCAGAAATAAGAAAATTTCAAAAAGAGTTACTTGCTTACCGTAAGATTAGTCAAGAACTTACAGTAAATCAAACATCAAACATTATCCTAAAAGCAAATCAAATTATAATTCCACGATCACTAGAGATTACGGTTAAACAACTAGCGCATAAAAATTACATGGGACTGGAGAAAACCAAAGCACTACTTAGGCAGAAAGTTTACTTTTCTGGCCTAGACTCTAAAGTAGAACAAAACATAAAACAATGTGCAATTCGTCAAGCACTTGGTAAACAAAATCCACCAGCCGAACTATTAATCACACCAACACCATCGGAAGTTTGGGACACACTTAACATAGATTACCTTGGTCCTTTACCTAACGGATTTTATTTGGTAGTTCTCATAGACTAAACATCAAAGTTTCCAATTGTCGATATCATAAATAATACATCCGCTGATCTTCTTATTGATTTTCTACAGAAAACGATCGCAGAATATGGAATACCGAAAAAAGTTATCAGTGATAATGGACCACCTTTTACTTCATTCGAAATGAAAATGTTTTTTAACAAACTGAATATAAACGAATCGCACCGCTTTGGCCGCAAGCTAACTCACAAGCCGAATCATTCATGTAACCACTGATAAAAACAATACGAGCAGCACACATTGAACGAAGAGACTGGAAAAAGCAGTTATACAACTTCCTGTTCTCCTACCGTAGCACTCCCAATTGCACAACTTGGATACCACCATCTACACTCATGTTCAATTGCCTTACAGGTGTCACAATACCCTCATTTCAGACAAGGGCTGATACAAATTTTAATGATCAAGCCAAGAAGAGACAAGAAAATGCTAAGTTATACAGAAAAAAATACCACGATTCAAAATACAGATACAGTACTGATAAAACAAAAAAGATATAACAAAACTACGGCACCGTTTGAGTTTAAACCCTACACAATTACGGCAAAGAACGGTACAATGATTACTGCCAAATCTCCGTTGATAACTCGCAAAAAACTCGGAATGCTTCACACGAAGAAAATACCAATGGATATACAATTCAATTCGACACCAATTAAAGAAGAGGGAGACGAGGAATACTCTCAGAACGAATCAGTTTCACCAGAAAAGGAAATAACAACTACTATGTCGATGCAACAAAGCCATTATCAAGAACCGAATCCGAAAACATATCCAAACAGAGAAAGACGTCCTACAGAATTATGGAGGAAATATTAAAACATTCCCGAACTAAAATATTAAAACATTTCATTTAAAGAAAAAGAGGAAGATGTAAGAATGTGCTCCGCGATGGAGATCTTAAGAAAACTATATTTATGTTAATGTAGTTTTGCAAAAGATTATTATATAGAAGTTAGCGATAATAAAGGTTGTTTTACTTCATTAAAACATGCTTTTCTAATTTTGAATTTAAATAAACAGTACTTTGAATTAAAATTAGCCGCACGATATTTTAAGGTGAAAGTGGTTAGTGATGCGCAAATTAACTTTTTTTATCATAATATTATTAATAGTTTTTTAGTTATAGAGCTTTTAAAGGAGTTTTTCTTTAGGTTATATTAATGTTAGTTTTTTGGTTAGGAAGCATTTGTAACGCGTAATAAGTATTAGTTGTACTGGCTGCTTGTCAGCAAGGCGGATATTAAAGATTTAGGTAACAGCAACGATAAAGAATCACCACATCAGCCAACAAAGGGTAAGTCGGAAAATCGACCTCCTCAAATAGTTAACCTATTGGCAACTAGGGTTCTTTGCTAGTACCCTAACCAAGCAGGATTACCGTTATAAGCCAGGATGATGCTGGATAAAGAATATCATGAAACTAGACTTGTGAGATGGAGAGCAACAAAGAAGGGTCAATGAATCAGCTAGCGAAGAGCCAGTCATAAATTTGACCACCTCAAATTGTAAACCTATCAGCGACAAGTGTCATTGCTGATAAACCCCGTTTTGTCCGTTCTATTAGTCTTTTTTTTTTTAAATATTCAATATATGCGCTCATCAAATTTTAAAATTCAATTTGCAGCCCGAAATTTTAGGCAACAGTGGTTAGTAATGCGCGAATAATATTTATTATTAAGTTATTATTATTAGGTTTTTAGTTATAGAATTTTGCTTAAGTAACTTTGCTTTAGGTTATATTGATATATTAGTATTAGTCTTTTTTAGCAGCTTTTTTTTGCAAGAATTTTTTTGGTTGTTTTACTTTTTTTAACTTAAAAATATCTTAGTTTATTTGGAAAAGTAGCTGTTGTAACGTTTAATGTATTTATGTGTTTTGGCTGCACTAAAGTTTGGTGGATCTTGAAAATTAAGATAAAAACTTTGAGAGGGGTCGCTACATCAGCCAACGAAGAGTCAGTCGGAAAATCGACCTCCTCAAATCGTTAACCTATTGGCAACTAGGCTTCTTTGCTAATACCTCAACCATGCTGGATGCTCATTTTATTTTAAGAATATCATGAAACTAGACTAGTGAGATAGAGAGCAACAAAGAAGGGTCACTGAATCAGCTAGCAAAGTTAGAAAAAAATTAATATTTTAAAATAAAATTCTCTCTAAAACTTTAGAAAAAGCGGACAAAATAGAAATAAGGCTATAATTAGAAACATTGGTTGTATCACCAGCATTGAAAATTGGTGTCAGGTATTTTTTAGAGGCAAGTTCTGGGCATATTTTTCACCATCTGTAAGGAAGGAGGTGTGAACTTCTTAGTTTAATGCTCTTCCATGGTGTTCTGTAACAAAAATTAAAAATAAATAAATAATCAAAATGTAGCATTCTATTGTTACCCAATTTTTTTTATTTAATAAAACAAAATAGCTGCCTAAATTGACCCCATTATTTTTCTGGAAGTTGTTTGGTCAGATTCTTTGATGTTTTGGGCAAAAGTTTATCAATTTGCTAGATATATGTCAAATTAGGGTTCGTTCATAAAGTACGCACGCAAAAATTAAAAAGCAATAAAATAAATGAAAAGTCTCATGTTTGGTTGAAATCTCATGCTTGGTTATATTGATTATTTATTTAGGAATAAAAGACGTTTATGGTTATATTGCATAACTTTCTCTAGATAACTCTCCCCAAACTGGAGATCAAAGCTTTGATAACTTCACAGTTTTGTCACATTCCGTTGCTACCTCCACATATTTCACATCAAAAAGTTGTATCTTGTACCATCATATCTAGAATATTGCAAATGCGTTTCAGAATTCACAATTTACTCTTACAGTTTTTTTTTGAGGTATTAAAAAATACGATAAATCAAGAGATTCTTTTAAAAAAAACTTAGAAATTATGGAATCTGTAGTAATTTTCTAAAATTACAAAAAAAGCTGTTAAAACAGTCAGTTTTGTGTATTAAGTAGCTTATGTAAATAGATTATCCTCTACATGTTTGCAAGATATAACATGTGGTGTCTATACTAGGACCGCTTCTTTTCTCAATCATATTAATTATTTTAATAATGCTTTAAATACAATGATAGTAATGTTTGCTGGTGACACAAACTTTTTTCTGCCTAGTAATAATATCATAGCACAAATTAATGACATTAATATGGAGCTACTTGAAATTTTAAAATGGCTCAAGTCAAATAAATTATTGATTAATAACCTTAATGATCTCATTGAAGAAAATCTCAGATGGAAAAATCATATTTAAGAAAACGTTGGAATTTTATACAAAGCAAGAAGTTTTGTAAATAGACATGCGTAAAATTCTACTTTAATACTCTTAGGTGCTCAACACACGGGAGGACACGTTTATTAATTTTTGGAAATTTTTCTCACCCACCCCAAGCTTATTAAGTTTATTAATTTTTACTTGTAATCAACAAAAAAAAACAATATAAAAAACAAAAAAAAAATTATAAAAACTTTCACTGATAATAATAAAATCTTTCAGTGTAATCAGACTTTAAAAATTGTCAACCTTTAAAAAATCTCATAAATTTCTATTTGTCAAAAATTAGGTTTTCGTTTATTTCTCACCATAGTATAAAACTTATATCAATTAAATCCTATTATTATTAAAAAGCTGTTAAAAAATGTGCAGAACGCAAGAGACACTAAAATTGTTTTATTCCTGTTTTGTAAAAAACAGGAACAAAACAATTTAGCTTTATATTAGGAGCAAAGTTACCCCTCCCCCTCCCCTTTTATTAGATCCGGACTAAAATTCCCAGCCCCAACCCCTATTTTATTCCCAACCCCCCTTCCTTGTATTAAGCACCCGAGAGAATTCACTTTTCTAATTCCATGTAAGTTGTGCAAATATCGCATTAGGTAGTGCTAAAAAAAGTCAATGAGGTCCTCTTTATTGGCAACAGAAGCATCTAGAACGTTTAATAAACTTTAACGATCGTTATATCCATGCCAAACTTCTTTTTTTCGAAATGAATATTCTCAATATATATCAACTAAATTTTTTAAATTTCTTTTTTTAGTTTAAAAAATTAATTATTTAATTTGATAAAAACTGTCCACATGTAACTATGCACGGAGTCTAGGTAATCTATGCTTTAACTGTCAATTTATGTTTAAAAAAAAATCTAATTTTGATTAAAATTCTTTAAAACATTTAAAGTTTTTTAGAATCTACATGCTTTGATCTACTTTTAATAACACAGTTTGTAAAAGAAGTAGTATCTCTTTGAGTTTTTTATTAGTTGTCTATGAAACCTCATATAATGACCTCTTGTATTTGAAACAATTAAATCAGGTTGGTATTCTTAGGTTAAATTGTCTAAATTTTTTACTGTTTTGAAAAATTGGATAAGGTCAATACGGTTGCGTCTTTTTAAGAGTTGTTAATTTACAATAGGTTAGTTTTGTTTCATAATTTTTTACTTGAAGACATTTTGTTCGTGTTGCTTTACGTTGTACCGTTTCCACTTGATATGTTTACTGTTTATATAAACAACTTACCGAATGATAACTCATTCGGTAAGTTGTTTATATAAACAGTAAACATAAACGGATCCAAAACAGAGCCTTGCGGCACTCCACTTGTAACTAGAGAACAATTTAAAAATTCGCCGCTGCACACAACACGTTGCACTCTGTTATATAAAAAATTACTGCACCATCTAAGTGCTTCAATGTTAAATCCATAACTTTTTAGTTTAAGACACAATCTATTGTGAGGCACGGAATGCAAAACTTTTTTTATATCTAGGAAAATGATATCTACTGGTAAATTATCTTCGATTGCCTGAGTTATTAGATCTATAGATTCTATAAGGTTTGTACAACAGTTTTTTTTTCTAAAAAATCTAGACTGGTTCTTGGTCAAAAGATTTTTTTTTTCTAAATGTAGCTTTTAAAATACCATTAGTTTGCTTATAAGGGGTCGTCTATAAACTAGGTTACGCAATTTTCGACCGTTTTTGACTTCACCCCCCCCCCCCTCCCCCCATGTCACAAAATCGTAACACTTAAGTAGCAAGTTTTGTATGAGTCGTCACAAACTCCCCCCCCCCCCCATCCCCTTATAGCGTGACGTAAATTATGGACGACCCCTAACTGAAGTAAGTGATACTGATCGATAACTTGATAGATCTGATTTATCTCCATTTTTGAATAATAGCGTTATGTTAGCATTTAACCGCATCAACAGTATTATTCCAGTGTCATACGAGTTAATAAAAAAGTGATAAAGGAAATAAAAATGCTTCTGCGCAAAGCTTTAAAGGATAAGAGTGAACTCCATCTACTCCTTTACATTTATTTGAATTTAGTGACTTCAGGATTAAAGAAATTGTGTCTGGTGAAAATGTTTGGTCATCACATATAATGTTTGTTCTATTTATAAAGAATGGTATATTGTTATTAATTTCCTTGGTAAAGAAAGAGGTAAAAGAATTTGCAATTAATGAATAAATTGTTTTAAGTTAATTAAATAGATTAATCTATTTTACAATTGTTTCAAGTTTGCTGTTTACATTTAATGAGTTAATTCTTTCTTTAACTTTTGATTTTTTGTTTATATATGCATAAACTGCTTTTGGGTTTCTTCTAATATTTAAGGCGATATTTGTTTCATATATTTTTATTCAGTTCTTAATTTTTTAATATTTTTTTTCCAACTGATTTGAATTCTAATACATTTCCAATGTTTTAAAAACGATTATGCTAAATACTTCTCCAAAAGGTCTATTTCTTTCTAATTAACTTTTTTAAGTTTGAGTTCATCCGCGCTTTAGTTTTAACGATTCCCATTGCAATCGTCAGAGTGAAATATAAAAGTCCTTTATTGCAAATATCGACAAATTTGTTGTATGAAAAATTAGAATCTAAGAAGCTGTTTAAATGAGGCGGTCTAGCTCGGTTTGCCGGGCTTACTGGAAAAATAACAACATTGAAAACAAATGTTTAAATTGGAATTTATATTTCAATTTAAATAACGCAATTTTATTTTTATTTAATTAGTTGTTTTAAAAACAATTGGGAACTTTTTCAATTAGATAAAAGAATTAACGTGATATTTTCATAGGCTGGGTTAGCTTACTGGCCTGTATTTATATGGAAAAAAATTGTCTCATCTGAGTGAGATCCCAATGAAATTTAGGTGATCTTAGTTATCCGGGCTAGCCCGTTTCTAAAGTAACCAAAAATATTTCTTCTAGGTAAATATAAAACATTCCGAGATCTCGTTTAAATGAGCCAGCCCGGCTTTTAAAGCATACCCTTAGGTGCTCCAAGTAGTTCTTACGCTCTTTTCATAAAGAACCGCAGATATCAAATTTTAGAATGGAAAAAAAAAACCCTTAAATTGACTTCAAAGTAAATTAAGGTCAAAAAAAGTAAATTTTGTATGTAAATGTCTATCAATATATCAAGTTTTAACAAATATGTATTTATTCATTTATGTGTACCAAATACAGTTTTTATCTGTTTTTGATTATCTAATAGCTTATTATATGTGAGCCTTATGCTACCATAAGACTAAATGCTACCATAAGACTAAATGCAATCATAAGACTAAATGCAACCATAAGACTTTGCTAGACTGAAATTTTTTTATAAATTAGGTATACAAAAGCATTGCAAATTAAACGCGGTTTCTTGATGACAAGACCATATGATTTTCTTCAAGTTTCACGCGTTTATATAACAGCGTTCATTTTTTTATCTTTATTATTTATGCTAAGTTTAACATTTATACTGAAAAGTTCTTCTATATATACAATACTTTATTTTATATATTGAAAACTTTATATTTGAGCACGTATTTGTAAAGTTTTGATAAAAAAACAACAATAACAATAAAAAAAATATTAAAATAATGGCTTTAATATATTTAAGGGAGGCAAAAAAAAAAAAAAAAACTAAAAAAATGACTTTAAAATTATTTAGGTTGTGCAGTGGTTAGAGTTCTGGCTCAGAACTCTAAACACTGTATTAGACTCGAACCAAGAGCTTCGAGGTTCGACGCCTACTAGTCCAAAGCCTAATAAACGACATAGGAGGAGTTGAACTTTCTAGTGAAGGAGGCGCGAACTTTCTAGTTAAATGCTCTTCCAAATTCTCTCTTCTAGATATCTTGCTAGAATTATCAAATAATTAACTCAATCGATCAAAAAGTTAATTTATTGAACCATTATTGCTTCTTACTACGAATAGGGAAAGCTCGTGTACCCAGGGCCTCCTTGCATCTAGGGTCACCTCACTTTATTTAAAAACTGCAAAATTCTTCTTTCTTCCAATTAAATTTTCATGGGTTATAATTTTTTTTTTAATTCTATTTTGGTTCTCAGAGAGCGTTGACTTGGCAAGTTATAATCGAAAAACACTCTTTGATGGTCAAAAGTAAAAGTTTTTCTGCCGGTATCTTGTATTGTTTTACAATCCTGAAAGAAATACATTTCTATAGTATATTTTATTGTTTGTTACTTAAGTAATAAATGCGATGTTTAATAAGTTTCAATTTAATAAGTTTGTTAATGAATGACATTTTTCATGATACTATTTTGTGCAAAATGTACAAAATAGTCTCATTTTTCTCTGATAAAAAATTTCTTTGACCATGATGTAGATAGTTGAGACGCAATTGGTGCAGAGCGTTTTTTTTTTTTTTTTTTGCAGTTGTTTTGAGATTAAGCGTGGAGTTTTTTGCCGTATTTACTCAGAACTATCAGTATTAAACATTTTTAAACGTTGGAAAGTCTAACGCTAAATAAAATTTTTGTTGAAAACAATTAAAGATTAACCAAGTTTTTAATAAAATTTATGTGTATATCTTTGTTGTCTATTTATTATGGAGTTAAACATAATTTTCAGAGAGCGGCCCTAAATACAATTGCTAATGGCCCTTGCTACAATTAAAAAAAAAGCTTATTGTACCTAGGGCTACAAATTTTTAAATCCTTCTACATGATAGACATTTTAGATTTTAAGTCGTTATACCATTAATACAAAATAATTAGTATAGAGATCAGTTTCACCAATTTTAGAAAAGTTTACTATGCCTACTATGCCTCCCTACTGTGTCTCTATTTTTCTTTATGTAAATAATAAAAGCTTATATATCCCAGAAAACAAAGCCATGTTAATTATACTGAAATGTGATTGGTAGACTTAAAAAAAAGTTGTTAAAATTATTAGATTGGATCAGTATTAAAAATAATTTTTAAAGCATTATGCTTTAATAATAACGTAACATCAACTAAAAATGAACTATTTTAGCCATTCTATGTAAATAATTGTGAAATGCATCTAAACAACACTATCCAGCAAATATTCTATAGCGGAATTTCAGTTGACTTATTAGGCATTTTGAGCGGGCAGCTGTAGTTTTGACAATTGGCTATTTAGGAGACCATTAGTGGCAGCCGGAAAAAAAAAAGATTAGCCGATGATTAATTAGAAAATATTGTTTTAGTGGATTTACAGTGGGCCTTTATAGGCATTTTTTAGCGGTTCATTAGAGTTTTGCTCACCGGTTACTTAGTCGACCAATAGTGGCAGCCGCTATAAATGGCAAGCCGATAATTTTCCACATAATATTAGTCATCTGCTAGCCATTTTTAGTGTCTGCCACTAATGTTTCATTAAGTAACCGATGAGCAAAACTGCAATGAACCGTTGAAAAATGCTCACATAGGTCCACTGCAAATCCACTAAAACAATGTTTGCAGGGTAAACAAGCTAGTTTCTTTCAAAAAAGCTACCAACCAAATAGACCAAAGCAGAAATTGTGATTTTTCAATGGTTAAAACTGTACTACAAAATTGCACAAAATTTAGTGAATTAAAATTTAGTTCAGCGAACTTTTTGATAAAGAACAACGCTCTAACTGCATATGGCGCAATTTTTTTCTTTTACAAATTAAAGTGATTTGGTATTGTATATAACATTACATAACGTTGTTCACTATTTAGTAATATGCATATCAACGGATATTAGGAAAACTTAAAAAAGAAAGGCCGCTAGTTCCTAAACTTCATAATAGAACAGCTATCACAATAATTAGGATTTTTAACAGAGCTAAAAATAAGTTTGTTAGGGTTAGCGCGTAACATCTTTGAAAATTTATCGGCAATCTAAAAAAGACTCATTTGCTTTAATCAATATTTTCTATAAAAAATTACAATTAAATTCTCGTTTAAAAGTTAACCTGTTTAAAAAAACTCTTGTTTAAATTCGATCTAGTTAAAACTTTATTTAGCAAATTTTGAAATAAATGATTTTGTGAGCCGTCCGTCTTTTCTCGTCGAATCTGTTTTAGCTAAACAAGAAAATAAAACGATATAAATTTTTTTTCGTTGACAAAATAGCTTGCTTTGAACAAATTAATTTTTTATTACAAAATAAAATTTTTATTATAAATAAAATTACATACTTTATAACAAATAAAATTTTTATTAGAAAATAAACAAAATAAAAGTTTTAAAAATTATTTTTTGTATACTATATACTCAGTTTAAAAATACTTACATTTTGAGTTTACTGGTGTACATTGATTTGTCAAACGCTTGATGTTGGGGACATATGCATCTAAAGAATATCAACCGATTTTTTTTAGCAAAATCAAGGCAATTAGGAAATGAAAACAGTAAATCAATCTGGATTTAATGGATTCTGAATTAAAAGAATAAGCTATTGAAACTTTTTTTACTAAGTACAATTTTTTACCTGATTCTCCATTAACAATGAAAAGATTCTTGATTAAGCCATCCTGTGGTGGATACCACGGATCAGCAGCAAATACCTTTACGTCTTCAAAAATTTGAGGTTGGTAGTTTTGTTCAGATAATATAACTTTTCCGTTTAATTTAATTGAGAAAACATAAGCATTCGAAACAAGTTGTTGAGTAATTTCAAGGCGAGACCACTCCTTTAGAGGAACAGGTGTTGTTTTAAATACTCTATTCAAATTACCATTTATAGGCGCAGCAATAAAAAGACTACCATCGCCATTTTCATGGAACCATACTCCGGGAACTCGATCGCCATATTTACTTAAATCGGAACCAATAGTAAAATGAAGAACACTGTGAAATCCTTTAGAAAATGAATTCGGTTTTACATCGAAGTATATTTTGTGTTTCTTTTCTAACTTCGGTATAACTGCCACCAGGTTTGTTTGGGTCAAATTTGTTGCTTTATCTTCTATCATTTGCTCTGGAAAAAAAAAGTCAAGTAAGATAAATACATTATTACAAATAAGATAAATAAATAAAGCATTTGGGAAAATAAGAATTGATTTTACTGTTTTTAAAATAACGAGGTACCATTTCTCACCAGGAATTTAAATTACATTTAACATGAAAACAACCAAAACCAAATTTAAATAGTTCATAGATAAATAAATTAAATGAAGCTATTAACTTATAAAATCAGGTAAATTTTCGATATCTCAGAATTCACCTTTTGGATTCTGATTACTACCCCCACAAAACCTTTAAATATTGTCCGCGTAACCAAATTTATAGCTATTGTCCGCGTCACAAAAGATTAATAAAATATTCTTATGTCTGATATTTTGATTTATAGTTTTAATTAAAGAATAACGATTACGTTATATTTCACATTTATAACAAAATACTTCACATTAAACATTTTAGAAACTAAACAAAACTTCAAACAAGTAAAAACAAATAAATAAATATTTATACTTTTTTTAATATTTATATATTTATAGACTTTTTATATAATTATTATTATGTAACTATAATTTTGTAGAAAATGAAAAATGCTTCAAAAATTTTTCTGCTTATTTGTTTAGAAACGTTTCTAGCTAAACAACTTATTTGTTTAGCTAGAAACAACCTTTTCTAAATTTTGTAATACATTTAAAAGAAATCAATAAAAACTGAGAATAGAAAAAAACATACCTTAACTTTTGATTTATTAAATTCCTAAATTTTTTTAAAAAACTTTCTTTTTTGGATTTTAGTTTTGTTAAATAAGGTGTGCATTGTCAAAACCACCAGCGTAAAGTAGAATTCGAGAAAAAGTCTTACAATGAAGTTTAAAATGAAGTACAATAAATTTTTGAGTTTGAATTGAAATACAATATATGCGGTAGTGGTTAAGTGCATGTGTCATAAGCGAGAAGTTTTGAGTTCAATCGCACCACATACCTAGTAGTACTGCACTCAACTTGTTTCTCTGCACAGCAGCCTTGTTTGTCAAGATTTGTATTTCGGAGTTATAGAGTTGTGACCACAACTAAAAGTAGTCTCCTCGATTGTAGTGGCCTTCATGGCCTTGGGGAGGTGAATTGAAATTTAAAAAAAAATTTAGCAACAGTACTTTCAAAAGTGGTTAGTGCCATTAATTGCAATTAAAATGTAAAGATAGATTCAAAAGATGTCAAAAAAATGAACAATTTTTTTTTAAATGTTATTATTTTATTCAAAATAAGTTGTTAAAATAATGCACCTTTTAAAAAAAGTTATATTCCAAAAAAAAACCAATTTACACATCATAGATTTTCCAACTTATATTTAAAAAAATTGAGTGACATTCTTTCTTAAGTTTTTTTTTTTAACTAATAAAACTGTAATAATAAACATATTTTTTTTAAATATTTTTAAATTGTGATATAGCAATTCAACTATAGTAATATATAGTTGAATTGCTATAAATAAGAGATTAAATGCTAAAACTTGAAAAATTTAAGCTAAATGTTTAGATGGTCATTTAAAAACCATTAAAAAAAACACATTAGGTTTAAAATCTTATAGATGGTCAGATTGTTTTCTGTAACAACAAAAAATTATCTTCCTTGTTCTTACCTAATGAGTAACATAACAAGACATTGAGAACATTTTAAACATAAATGTTAGGAAACTTATATCTTGAAACATATATCTATACTAAAAGTATATATCTTATGCAAAAAATATGACATTTTTTATTAACTATTAGTGTGCAAATATGTTATTTTATTATTTTTTGTAATATTTAAAAAAGAATATGAGTGTTAACTATTTTATTTATGAAATGTAAACAATGAATATAACTAAACGATAATAAAAATAATGAATATGATAAAGCAATAACGTAAATACAAACTTCAAATTGCTTACCAACATTTCCATTTATAATTAAAAGATCTTTAATAGAACAATTCTGTGGTGGATACCATGGATCTGCTGCATACACTTTCACATTTATAAACGTTTGTGGTTTTGTATTTTCAACACTATGAATGACTACTCCATTTAAATAACAAGTAAATATATATACTCCATTAAGCTTAACTTGATTTATTTGTATACTTGACCACTCATTAAGCAGTAATGGCTGAGTGATGAAATAGTAATTACCATTTCCATTAATAGCAGACGCAATAGCTAATCTACCTGACCCATCATCCAGAAACCATGCAGCAGGAATTCGTTCACCATATTTCCCTACATCTTTGTCAATAGTTAAATGAATAACATTCTTCCATCCTAGCGAATATGAGTTGGGTTTTATTTTAAAAGAAACTATGTATGCTTTTTCCAATGATGACAAAGTTGTTATCAAGTTATCTTTTATCACCACAAATTCTGCTTCTTTAACTAATCCATTTTCTAATAAATGGAATAAATAATGTTTTTTTATTATTATTATTATTTTTGGTTTTATTTCTTATTTTATTACTTTATTATTTAATTATAATATATAATATTACAAGTTTAGTTTTGTATGAAAACATAATATGATCCTAAATTAAATATACAAAATATTTAGTACTAAAACAGCTCATATACAAAAAATGTTTATATTTTGTTATAAATTTAAACATTAAAGCCATTTATTGGCATAAATTTCAATTGACAGTAAATAGGCCAGTTGCAAACAAAGATTTTGAAAAAAAAAAAGACATAATTAATATAACCAATTCACAAACTAAAAATTATTCAACTAAACTTTTAAATTTTTATGCTAGCGCTTATAATTCAATAAACAAAAATGTATAATATTCAAATACAAAATAAAATACCAATATAAATATAAAACTTATAAAATTAATATTAATAAAACTATTATTTTACATCTTACTAATATTAAAAAAAAAGTGAATTATAAAATAAAATAACCTTGCTTAATTTTGCAAATAAACCCAAACTGACGATCACAACTATTGTCATTCCAACCTTCATTGGTTGTTTCCACACATTCTTCATTCATATTGTTATGATTGTTTGGTTCTTGAGTTTTCCAATTTAAGAACAGCAATGGCGATTTATCAGACCACACAAATGTTCTATTATTCTGGATTGCATTGAGACCTTTCAAAAAAAAAAAAACATTAGTTAAAGTGGAGTTTTAAGAAAAAAAATTGAAGTGATCAGAATATAAAAAACTAAAGTATGCTACCAATCCAATGCTTCTTGTTTTTAATGCTTTCATCTCTGAGCTGGTTTAAAACAAATGCAACTTCTGACTGATCTGTTATACTTAATAAGTTTCCTCCCATATTGAGACATGATTTATGGGATTCTCTCCAACTTTTTCCAGGTAATACTGGAGTCACACTGTGAAAAAAGTAACAATCACTTCCATACTCTACCAAACCGCTGGCACATTTTCCATTTGAACTTCCTAAAATACCAATTATAGAAAATAAATCTTTTTTTAATGCAATACACCATGATTTATTTTTTAAATTTAAAGTCTATACTTATGTGGTTCAGAAAATATCCCATAAAGCCATTTTCTCTTTTATAAATGACATTATGGAAGAAGCAACTTTTTCAATACCCTTTTCTGGATACCCTAATACCCTTCCTTCAAAGTTTTCCTACTTCTATGAAAGTTATGCTTGCCAAAGCTACACAGTCTTACCTTACACAAATCTACAAGATAAAAAGTTTTGTCTTATTTTATTTTACTTTGTAAAATAATATACAATAAATTAAACCTTGTAAAATAATATACAATAAATTAAACTTTGAAAATAATAACATGATGTCTTTACTTGTTATTTTTTTCTTCCAAATTTTACTATTTTCACCATTATGATTTTATTCAAAGAAAATATTGCAAATGATAAATATTTAATATAAGAATGAAATGGAAGAGTTGAACAAAATATTTATTACAATTGATAAGAATGAAAAATTGACTAACTATGGAAAATCAGAACTTTATAAGTAACATTTAGAAAGCAACAAGTAAGTTCTGTGACTAACAAAACTAAAGAAGTTTATCCATCAAAAATTAGAAACTGAGACTATGCTGGTAAATATGATGACAGTGTCATCACTATAAATGACATTTCGATCAACAGTGTCATCACTATAAATGACATTTCGATCTACAGCATCATCACGATAAATGACATTTTGATCAACAGTGTCATCACTATAAATGTTATTTCGATCAACAGTGTCTTCACTATAAATGATATTTTGATCAACAGTGTCATTATTTTAAATGACAGCACTACCATTTTTGATGACATTAACAGTGGCATAAATTGATGGTGATTTCAGTTCCCCATTAAAAGCATGAAATGAGAAAACAATCAGCTTACTGTTTTTGCTGCTTTCAGGTAAAAAAAAGTGAATGTAAGCTAAATAAGGTTACACAAGGTTAGATTAAGTGGTTACACAAGGTTAGATTAAGTGCTTAGATAAGGTTAGGTTAAGTGAAAACATCAAAGTGAAAGGTAAAGAGTTATAAAAACAAAATTCAAAAAAAAAAATGGACCACGGTGATGGGGACCATGGCCCTCCCAGAATATTGCAAAATAATGTTGATTTTTTTGCTAATAAAAAAACTGAATACTACCATATAAATAGAAACACTTTTATCTACTTTCAGCAAAATACACCAAATTAAATCAACTGCATTTATTAGTTTTAATGGTAACTATGAAATTAGTTATTTTACACCATGAAAAAAAAAAAAATTGGTTAAAAAAACATCACTTACTTAACTCATCAGTGGTGATGAGCTATTTTATCTAACTTAAAACTATAATATTTTTTTTTAACTAAATAATTTATTAGTATTGTAATAGTAACATTAAGTATTATTGATATTTTTTTAATATATCTATTATTCATATGTAATATTTATATATATTTTTTATATATTTAATATATACATTATGTATTGTATTATTTTATATTATAATTTGTTCATTTTAAAAGAAAGTAAAATATAAAAGCATTAACTGAATATAAAGCTTAGCTAATAACTACAATTCACAAAACAATTACGCTTGTTTTTAAGTCTGTGCAAATGAGTTTCGAATACAAAAGATAAAGTTATTTGAAGCCAATTTACTGTATAATATTTAACATTTAATTTTAACATGAACATGTAAGATTATATATAGTATATTATATTATAAGATTATATCTCTTATATGCCCATGATCTAAATAATTAATAAGTTTTTGTCAAATACTTTCTTACTATTCAATAATTCCAACAACATGATTAAGACAATGGCATATTTTTTCAAGCAGAAACCATATGCGTCTAGTGAAGAAACAATTAGTAAACTATCTGAAAAGCCTCCACATATAAATGCATCTAGTGAAGCAACAATTTGTGAACTACCTGAAAAGCCTTCTCATACATACATTGCAGAGTTAATAGAAAAGCAGATTTTCAATAAAAGCGCTATAGAACAAAAATATCTTTTTTTGATTTAAGTCATTTGATGCTTGCGTTACCTTGGATGACAAGAAATAGCTTTGCAAGGTCATGATGGGAATGACAATTTTACCCAACTATTGCGCTTGCTTGGTACAAACAACAAAAACATTGTAGATCATCTTGATGGAAGAATTGATTACAAGTATACACATAATGAGGTTAACAAACTTGACCATGAGACAAAAGTATAAGTATACTCATAATGAGGTGCAAAATGAGATTTTTGATATATTAGCTACTCTAACATTACATAAAAATTTAAAAGCCACCCGAAAACGCCTTCACCAGCAATAATGGAAAAAGTTTTTTTCCATTATTGCTAATGAAGGTACTGATGTTAGCAATAAGGAACAGTTATCACTTTGTCTTCGAACAATAGATAAAGATTTGAATCTTTTTGAAGACTTTATAAAATTCTACCAGTAGAAAAATATTAAAAGCATAACTATTGTACTTGTTATAAAAGATATTCTCATTAGAATTAACTTAAGTTTTGATAATTGCAGGGGTCAAACCTATGATGTCACATCAGATATGCTGGGGAAGAAATCTGGAGTATCAGCCCAAATTCTTACTGAACAGCCAAAAACTATTGCCATACACTGTCAAGGGCATTCTCTTTGTTTAGCCATGAAATCGCTGACTACGTAATGTGACATTTTGTGAGATACCTTGAGCGTTGCTGAAGAAATAGGCTTACTTGCAAAGTAAGAACACTTGCTTTGAAATATTAATGAGAACATAGAGATTAAACAAGACTCTGAACCATTCAAAAAGCTGAAGAAACTTTCCACAACAAGCTGGATTGTTTTCAGAATGTATTAAGAGAGTCATCAATAATTATGACTTGCAACTTTGAGACAAATGCATAAAGGAAAAACTTGAACAAGAGACAAAAGCAAGAATTTTTAGTTGTGAGAGCCAGATAGAATCTTTTTACTTCTTTTTGACATTATCTCTTTTCATAATCCCGCTTTACGCCATGACTGATGACTTGTTAAAGTCCCTTCAATTGAAAAAGACGTTGGCAACCAGTGGAAGAAAATCTGCATATTTAGTGATTGATATAATAAAAAATACCAGAAATGATGACAAATGTAAGTCACATTTGTTTTTAGCAGTGGTTAAGAAAGCAGCAAGTTCAATTAAATCAATTGAAAAATGTACTTTACCAAGAAAACAAAAAGAATTGAATTGAACAAACAAGCAACACCTATTACCAAAAACAGCCGTGGATCACTTTAAGCCAATATATTTTGAAGCTCTTGAAACAATTATTAATACAATAGAAGATCGATTTGAACAACCAGCATTCAAGAAGTTTATAAATGTTAAAAAACTGTTTTTAAAAATCATTAATAAGATGAATCTATCAAAGAGGCTTAAGGTTTTATAATCTGATTTTTAAGGAAATCTCTATTTTCTATTGGAACCAAATAGAAAGTGAGCTTTATCTCATACCCACTATTTTTAAAAATTCTATGCCAATTGATTTTCAAGATATATGCAAGAGACTTCAGAATATGAATTTGAAAAATTGCCCTATGAACCAGAATATTTAGATCATTATCCATATCGTGTTAAAAAATGGAGCTACATTACCCACACCAAAATGTTTTTTTTTCAATGCAGTCAAGGGTTAAAATGTGGCTCAGATCAACAATAGCTTAAAAAAGAAATAATTTCTTGTCAGTGCTAAATACGCATGTTGATATTGTTGATAGTCTATCTTTAATAGCCAAGTAGTTTACTGTTAACAGGATAGGCTCAGGAGCAAGTTTAGAACATTTACTATAAAAAACCTTAATTAGATTATTTATCACATTTTCGCTATTTTTTCAGTATTTTAAGAAAGATTCCGAACAAAAATTTTATTTTCAAAATTAGGGCAAGAAAAGCTTTATTAAAATCCTGATTTCAAGATAAATGTTTTACTTTGGATCCCCTTCATCCCCTCCCCTCCCCCAAGTTTTATTGCATGAAGTGGTCCATGTATTAAAGTCCAAACATCAACATAATCATGCACAGAAGTTTTATAAGATAACCAGATAAAAAAGAAGGAAACGCAATGTAAGAAGATTTAAAAGAAAATCTCAAAAAAAGGTTCTGGATCTTTCTTGACATACTCTATGATATCAAAAACAAGACAAATATAAATACCGATTATGTCAAAATAAATTAATTTAGATTAGCAAACTAAAAAAATATATTGTTTTTTTTAAAACCACAGAAACACTTATAAAAGATGAAAAATTTTTAAAAACATACTGTGTTTAAAGACACACTAAATATATTTATTTAAATTTTTTACTGAAAAAAAGGTGCAAGAATTGTTGCTAAATTGACTTCATAAAACCTGCTGCTAGAAGGGAGTGCTGCAAGACCAACTAACTCATAGTACTGCTACAAGTAAGTGCCGCTACAATGACTGAGTGTATGGTAGGGGAGGTAGTCTATCAAATAATAATATAAAATTTCAAAGAAAAAAGTTTTTAAAATTTTTCCGTTCTTTAAAACAATTTAAAAAAAAAAACATTAACTTGACATTTTAAAGGAAAAACTAAAAATTACCAAACAAGAGTATGTGCATGTGTATATATATATATATATATATATATATATATATATATATATACATATCTATGCATATAGATATATATATATGTATATATACATATACATATATACATATATATATACATATATACATATATATATACAGGGTGATTTAATCAAAAGTATAAACTTTAAATTAACATAATTAATTTTTTGATTGCAAATACATTACATGCGATAGTACATTTTAAAGCTCATTAAAAAGGAAATTTAATGTTAATAATTTCAAAAAAATTAAAATAACAGCATAGCCATGAGATACGATATTCAAAAACGCATATTTTTAACAAAAAAATTGGTCGAGTTGAAGAGCGTAAGTCTGGTTCAGAGAGCTTATAGAAGTAAATTTAAGAACAGACCATGTCCAACGGCAACAGCTATCACAAAATTATCTACAAAATTTGATACAACCGGAACAATACTTGATTTGCCACCAAAACCGAGGAATGAGCGAGACATTCGAATTAATGCCAGAAATAAGCTGAAAGTACTCTTATTCGAAGATCCTACATTGTGGATCAGAAAAGCCTCAGTTGATGTTGAAATTTCATACAGCCTTTGTCGTGATATTCTTCTCAAAGATTTACAACTCAAACTGTATAAATACCAGAGTGCTCATCAACTATTGCCACTTGATTATGAAAAAGGGTCATTTTTGCTCAATGGTGGCTGGACTTGGAAAAGGATATTCACAAATGGTTGATCACTACAGATGAAGCCTATTTTTACCTTACTGAGTCGATCAACAAGCAAAATAACAGAATGTGGCTGAATGAGAGACCTGAGGATTGGATAGAGAAACCGTTGCACGATGCGAAAGTTTTGGTTTGGTGTGCCATTTCCTTCCGAAAAATCTACGGACCCTACTTTTTCGAAGGAACGGTAAATCAGCACAATTACCTGGATATGCTTAAAATTTTTTTCTGGCCTAAGCACTATAGAGTTGAGAGTCACAAAAAATACTACTTTCAACAAGATGGGGCTACTCCGCATACGGCTAATATGGTTCAAGAGTGGTTACAAAGTAAATTTGTAGAGAAATTCATTACCAAGCAACAATGGCCTCCACGATCACCAGACCTCAATCCATGTGATTATTTCCTATGGGGTTATCTTAAGTCTAAAGTTTATAAGCCATTACCAAAGACTGGATGATTTAAAAGAGAACATCACAAGAGAAATCCAAAAAAAACACTTTGGCTTTGGAATCAACGTTTTTGAATTTTACAAAAAGATGTCATTTATTAATTGAAAAAAATGGAGGTCATATTGATAAAAAATAAAAAATAAATTCTTATCACTCAATTTCCTTTTAATTTATCTTTAAAATGGTGTATCGGACTTAATAATCCGATTTGATCTACAATTTTTATTCAATTTTAAAGTTTATACTTTGGATTAAATCTAAAGTATAAACTTTATCTATATATACACCCTGTATATATATATATATACATATATATATATATATATATATATATATATATATATATATATATATATATATATATATATATATATATATATATATATACATACATACATATATTTATACTAATATAGACTTTACTTTGATATAAAAAAAATTTAATAAAAAAAAAAGAAGTGCATAAGTATATATATATATATATATATATATATATATATATATATATATATATATATATATATATATATATATATATATATATATATATATATATATATATATATATATATATATATATATATATATATATAGCATACATTAAATGACTCTCAGAGAAGTGCTGCTATATCAAATGAGAAATTGGCATGAAACAGAAATCTTTTCATTTATTATTCTTCATTTTTTTTTATTCTTTTTGTAAAAAAATACATATATATATGTATATATATATATATATAAATATATATATATATATATATATATATATATATATATATATGAATACTATATATATATATATATAAAACTATATATATATATATATATACTATATATATATATATATATATATATATATATATATATATATATATATATAATATATATATATATATATATATACACATATATATATATATATATTTATATATATATATATATATATATATATATATATATATATATATATATATATATATATATATATATATATACATATAAATTAGTGATAACACTTATCTAGTTTTTATTCAACAACTGCTTGTTTCTCCATCAGAAGCTTCCTAGTGAACCTAATGGTGAAAGAAGCTGTCGAAGAATAAATAAGATAAGTGTTTTTACTTAAGTATTATTGCTCTGTTCTTTAAGAACATTAAGTACTCTATTTGTAGAATACACTAATAAAATTTAAATATATATATATATATATATATATTCATATATATATATATATATATATATATATATATATATATATATATATATATATATATATATATATATATATATATATATATATATATACATGCATATATGTATTTTCTTACATTGTTATACTAATATACACTTAAAATCTTTTTTAAGAAAAAAAATTTGTATAAAAAAAGAAATTAGAGTAAAACCGGGTCAAACCGCACACCATATCATTCCGCACACTGATCGAAATTATCATATAAAAACAAAACGGATATGGCTATGAAAAAAATATAAATAAATTCAAATACAGAACTATCTCCTCTTTTTGAATTGATAAAATTATATGCTGATTCAACTCCATTTTTTTCTTTTTTTATACAACTTTAACCAGGAGTGAAAATTTTTTATATATTTTTTATTGTTGCAAACAAAACAGCGCTTGAACCGAAACTGATATAAAAAAAATATTAGCACTATCTTGTTGGAAATTTAATTTTAATTCTGATAGTATAATTTTTATGCAAAAATGGCAAGCCTGGTAAGGACTGGTTTGATGCCTTTATGAAAAGAAGGTCAAAAGAAATTTCAACAAAAAAAGTGGATAACTTAGCATCTAAAAGAGCTGCTTCTTGTACACAAAAAATAATTGATCGTTATTTTTAATGCGTTGCCAAGCAATATCAACAGACTAGTATAAACTCTGGGTTGCATATTTGGAATTGTGATGAAACAGGTTTTTCGGATGATCAAGGTAAAATAACTGTAGTGTGTCAAAAGGGGACAAGACGTGCATTTAAACTTAAAATAAAACGCTGATAACCATTTTGCACCACTATTTGTGATATACAAAGCCAAAAGAAACTTTCACCCTGACCGGGCAAGAGGTGGTCCAGTTAGCAATTACAAAATTAGGTTGGATGGAGCACGATACTTTTATTGAATGGCTGAAAGAAATATTTATACCCGAAACTGAGCAAATTAGTGGTGTTAGATGGGCATACTTATATGGCTTTGCAAGCAGTATTGCTGTGCAAAAAACACAATATAATCTTGATTTGTATACCAGAGCATTCTTCACATATTCTACAACCATTGGATAGAGGCGTCTATTGTCATATCAAATAAGCATGGAAAGAAATTCTTACAAAGTATTATAAAGACTCAAAATGTAAGAACTTAGATAAACAAAACTTTCTACCCTTGCTCAAACTTCTATACAAGAGTGGTAAATGTTTTACACGCTTACATGCAATCGCTGGCAAGGCATTAGCTATCACCCAAATGTTTAATCTACCTTAATCAACTTTAGCAACCTTCGCAGCACCTATACCATCTTGCTCAGATACAGCTTCATCATTTTCAACAGCCACTACAGCACCTACTCCAACTACACACCTATTACCACCTTTCTCAACTACACCAGTTTCAAGTTTTGATAGGTATCAAGCATGTGTTAAGCATTGCAAAATCAGTATTGAGATAGAGTTGAAGCAGTTTTTTCAAAGCAAGAAATCAATCACATGTTAAGAAATAAAAGCAGTGCAACATGACAAAACTTGGTGGAAAATGATTTACCAAAATAAATGTGATCAAGTTCCTCAAATAAAAAGCAACAAAGGAAACCGAGAAAGTTGCTAAACCTAATGCAAAGCATAGACTCTCTATGCCAAGTACTCAAATGTCTGAGCATAAGAGAGCTGAGCAACCTCAACAAAACAATGATGAAGAACAAGTACCAGCACCAAACGGTAAAAAGTTGCAAAATGTAAAAAGTGTTAGGTACATTTACACACAAAATGGTTGCAATGAGAAAACCAATGTATCAGGAAAGGGTGTGCAAAGTACTTTCTATACCGAAGAAATATGTAGTGAAAACAAAACAATTTAAATATAAAAAATATAAAAACCTTAATACAGATTCATAAATATAAAAAACGTTTACAAAAAGTTAAAAAAAAAAATTTAAAAACTTCATAGTTTTCTCAAATGTGCATTTTATGAAAATAATGCCTTCAACAACAAACTCTTTTTCCCTTAAGATTTAAAACATTTAATAAATTAAGTATTCTTCTTTAACAAATATGTATATAACCTTAAGTACAATTTTATTAAAAATATAACAAAACATAAAAAAAAAACAACAAAAAATAAAAACAATAAAAAAGTAATTTAAATTTTATTAATAAGTATACTAATCGACCTGGAATTATTCTTTAAAGTTAGAACAAATGAAAGAAACAAAAAAAAAGAAAGTCAAAAGTTAAAAATCAGATATATCTACCCTGACAAATTCTTAAATTACAAGCATCTGTCTCAGTCAACACTCCAACGCAATCTTTGCCATTTCCAGAAGGAGGAGGATTGGTACATGTTCTTTTTCTTGTTTTTTTACCATCGCCACATGTAGCTGAACATTCAGAAAATGGGCTCCACTCAGATAAACCACCATCAACATCTATACAAAAATATGCAAATTTCAGACTTTGTCATCGTGTTTTTTTTATAAAAACAAAAACCGTTTATTTATTTAGAAGCAGACCAAAGATAAACAAATGATAACTTTTCGCTTTGTATGCGTAAGTATTAAATACAAAATGTCATCGTCATACATTTTGATAATATTTCCTACTTTTAATAAGTTACTTATATTTTTGTATATATATTTTATAGCTGTTTATTAATATTGAACTAATTTTTAATGTCAAAACATTTATTTTGTAAGCAATTTCTTTTCGAGTTTCTTTTGTTTGCGTCCATTAAGTTCTATTTTATATATATTTAGATGAGCCTGTTCAGTTCAGAACTGAGAAGAAAAATAAAATTAAAGAACGATTCAAATCAACATTAGTTTCATGTAGCCTTATAAAAAATGTTGCATTAGGCTGACAAAAATCTTTAACAACATTAAATAGAGAGGTACACATATACAGTTATACAAAAAAACAGAAAAATGAATTTAACAAACAAAACAACCAAAAGCACTCACCATCGTTACCATTTTTAATTCTGAGTTTTTTAACGGAACCATCTTGAGCATCATACCATGGATCTGCGACATACACCTTCACATTTTTAAAAGATTGTGGACTTTTGTTCTCAATGCTATGAATGAGCTTGCCATTTATATAGCATGTGAATGTATATACTCCATTGCGGCTATATTGAGAAATTCTTATACTGGACCACTCATGTAATGGTAGTGGCTCAGAAAAGAAATGATAATTAAAATCATCATTAACTGCAGATGCTATGACCAACTTTCCTAATCCATCTGGCGAAAACCATACACCGGGAGTTCTTTGACCATATTCTCCAACATCATCGTTGATAGTTAAGTGAATAACACTACTCCATTCTTTTGAATATGAGTTGGGTTTTATCATAAAAGAAACTGAATACGCTTTTTCCAAAGATAACAAAGTTGTGACCAATGTATTTTTTACCAACACAAACTCTTCTTCTTTAATGAACTCGGGTTCTATTTAACGAAATGTTTTAACGCATTCAATTTAAAGATTTTGCTTTAAACATTTATTTAACTATATATATATATATATATATATATATAAATACAGTCTTACATTGTTTTACTAATATACACTTTTATTTTTTTTACATCAAAAAAAAATTTTTATATAAAAAAGAAATTAGAAAATTAGTAAAATAATAAGTAACAAAGTAAAAGTTGTTAGCAACGAATTCAGATATATATATACCCGGACATTGTCCTAAATCACAAGCATCTGTCTCAGTCAACACTCCAACGCAATCTTTGCCATTTCCAGAAGGAGGAGGATTGGTACATGTTCTTTTTCTTGTTTTTTTACCATCGCCACATGTAGCTGAACATTCAGAAAATGGGCTCCACTCAGATAAACCACCATCAACATCTATACAAAAATATGCAAATTTCAGACTTTGTCATCGTGTTTTTTTTATAAAAACAAAAACCGTTTATTTATTTAGAAGCAGACCAAAGATAAACAAATGATAACTTTTCGCTTTGTATGCGTAAGTATTAAATACAAAATGTCATCGTCATACATTTTGATAATATTTCCTACTTTTAATAAGTTACTTATATTTTTGTATATATATTTTATAGCTGTTTATTAATATTGAACTAATTTTTAATGTCAAAACATTTATTTTGTAAGCAATTTCTTTTCGAGTTTCTTTTGTTTGCGTCCATTAAGTTCTATTTTATATATATTTAGATGAGCCTGTTCAGTTCAGAACTGAGAAGAAAAATAAAATTAAAGAACGATTCAAATCAACATTAGTTTCATGTAGCCTTATAAAAAATGTTGCATTAGGCTGACAAAAATCTTTAACAACATTAAATAGAGAGGTACACATATACAGTTATACAAAAAAACAGAAAAATGAATTTAACAAACAAAACAACCAAAAACACTCACCATCGTTACCATTTTTAATTCTGAGTTTTTTAACGGAACCATCTTGAGCATCATACCATGGATCTGCGACATACACCTTCACATTTTTAAAAGATTGTGGACTTTTGTTCTCAATGCTATGAATGAGCTTGCCATTTATATAGCATGTGAATGTATATACTCCATTGCGGCTATATTGAGAAATTCTTATACTGGACCACTCATGTAATGGTAGTGGCTCAGAAAAGAAATGATAATTAAAATCATCATTAACTGCAGATGCTATGACCAACTTTCCTAATCCATCTGGCGAAAACCATACACCGGGAGTTCTTTGACCATATTCTCCAACATCATCGTTGATAGTTAAGTGAATAACACTACTCCATTCTTTTGAATATGAGTTGGGTTTTATCATAAAAGAAACTGAATACGCTTTTTCCAAAGATAACAAAGTTGTGACCAATGTATTTTTTACCAACACAAACTCTTCTTCTTTAATGAACTCGGGTTCTATTTAACGAAATGTTTTAACGCATTCAATTTAAAGATTTTGCTTTAAACATTTATTTAACTATATATATATATATATATATATATATATATAAATAAAGTCTTACATTGTTTTACTAATATACACTTTTATTTTTTTTACATCAAAAAAAAATTTTTATATAAAAAAGAAATTAGAAAATTAGTAAAATAATAAGTAACAAAGTAAAAGTTGTTAGCAACGAATTCAGATATATATATACCCGGACATTGTCCTAAATCACAAGCATCTGTCTCAGTCAACACTCCAACGCAATCTTTGCCATTTCCAGAAGGAGGAGGATTGGTACATGTTCTTTTTCTTGTTTTTTTACCATCGCCACATGTAGCTGAACATTCAGAAAATGGGCTCCACTCAGATAAACCACCATCAACATCTATACAAAAATATGCAAATTTCAGACTTTGTCATCGTGTTTTTTTTATAAAAACAAAAACCGTTTATTTATTTAGAAGCAGACCAAAGATAAACAAATGATAACTTTTCGCTTTGTATGCGTAAGTATTAAATACAAAATGTCATCGTCATACATTTTGATAATATTTCCTACTTTTAATAAGTTACTTATATTTTTGTATATATATTTTATAGCTGTTTATTAATATTGAACTAATTTTTAATGTCAAAACATTTATTTTGTAAGCAATTTCTTTTCGAGTTTCTTTTGTTTGCGTCCATTAAGTTCTATTTTATATATATTTAGATGAGCCTGTTCAGTTCAGAACTGAGAAGAAAAATAAAATTAAAGAACGATTCAAATCAACATTAGTTTCATGTAGCCTTATAAAAAATGTTGCATTAGGCTGACAAAAATCTTTAACAACATTAAATAGAGAGGTACACATATACAGTTATACAAAAAAACAGAAAAATGAATTTAACAAACAAAACAACCAAAAACACTCACCATCGTTACCATTTTTAATTCTGAGTTTTTTAACGGAACCATCTTGAGCATCATACCATGGATCTGCGACATACACCTTCACATTTTTAAAAGATTGTGGACTTTTGTTCTCAATGCTATGAATGAGCTTGCCATTTATATAGCATGTGAATGTATATACTCCATTGCGGCTATATTGAGAAATTCTTATACTGGACCACTCATGTAATGGTAGTGGCTCAGAAAAGAAATGATAATTAAAATCATCATTAACTGCAGATGCTATGACCAACTTTCCTAATCCATCTGGCGAAAACCATACACCGGGAGTTCTTTGACCATATTCTCCAACATCATCGTTGATAGTTAAGTGAATAACACTACTCCATTCTTTTGAATATGAGTTGGGTTTTATCATAAAAGAAACTGAATACGCTTTTTCCAAAGATAACAAAGTTGTGACCAATGTATTTTTTACCAACACAAACTCTTCTTCTTTAATGAACTCGGGTTCTATTTAACGAAATGTTTTAACGCATTCAATTTAAAGATTTTGCTTTAAACATTTATATAACTATATATATATATATATATATATATATAAATACAGTCTTACATTGTTTTACTAATATACACTTTTATTTTTTTTACATCAAAAAAAAATTTTTATATAAAAAAGAAATTAGAAAATTAGTAAAATAATAAGTAACAAAGTAAAAGTTGTTAGCAACGAATTCAGATATATATATACCCGGACATTGTCCTAAATCACAAGCATCTGTCTCAGTCAACACTCCAACGCAATCTTTGCCATTTCCAGAAGGAGGAGGATTGGTACATGTTCTTTTTCTTGTTTTTTTACCATCGCCACATGTAGCTGAACATTCAGAAAATGGGCTCCACTCAGATAAACCACCATCAACATCTATACAAAAATATGCAAATTTCAGACTTTGTCATCGTGTTTTTTTTATAAAAACAAAAACCGTTTATTTATTTAGAAGCAGACCAAAGATAAACAAATGATAACTTTTCGCTTTGTATGCGTAAGTATTAAATACAAAATGTCATCGTCATACATTTTGATAATATTTCCTACTTTTAATAAGTTACTTATATTTTTGTATATATATTTTATAGCTGTTTATTAATATTGAACTAATTTTTAATGTCAAAACATTTATTTTGTAAGCAATTTCTTTTCGAGTTTCTTTTGTTTGCGTCCATTAAGTTCTATTTTATATATATTTAGATGAGCCTGTTCAGTTCAGAACTGAGAAGAAAAATAAAATTAAAGAACGATTCAAATCAACATTAGTTTCATGTAGCCTTATAAAAAATGTTGCATTAGGCTGACAAAAATCTTTAACAACATTAAATAGAGAGGTACACATATACAGTTATACAAAAAAACAGAAAAATGAATTTAACAAACAAAACAACCAAAAACACTCACCATCGTTACCATTTTTAATTCTGAGTTTTTTAACGGAACCATCTTGAGCATCATACCATGGATCTGCGACATACACCTTCACATTTTTAAAAGATTGTGGACTTTTGTTCTCAATGCTATGAATGAGCTTGCCATTTATATAGCATGTGAATGTATATACTCCATTGCGGCTATATTGAGAAATTCTTATACTGGACCACTCATGTAATGGTAGTGGCTCAGAAAAGAAATGATAATTAAAATCATCATTAAATGCAGATGCTATGACCAACTTTCCTAATCCATCTGGCGAAAACCATACACCGGGAGTTCTTTGACCATATTCTCCAACATCATCGTTGATAGTTAAGTGAATAACACTACTCCATTCTTTTGAATATGAGTTGGGTTTTATCATAAAAGAAACTGAATACGCTTTTTCCAAAGATAACAAAGTTGTGACCAATGTATTTTTTACCAACACAAACTCTTCTTCTTTAATGAACTCGGGTTCTATTTAACGAAATGTTTTAACGCATTCAATTTAAAGATTTTGCTTTAAACATTTATATAACTATATATATATATATATATATATATAAATACAGTCTTACATTGTTTTACTAATATACACTTTTATTTTTTTTACATCAAAAAAAAATTTTTATATAAAAAAGAAATTAGAAAATTAGTAAAATAATAAGTAACAAAGTAAAAGTTGTTAGCAACGAATTCAGATATATATATACCCGGACATTGTCCTAAATCACAAGCATCTGTCTCAGTCAACACTCCAACGCAATCTTTGCCATTTCCAGAAGGAGGAGGATTGGTACATGTTCTTTTTCTTGTTTTTTTACCATCGCCACATGTAGCTGAACATTCAGAAAATGGGCTCCACTCAGATAAACCACCATCAACATCTATACAAAAATATGCAAATTTCAGACTTTGTCATCGTGTTTTTTTTATAAAAACAAAAACCGTTTATTTATTTAGAAGCAGACCAAAGATAAACAAATGATAACTTTTCGCTTTGTATGCGTAAGTATTAAATACAAAATGTCATCGTCATACATTTTGATAATATTTCCTACTTTTAATAAGTTACTTATATTTTTGTATATATATTTTATAGCTGTTTATTAATATTGAACTAATTTTTAATGTCAAAACATTTATTTTGTAAGCAATTTCTTTTCGAGTTTCTTTTGTTTGCGTCCATTAAGTTCTATTTTATATATATTTAGATGAGCCTGTTCAGTTCAGAACTGAGAAGAAAAATAAAATTAAAGAACGATTCAAATCAACATTAGTTTCATGTAGCCTTATAAAAAATGTTGCATTAGGCTGACAAAAATCTTTAACAACATTAAATAGAGAGGTACACATATACAGTTATACAAAAAAACAGAAAAATGAATTTAACAAACAAAACAACCAAAAACACTCACCATCGTTACCATTTTTAATTCTGAGTTTTTTAACGGAACCATCTTGAGCATCATACCATGGATCTGCGACATACACCTTCACATTTTTAAAAGATTGTGGACTTTTGTTCTCAATGCTATGAATGAGCTTGCCATTTATATAGCATGTGAATGTATATACTCCATTGCGGCTATATTGAGAAATTCTTATACTGGACCACTCATGTAATGGTAGTGGCTCAGAAAAGAAATGATAATTAAAATCATCATTAACTGCAGATGCTATGACCAACTTTCCTAATCCATCTGGCGAAAACCATACACCGGGAGTTCTTTGACCATATTCTCCAACATCATCGTTGATAGTTAAGTGAATAACACTACTCCATTCTTTTGAATATGAGTTGGGTTTTATCATAAAAGAAACTGAATACGCTTTTTCCAAAGATAACAAAGTTGTGACCAATGTATTTTTTACCAACACAAACTCTTCTTCTTTAATGAACTCGGGTTCTATTTAACGAAATGTTTTAACGCATTCAATTTAAAGATTTTGCTTTAAACATTTATATAACTATATATATATATATATATATATATATATATATATAAATACAGTCTTACATTGTTTTACTAATATACACTTTTATTTTTTTTACATCAAAAAAAAATTTTTATATAAAAAAGAAATTAGAAAATTAGTAAAATAATAAGTAACAAAGTAAAAGTTGTTAGCAACGAATTCAGATATATATATACCCGGACATTGTCCTAAATCACAAGCATCTGTCTCAGTCAACACTCCAACGCAATCTTTGCCATTTCCAGAAGGAGGAGGATTGGTACATGTTCTTTTTCTTGTTTTTTTACCATCGCCACATGTAGCTGAACATTCAGAAAATGGGCTCCACTCAGATAAACCACCATCAACATCTATACAAAAATATGCAAATTTCAGACTTTGTCATCGTGTTTTTTTTATAAAAACAAAAACCGTTTATTTATTTAGAAGCAGACCAAAGATAAACAAATGATAACTTTTCGCTTTGTATGCGTAAGTATTAAATACAAAATGTCATCGTCATACATTTTGATAATATTTCCTACTTTTAATAAGTTACTTATATTTTTGTATATATATTTTATAGCTGTTTATTAATATTGAACTAATTTTTAATGTCAAAACATTTATTTTGTAAGCAATTTCTTTTCGAGTTTCTTTTGTTTGCGTCCATTAAGTTCTATTTTATATATATTTAGATGAGCCTGTTCAGTTCAGAACTGAGAAGAAAAATAAAATTAAAGAACGATTCAAATCAACATTAGTTTCATGTAGCCTTATAAAAAATGTTGCATTAGGCTGACAAAAATCTTTAACAACATTAAATAGAGAGGTACACATATACAGTTATACAAAAAAACAGAAAAATGAATTTAACAAACAAAACAACCAAAAACACTCACCATCGTTACCATTTTTAATTCTGAGTTTTTTAACGGAACCATCTTGAGCATCATACCATGGATCTGCGACATACACCTTCACATTTTTAAAAGATTGTGGACTTTTGTTCTCAATGCTATGAATGAGCTTGCCATTTATATAGCATGTGAATGTATATACTCCATTGCGGCTATATTGAGAAATTCTTATACTGGACCACTCATGTAATGGTAGTGGCTCAGAAAAGAAATGATAATTAAAATCATCATTAACTGCAGATGCTATGACCAACTTTCCTAATCCATCTGGCGAAAACCATACACCGGGAGTTCTTTGACCATATTCTCCAACATCATCGTTGATAGTTAAGTGAATAACACTACTCCATTCTTTTGAATATGAGTTGGGTTTTATCATAAAAGAAACTGAATACGCTTTTTCCAAAGATAACAAAGTTGTGACCAATGTATTTTTTACCAACACAAACTCTTCTTCTTTAATGAACTCGGGTTCTATTTAACGAAATGTTTTAACGCATTCAATTTAAAGATTTTGCTTTAAACATTTATATAACTATATATATATATATATATATATATAAATACAGTCTTACATTGTTTTACTAATATACACTTTTATTTTTTTTACATCAAAAAAAAATTTTTATATAAAAAAGAAATTAGAAAATTAGTAAAATAATAAGTAACAAAGTAAAAGTTGTTAGCAACGAATTCAGATATATATATACCCGGACATTGTCCTAAATCACAAGCATCTGTCTCAGTCAACACTCCAACGCAATCTTTGCCATTTCCAGAAGGAGGAGGATTGGTACATGTTCTTTTTCTTGTTTTTTTACCATCGCCACATGTAGCTGAACATTCAGAAAATGGGCTCCACTCAGATAAACCACCATCAACATCTATACAAAAATATGCAAATTTCAGACTTTGTCATCGTGTTTTTTTTATAAAAACAAAAACCGTTTATTTATTTAGAAGCAGACCAAAGATAAACAAATGATAACTTTTCGCTTTGTATGCGTAAGTATTAAATACAAAATGTCATCGTCATACATTTTGATAATATTTCCTACTTTTAATAAGTTACTTATATTTTTGTATATATATTTTATAGCTGTTTATTAATATTGAACTAATTTTTAATGTCAAAACATTTATTTTGTAAGCAATTTCTTTTCGAGTTTCTTTTGTTTGCGTCCATTAAGTTCTATTTTATATATATTTAGATGAGCCTGTTCAGTTCAGAACTGAGAAGAAAAATAAAATTAAAGAACGATTCAAATCAACATTAGTTTCATGTAGCCTTATAAAAAATGTTGCATTAGGCTGACAAAAATCTTTAACAACATTAAATAGAGAGGTACACATATACAGTTATACAAAAAAACAGAAAAATGAATTTAACAAACAAAACAACCAAAAACACTCACCATCGTTACCATTTTTAATTCTGAGTTTTTTAACGGAACCATCTTGAGCATCATACCATGGATCTGCGACATACACCTTCACATTTTTAAAAGATTGTGGACTTTTGTTCTCAATGCTATGAATGAGCTTGCCATTTATATAGCATGTGAATGTATATACTCCATTGCGGCTATATTGAGAAATTCTTATACTGGACCACTCATGTAATGGTAGTGGCTCAGAAAAGAAATGATAATTAAAATCATCATTAACTGCAGATGCTATGACCAACTTTCCTAATCCATCTGGCGAAAACCATACACCGGGAGTTCTTTGACCATATTCTCCAACATCATCGTTGATAGTTAAGTGAATAACACTACTCCATTCTTTTGAATATGAGTTGGGTTTTATCATAAAAGAAACTGAATACGCTTTTTCCAAAGATAACAAAGTTGTGACCAATGTATTTTTTACCAACACAAACTCTTCTTCTTTAATGAACTCGGGTTCTATTTAACGAAATGTTTTAACGCATTCAATTTAAAGATTTTGCTTTAAACATTTATATAACTATATATATATATATATATATATATAAATACAGTCTTACATTGTTTTACTAATATACACTTTTATTTTTTTTACATCAAAAAAAAATTTTTATATAAAAAAGAAATTAGAAAATTAGTAAAATAATAAGTAACAAAGTAAAAGTTGTTAGCAACGAATTCAGATATATATATACCCGGACATTGTCCTAAATCACAAGCATCTGTCTCAGTCAACACTCCAACGCAATCTTTGCCATTTCCAGAAGGAGGAGGATTGGTACATGTTCTTTTTCTTGTTTTTTTACCATCGCCACATGTAGCTGAACATTCAGAAAATGGGCTCCACTCAGATAAACCACCATCAACATCTATACAAAAATATGCAAATTTCAGACTTTGTCATCGTGTTTTTTTTATAAAAACAAAAACCGTTTATTTATTTAGAAGCAGACCAAAGATAAACAAATGATAACTTTTCGCTTTGTATGCGTAAGTATTAAATACAAAATGTCATCGTCATACATTTTGATAATATTTCCTACTTTTAATAAGTTACTTATATTTTTGTATATATATTTTATAGCTGTTTATTAATATTGAACTAATTTTTAATGTCAAAACATTTATTTTGTAAGCAATTTCTTTTCGAGTTTCTTTTGTTTGCGTCCATTAAGTTCTATTTTATATATATTTAGATGAGCCTGTTCAGTTCAGAACTGAGAAGAAAAATAAAATTAAAGAACGATTCAAATCAACATTAGTTTCATGTAGCCTTATAAAAAATGTTGCATTAGGCTGACAAAAATCTTTAACAACATTAAATAGAGAGGTACACATATACAGTTATACAAAAAAACAGAAAAATGAATTTAACAAACAAAACAACCAAAAACACTCACCATCGTTACCATTTTTAATTCTGAGTTTTTTAACGGAACCATCTTGAGCATCATACCATGGATCTGCGACATACACCTTCACATTTTTAAAAGATTGTGGACTTTTGTTCTCAATGCTATGAATGAGCTTGCCATTTATATAGCATGTGAATGTATATACTCCATTGCGGCTATATTGAGAAATTCTTATACTGGACCACTCATGTAATGGTAGTGGCTCAGAAAAGAAATGATAATTAAAATCATCATTAACTGCAGATGCTATGACCAACTTTCCTAATCCATCTGGCGAAAACCATACACCGGGAGTTCTTTGACCATATTCTCCAACATCATCGTTGATAGTTAAGTGAATAACACTACTCCATTCTTTTGAATATGAGTTGGGTTTTATCATAAAAGAAACTGAATACGCTTTTTCCAAAGATAACAAAGTTGTGACCAATGTATTTTTTACCAACACAAACTCTTCTTCTTTAATGAACTCGGGTTCTATTTAACGAAATGTTTTAACGCATTCAATTTAAAGATTTTGCTTTAAACATTTATTTAACTATATATATATATATATATATATATATATAAATACAGTCTTACATTGTTTTACTAATATACACTTTTATTTTTTTTACATCAAAAAAAAATTTTTATATAAAAAAGAAATTAGAAAATTAGTAAAATAATAAGTAACAAAGTAAAAGTTGTTAGCAACGAATTCAGATATATATATACCCGGACATTGTCCTAAATCACAAGCATCTGTCTCAGTCAACACTCCAACGCAATCTTTGCCATTTCCAGAAGGAGGAGGATTGGTACATGTTCTTTTTCTTGTTTTTTTACCATCGCCACATGTAGCTGAACATTCAGAAAATGGGCTCCACTCAGATAAACCACCATCAACATCTATACAAAAATATGCAAATTTCAGACTTTGTCATCGTGTTTTTTTTATAAAAACAAAAACCGTTTATTTATTTAGAAGCAGACCAAAGATAAACAAATGATAACTTTTCGCTTTGTATGCGTAAGTATTAAATACAAAATGTCATCGTCATACATTTTGATAATATTTCCTACTTTTAATAAGTTACTTATATTTTTGTATATATATTTTATAGCTGTTTATTAATATTGAACTAATTTTTAATGTCAAAACATTTATTTTGTAAGCAATTTCTTTTCGAGTTTCTTTTGTTTGCGTCCATTAAGTTCTATTTTATATATATTTAGATGAGCCTGTTCAGTTCAGAACTGAGAAGAAAAATAAAATTAAAGAACGATTCAAATCAACATTAGTTTCATGTAGCCTTATAAAAAATGTTGCATTAGGCTGACAAAAATCTTTAACAACATTAAATAGAGAGGTACACATATACAGTTATACAAAAAAACAGAAAAATGAATTTAACAAACAAAACAACCAAAAACACTCACCATCGTTACCATTTTTAATTCTGAGTTTTTTAACGGAACCATCTTGAGCATCATACCATGGATCTGCGACATACACCTTCACATTTTTAAAAGATTGTGGACTTTTGTTCTCAATGCTATGAATGAGCTTGCCATTTATATAGCATGTGAATGTATATACTCCATTGCGGCTATATTGAGAAATTCTTATACTGGACCACTCATGTAATGGTAGTGGCTCAGAAAAGAAATGATAATTAAAATCATCATTAACTGCAGATGCTATGACCAACTTTCCTAATCCATCTGGCGAAAACCATACACCGGGAGTTCTTTGACCATATTCTCCAACATCATCGTTGATAGTTAAGTGAATAACACTACTCCATTCTTTTGAATATGAGTTGGGTTTTATCATAAAAGAAACTGAATACGCTTTTTCCAAAGATAACAAAGTTGTGACCAATGTATTTTTTACCAACACAAACTCTTCTTCTTTAATGAACTCGGGTTCTATTTAACGAAATGTTTTAACGCATTCAATTTAAAGATTTTGCTTTAAACATTTATATAACTATATATATATATATATATATATATAAATACAGTCTTACATTGTTTTACTAATATACACTTTTATTTTTTTTACATCAAAAAAAAATTTTTATATAAAAAAGAAATTAGAAAATTAGTAAAATAATAAGTAACAAAGTAAAAGTTGTTAGCAACGAATTCAGATATATATATACCCGGACATTGTCCTAAATCACAAGCATCTGTCTCAGTCAACACTCCAACGCAATCTTTGCCATTTCCAGAAGGAGGAGGATTGGTACATGTTCTTTTTCTTGTTTTTTTACCATCGCCACATGTAGCTGAACATTCAGAAAATGGGCTCCACTCAGATAAACCACCATCAACATCTATACAAAAATATGCAAATTTCAGACTTTGTCATCGTGTTTTTTTTATAAAAACAAAAACCGTTTATTTATTTAGAAGCAGACCAAAGATAAACAAATGATAACTTTTCGCTTTGTATGCGTAAGTATTAAATACAAAATGTCATCGTCATACATTTTGATAATATTTCCTACTTTTAATAAGTTACTTATATTTTTGTATATATATTTTATAGCTGTTTATTAATATTGAACTAATTTTTAATGTCAAAACATTTATTTTGTAAGCAATTTCTTTTCGAGTTTCTTTTGTTTGCGTCCATTAAGTTCTATTTTATATATATTTAGATGAGCCTGTTCAGTTCAGAACTGAGAAGAAAAATAAAATTAAAGAACGATTCAAATCAACATTAGTTTCATGTAGCCTTATAAAAAATGTTGCATTAGGCTGACAAAAATCTTTAACAACATTAAATAGAGAGGTACACATATACAGTTATACAAAAAAACAGAAAAATGAATTTAACAAACAAAACAACCAAAAACACTCACCATCGTTACCATTTTTAATTCTGAGTTTTTTAACGGAACCATCTTGAGCATCATACCATGGATCTGCGACATACACCTTCACATTTTTAAAAGATTGTGGACTTTTGTTCTCAATGCTATGAATGAGCTTGCCATTTATATAGCATGTGAATGTATATACTCCATTGCGGCTATATTGAGAAATTCTTATACTGGACCACTCATGTAATGGTAGTGGCTCAGAAAAGAAATGATAATTAAAATCATCATTAACTGCAGATGCTATGACCAACTTTCCTAATCCATCTGGCGAAAACCATACACCGGGAGTTCTTTGACCATATTCTCCAACATCATCGTTGATAGTTAAGTGAATAACACTACTCCATTCTTTTGAATATGAGTTGGGTTTTATCATAAAAGAAACTGAATACGCTTTTTCCAAAGATAACAAAGTTGTGACCAATGTATTTTTTACCAACACAAACTCTTCTTCTTTAATGAACTCGGGTTCTATTTAACGAAATGTTTTAACGCATTCAATTTAAAGATTTTGCTTTAAACATTTATATAACTATATATATATATATATATATATATATATATATAAATACAGTCTTACATTGTTTTACTAATATACACTTTTATTTTTTTTACATCAAAAAAAAATTTTTATATAAAAAAGAAATTAGAAAATTAGTAAAATAATAAGTAACAAAGTAAAAGTTGTTAGCAACGAATTCAGATATATATATACCCGGACATTGTCCTAAATCACAAGCATCTGTCTCAGTCAACACTCCAACGCAATCTTTGCCATTTCCAGAAGGAGGAGGATTGGTACATGTTCTTTTTCTTGTTTTTTTACCATCGCCACATGTAGCTGAACATTCAGAAAATGGGCTCCACTCAGATAAACCACCATCAACATCTATACAAAAATATGCAAATTTCAGACTTTGTCATCGTGTTTTTTTTATAAAAACAAAAACCGTTTATTTATTTAGAAGCAGACCAAAGATAAACAAATGATAACTTTTCGCTTTGTATGCGTAAGTATTAAATACAAAATGTCATCGTCATACATTTTGATAATATTTCCTACTTTTAATAAGTTACTTATATTTTTGTATATATATTTTATAGCTGTTTATTAATATTGAACTAATTTTTAATGTCAAAACATTTATTTTGTAAGCAATTTCTTTTCGAGTTTCTTTTGTTTGCGTCCATTAAGTTCTATTTTATATATATTTAGATGAGCCTGTTCAGTTCAGAACTGAGAAGAAAAATAAAATTAAAGAACGATTCAAATCAACATTAGTTTCATGTAGCCTTATAAAAAATGTTGCATTAGGCTGACAAAAATCTTTAACAACATTAAATAGAGAGGTACACATATACAGTTATACAAAAAAACAGAAAAATGAATTTAACAAACAAAACAACCAAAAACACTCACCATCGTTACCATTTTTAATTCTGAGTTTTTTAACGGAACCATCTTGAGCATCATACCATGGATCTGCGACATACACCTTCACATTTTTAAAAGATTGTGGACTTTTGTTCTCAATGCTATGAATGAGCTTGCCATTTATATAGCATGTGAATGTATATACTCCATTGCGGCTATATTGAGAAATTCTTATACTGGACCACTCATGTAATGGTAGTGGCTCAGAAAAGAAATGATAATTAAAATCATCATTAACTGCAGATGCTATGACCAACTTTCCTAATCCATCTGGCGAAAACCATACACCGGGAGTTCTTTGACCATATTCTCCAACATCATCGTTGATAGTTAAGTGAATAACACTACTCCATTCTTTTGAATATGAGTTGGGTTTTATCATAAAAGAAACTGAATACGCTTTTTCCAAAGATAACAAAGTTGTGACCAATGTATTTTTTACCAACACAAACTCTTCTTCTTTAATGAACTCGGGTTCTATTTAACGAAATGTTTTAACGCATTCAATTTAAAGATTTTGCTTTAAACATTTATATAACTATATATATATATATATATATATATAAATACAGTCTTACATTGTTTTACTAATATACACTTTTATTTTTTTTACATCAAAAAAAAATTTTTATATAAAAAAGAAATTAGAAAATTAGTAAAATAATAAGTAACAAAGTAAAAGTTGTTAGCAACGAATTCAGATATATATATACCCGGACATTGTCCTAAATCACAAGCATCTGTCTCAGTCAACACTCCAACGCAATCTTTGCCATTTCCAGAAGGAGGAGGATTGGTACATGTTCTTTTTCTTGTTTTTTTACCATCGCCACATGTAGCTGAACATTCAGAAAATGGGCTCCACTCAGATAAACCACCATCAACATCTATACAAAAATATGCAAATTTCAGACTTTGTCATCGTGTTTTTTTTATAAAAACAAAAACCGTTTATTTATTTAGAAGCAGACCAAAGATAAACAAATGATAACTTTTCGCTTTGTATGCGTAAGTATTAAATACAAAATGTCATCGTCATACATTTTGATAATATTTCCTACTTTTAATAAGTTACTTATATTTTTGTATATATATTTTATAGCTGTTTATTAATATTGAACTAATTTTTAATGTCAAAACATTTATTTTGTAAGCAATTTCTTTTCGAGTTTCTTTTGTTTGCGTCCATTAAGTTCTATTTTATATATATTTAGATGAGCCTGTTCAGTTCAGAACTGAGAAGAAAAATAAAATTAAAGAACGATTCAAATCAACATTAGTTTCATGTAGCCTTATAAAAAATGTTGCATTAGGCTGACAAAAATCTTTAACAACATTAAATAGAGAGGTACACATATACAGTTATACAAAAAAACAGAAAAATGAATTTAACAAACAAAACAACCAAAAACACTCACCATCGTTACCATTTTTAATTCTGAGTTTTTTAACGGAACCATCTTGAGCATCATACCATGGATCTGCGACATACACCTTCACATTTTTAAAAGATTGTGGACTTTTGTTCTCAATGCTATGAATGAGCTTGCCATTTATATAGCATGTGAATGTATATACTCCATTGCGGCTATATTGAGAAATTCTTATACTGGACCACTCATGTAATGGTAGTGGCTCAGAAAAGAAATGATAATTAAAATCATCATTAACTGCAGATGCTATGACCAACTTTCCTAATCCATCTGGCGAAAACCATACACCGGGAGTTCTTTGACCATATTCTCCAACATCATCGTTGATAGTTAAGTGAATAACACTACTCCATTCTTTTGAATATGAGTTGGGTTTTATCATAAAAGAAACTGAATACGCTTTTTCCAAAGATAACAAAGTTGTGACCAATGTATTTTTTACCAACACAAACTCTTCTTCTTTAATGAACTCGGGTTCTATTTAACGAAATGTTTTAACGCATTCAATTTAAAGATTTTGCTTTAAACATTTATATAACTATATATATATATATATATATATATATATATATATAAATACAGTCTTACATTGTTTTACTAATATACACTTTTATTTTTTTTACATCAAAAAAAAATTTTTATATAAAAAAGAAATTAGAAAATTAGTAAAATAATAAGTAACAAAGTAAAAGTTGTTAGCAACGAATTCAGATATATATATACCCGGACATTGTCCTAAATCACAAGCATCTGTCTCAGTCAACACTCCAACGCAATCTTTGCCATTTCCAGAAGGAGGAGGATTGGTACATGTTCTTTTTCTTGTTTTTTTACCATCGCCACATGTAGCTGAACATTCAGAAAATGGGCTCCACTCAGATAAACCACCATCAACATCTATACAAAAATATGCAAATTTCAGACTTTGTCATCGTGTTTTTTTTATAAAAACAAAAACCGTTTATTTATTTAGAAGCAGACCAAAGATAAACAAATGATAACTTTTCGCTTTGTATGCGTAAGTATTAAATACAAAATGTCATCGTCATACATTTTGATAATATTTCCTACTTTTAATAAGTTACTTATATTTTTGTATATATATTTTATAGCTGTTTATTAATATTGAACTAATTTTTAATGTCAAAACATTTATTTTGTAAGCAATTTCTTTTCGAGTTTCTTTTGTTTGCGTCCATTAAGTTCTATTTTATATATATTTAGATGAGCCTGTTCAGTTCAGAACTGAGAAGAAAAATAAAATTAAAGAACGATTCAAATCAACATTAGTTTCATGTAGCCTTATAAAAAATGTTGCATTAGGCTGACAAAAATCTTTAACAACATTAAATAGAGAGGTACACATATACAGTTATACAAAAAAACAGAAAAATGAATTTAACAAACAAAACAACCAAAAACACTCACCATCGTTACCATTTTTAATTCTGAGTTTTTTAACGGAACCATCTTGAGCATCATACCATGGATCTGCGACATACACCTTCACATTTTTAAAAGATTGTGGACTTTTGTTCTCAATGCTATGAATGAGCTTGCCATTTATATAGCATGTGAATGTATATACTCCATTGTGGCTATATTGAGAAATTCTTATACTGGACCACTCATGTAATGGTAGTGGCTCAGAAAAGAAATGATAATTAAAATCATCATTAACTGCAGATGCTATGACCAACTTTCCTAATCCATCTGGCGAAAACCATACACCGGGAGTTCTTTGACCATATTCTCCAACATCATCGTTGATAGTTAAGTGAATAACACTACTCCATTCTTTTGAATATGAGTTGGGTTTTATCATAAAAGAAACTGAATACGCTTTTTCCAAAGATAACAAAGTTGTGACCAATGTATTTTTTACCAACACAAACTCTTCTTCTTTAATGAACTCGGGTTCTATTTAACGAAATGTTTTAACACATTCAATTTAAAGATTTTGCTTTAAACATTTATATAACTATATTTATATATATATATATATATATATATATATATATATATATATATATATATATATATATGTACATATATATATATATATATATATATATATATATATATAGATCTATAGTTTGTTGGCTTTGGGAAGAGCGGAAGGAAAAAAGTGATTCTTACGCCAACATATACGTCACTTTTAATTACTTTTAACTTTCGTCCAACATTTCCGTGTTGGACGAAAGTAAAAACCATTAATTTAATTACAAATTAATCGTTTTTTAAAAAAACCACAAAAACGCAAATTTAATTGACCAGAATGTTTTTAACAACATTCTGAATGTTTTTAAAACATTTTAAATGTTATTAACAATATAAACAATGTTTTTATTTTAATTTTTTTTAATAAAATGTTTTTATTTTTATTTTTTTTAATAAAATGTTTTTATTTTAATTTTTTTTACTGTAAATCATGCGCGGAGTGTTGCTACATCGACTATCTTATAGCCTGACTCGCAAGGGAGTGCTACTACATCGACTGACAAATAGCCTGACTCGCAAGGGAGTGCTGCTACATCGACTAACAAATAGCCTGACTCGCAAGGGAGTGCTGCTACATCGACTGACAAATAGCCTGACTCACAAGGGAGTGCTGCTACATCGACTGACAAATAGCCTGACCCGCAAGGGAGTGCTGCTACATCGACAGAGGGTTTGGTTGGGGCAGGCAGTCTATCATTTTAAAAAAAAAAAATTCCGGTCTTGCATTTTAATTTTTACTTTTTGTCAACAAAATATGGAAAAAACTTTCGGACAACATCTAAGGGTTATATATATATATATATATATATATATATATATATATATATATATATATATATATATATATATATATATATATATATATATATAGTTATTAGTGTCGCGGTGCAGAATAATTCAAAATAATATGAAATGCTATCATGTATCATAATCATTGTTGTTAATTAATAATAACTATAATAATAATAATTGTTTTTTTATCAATAAAATATAGACAATATTATTTTCTGATAAAAGCATAGACACAGCAGAGCCTACAATAATCTACTAAAATTATAGCTAATTAAAAAAATTAATTATAAGTTAAGTTAATCTGGAATAGCCACAGTTAAGTGTACATTAACTGAGGGATTATATTTTAGGCTAAGCTCTTTTTTAAGCAATAGAAAAGATTTTCCTGATTTAAAATTTGAAAATAAAGATATAGTCTCTGAATACAAAACTGAATATTTCACTTTCTTCCCATGTAACAAATTGTCACAAAATTGTTAATCTCTATCATAGTTATAAATAAAACATGATTGTGGCAAATGTAAAGAAAATAAACAAATATTTTTATATTTTTTATAAATTGGAAGCTAAATACTTATGATAACATTTTTAACATATAACATTTCTGCATTGCTAACAGTTAATTATTTAATTGAAATAATATTGCTGTAAATTAGTAAACTGCCTTTTCAACTTGGAAACATAAATCTTGATAAACAAGGCTGCTGCATTTATGAACAAGTTGAACCTAGTACTACCAGGGGCATGATGCGAATTGAAGTTGGTAATTTCCACTTACAAAATGAGTGCTTTACCACTTCATTACAACCGTGCTGAATGTACAGGTTTATTCAGTCATATATATATATATATATATATATATATATATATATATATATATATATATATATATATATATATATATACATACGCATACAATAATATATATATATATATATATTATTTACAAATATATAAACATATATATATATATATATATATATAATAATTTTTGTATATATATACATATATAAAAGCATTCAAGAAAATGTGTGCAATCATATTTCCCTTATCTGACCATGCATAAAATATTTTGTTTTGACGACTGGACCATATTTTCATAATTTGTGTCTGAAGATATATATAACATCATCTGAAACACTACACTCCCATTGTTTCCTGTTAAAAATTATTACCTTTAAACTATCAAGGAAATGATTTTAAATTAAAAAGACATACTATTTTAATACTTTCATTTTTTATTTTATCTATTGTTTATTTTACCATTCGTTAAAATTTTGTTTCTTTTTTCAGTTTACAGTTTGTTTATTTTTAACTTTAGTTAAGTTTAGTTTTTTTAATGCATTTTTTAAATGCACAAATTATTAAAACATAAAAGATCCGAGGCCAAAATATTATATGCGTGATTAGTGGTTATTATATGTTTAACTTTAAAACATCAGATAATATGAATTCTCTCAATATTATTAATTTCAATTTTTAGTCAGGCCAGGTGTATGGTCTTCATGATCACCCTGCTACTGGTAAGATGTAACCCAGTGCAACCTGTTCTATATCCTGCTGCCTGGTGAGATTTGCTTTCTAAGCAAAGGCTGGAAGGAATTTGCTTCCTGCCGTCAGTACTATTTAAAATCAGTCATGTTTATAGAAATATATAATTTTTAGTAATTTATATTTTTATATAGTTTGAGGTGTCTTAGTAACTGTTTTAGCTCACCTGTAATCTATTTTATATGTATATCTGCGTTCTGTCTAAACCTCTGGTGCGGTGTTGACTCACCCATAAGTTATTTTATGTGTGTTTGTGTTCTGTTTGAACCTCTAGCACGGTGTTCATTCACCCGTAAATTACTTTACCCTTATTTATGTATGTTTGTATTCTGTCTGTTTATGTTTATATGTATTTTTGTGTTCTGTCTGAACCTCTGGCGGGTGTTGGTTCACCTGTAAGTTACTTTATATATGTATGTTTGTGTTCTGTCTGAACCTGTCTGAGAGTACAGCTCTAAAACTCAGTTTAATGGTTCTGAGGCTAGCTGATAGTACGGTTTCCTTAACTCTGTGGTAGCTCTTAGAGAGGATGATTCCATCAATAGCTGAAAAATATCAGAATATTAACAGTGCTATGTTAATGCTTTTGTGAACATTGTTGAGGCCACATAAGGAGCCCTATGTTACAACTTAAGGTAAATTAGCAGGACTGAGACAATTGCATAGCTCATTACTTAAGAGGCCATGCTCTATCTTTAAGTCAAATTTACTATCTTTAAGTCAAATTTACAAAATAAACTTATATTATGCCTAAAGTAACCCAAAATATTATACATAAAAAACCATCCCTAACCACACAACTGTTTTAATATATCTTTTACAAATATTCATGGTCTGTGAAGCAACCTTCCATCAGTTGAATCTTACCTCTTGCAAAATTCACCAGACTTGCTTGCTCTTAGTGAGACCAATTTAAATTATACTATTTCTTCTTTAGATCTCAGTATTGATGGGTACTATCCTTTGATTCGCAAAGACTCCAATAGTTGCATGCTTGACTTGGGGGTATACATAAGCATCAATTCACCCATTTGTTGTGAAATCAGATTCGAATTCTTTGATTATTCTTTAATGTGCTTCCGCTTAGCACCTATTTACTCTATCTTCACTCTATCACCTTTCTCTTTTTTTTTTATCATTTTCCTTCTTCCCAAGATTGCACTCTTTTAGATGTATTTTTGATTAAATTGACTCTCTCTCATAACCCATCTGCCAATATTGTTGTTATTGGTGACTTTAATGCTCATCACACTGAATGGCTTGGCTTTAACGATTCTGACCCTGCTGGCACTAAAGCCTATAACTTCTGCATTTCTCAGTCTCTTACTAAGATAGTTAACTTCGTGACTCATTTTTTTGATAACCCTAATCATTTACCTTCAACTCATAATTTATGTTCTGTCTCTGACCCTAGCTTGTGTTCAGTTTCTTTTCTTTCTCCCATAGGTGGTTCTGACCATGCAATGATCTCTTTAAATCTTTAATCTCGTACTTCCTTTTCAGACTCACCCTATCATTGCACTACTTACTACTACCCTAAAACTGACTGGGAATCTTTTTGTGATTTTCTTTTCTCTCTCAGCTGAAAAATGCGCCTCCGACAAAATCTACTAGATTCAGGCAGGAATGGAAGTTTTTATTCCTTCTAGTCGGTTTCAAGTCAAGCCTCATTCTACTCCATAGTTTTTACCTCCTTGTGCAGCTGCTTTATCTAACCATTTTTTTCATCTTTTTCGAAGGATCAACTCTTTTGAGAACAAACTGCTTTTTATTATTGCAAGAAATTGATGTAAAAAGGAGTTGTCTGAGGCTAAGCTCTATTATTTTCAAATCACTAAATCTTGCATCTTATCTCAGAAGTTAGGCTCTAGAGACTTTTGGAAAATCTTTAACAGCATCATTAACAAGGTAGATCTAACATTCCATCTCTCATTTATGTGACTGATCTTATTACCTCTCCCAAGGATAAGTAACAAAATAAAGTAAAAGATATTTTTATCCAAATCAGATATATATACCTGAACATTGTCCTAATGTACAATTATCAACCTCAAACAACGGTCCAACACAATCTTTGCCATTTTTAGAAGGAGTAGGATTGGTACACGTTCGCATTCTAACTTTCATACCATCACCACAAGTAGCTGAACATTCAGAAAATTGGCTCCATTCAGATAAACCACCATCAACAACTAAAAAAAATTATGCAAATTTAGACATTAACTTTTCCATATATACTGTTTTTTCAGTCAGTAAAGCATTACAAAAAAGTTTTTTTTCTTAATATAATAAATAAATAAAGCCTAGCCTGATAAAAAAAAATTGCTTGAGCACATCCTTAATTTTTAAATACATACATTACCTGGAATATTAAGCTTACATACATTACCTGGAATATTAAGCTTACATACATTACCTGGAATATTAAGCTTACATACATTACCTGGAATATTAAGCTTAAAAAAAGCTGCTCATAGGTTTAGCACTTTTGCTCTCCATAAAGCTTTTAAGGAGAGCTTTTATAAACTTATTGCAGAAAAAGTTGCATCATATTAAATTAAATTCTCCTTTTAAACAAAATATAACAAAAATATAATTAAAGTAAATTTAAAAGTTTGTTTTGTATTAATGCAACATTTTTACTTAATCCTATAAAAAATAATAATAATAACAACAATAAAAGAAGCCTTAAAAATTGAAAAAACAATTTTTCAAGCTTCATTTATCATTATTTGAAACAGATTGAACAAATTTAAAAATAAAAAATTAACGTTATTTTCAAAAATGTTAATAAGTTTTCATCAAATAAAAGTAAATATTTTATATTTATTGAGTTAAAAACAAAACACGATTGTGTCAAATATCAAGAAAATTAACAAATATGTTTCTATTTTAAAAAACCAAATGCCAATTAAACTTTTGATAATATTATTTACATATAACATTTCTACATTGTTAGGAGATAATTATTTAATTAAACTAGTATTGCAGTAAATTAGTAAATTGCCTTTTAACTTGAAAACATAAACTTTGATGAATAATGCCCCCTCACAGATATTATAATTTTAATTTGGGATGATAATGACATTTTTGCTGCATTTAAGTTTAAAAAACATATAATTGTATAAATACATATAAAAATAATAATTTAAAAAAATCTATTTATAAAAGCAAGTTAACAAGTAATAATTGAAGTTCTTTAAAAAAAATAAGTTTTGTTTGCTTAAACCATTAAAATACTAAAATATGATTTAAATTTTTAATACTTGTTTTTATTGACATCAGAACAGATTTTACTTAAAAGAAAAATCAACATTCCTTTGCAAAAAACCTAATGGTGTTTTTTGTGAAGAAAATTTAAAATAAAAAATAATTTAAAAAAGTTTAATTAGCCCTAAACTTATTTTCAAGAATTTATTACAAATATTAATGCAATTTTTCTTCAGACTTTGGTATCTCTTTAAATAAATAAATAAAAATAATAGTTAAAAAAAAAAAAAAAGAAAATCGTAAACTAGTTGAAAAATAAGTAACAAAATAAAGTAAAAAATATATGTATCCAATTCAGATATATATACCTAAGCATTGTCCTAAAAAACAATCATCAATGTCAACCAACAGTCCAACACAACCTTTGCCATTTTCAGAAGAAGTAGAATTGGTACATGTTCGTTTTCTTGTTTTTTTACCATCGCCACAAGTAGCTGAACATTCAGAAAATGGGCCCCACTCAGATAAACCACCATCGACAACTAAACAAAGTTATGCAAATTTAGACATTATAAACATGTTTTACATACAAAAACCATTTATTTATTTAGAGGCAAACAAAAAAGATAGAAAAAAAAGTAGATAATATAAATACAATGTTATTGTAATAACTTTTTAACAACATTTCTTACTTTTTATAACTTTCTCTTATACAAAAAGTAAAATTTGTATTTAAAACAAAAAATCTTTAAAATAGTGTGCAATATTACTTAGTTGATTTTTTTTTTATATCTGGTAATTGCGTAAAACTTTACGTTGCTGCTCAAACAAAATAATGATTAGAAATATGATTTTGAGTCATTGTAATAAAATAATAATTGTAATTATTTGAACTTTTAATGATATTCACAACCTTAAGGCTGAGAGGTTAATACATCTGAGACAAGCTACTTGAAATTTACTTAAGCGCATCCTTGAATTTTAAGTATATACATTACCTGGTATTTTAAGCATCAAAGAAAGCAGCTCCTAAGTGTAGCATGTTTGCTTTCCTTAAAGCTATTAAGGAAAATTTTTTAATTTATTGTGGAAAAGTTGCATCATATTAAATAAAATTCTAATTTCAAACATAACATTACAAAGGTATATTTAAAGTAAAATAAAGTATTTAAAAACATCATTTTATATTAACTTGTCATTTTCGCCAAATTCTTGATAAAAATAAAAAAATAATAGCAACAATAATAATAATAGAAGCCTGAAAAATTGAAAAAAAAATTGAAATATCTTAAATTTTTAAAGCTTCACCACTATTTTTAAGTAAAACTATTGCAAAATTTGGCTAAATTAGAGACAAAAAGTGTTCAGGGTGACTAAGAATAACAGGTATCAGAGATTCTATTAACAGAACTGCCAGAAAAAACCCTAAATACTCAGTGAATCAGTTTGCAAAATTATAAAAAAAAAAGATAATTTTTATTTGCAAAACTGTTAAAGCATTTTCAAGAAATAAAAGAAAATTTTTTTCATTCATTTAGTAATACACAAGACATAATTGCGTCAAATATAAAGAAAAAAATCAAATATTTATAAAATATATAAAATAATATAACAAAATAATATATAATAATAAAATAATAACAAACACTATTATAAAAACACTATTATAAAAAACTCAATCCCAATCTGCAAAACAGGTTAATGTCAGTAAGGACATCTCATTAGAAAATATTTCGTTGAAGGTCATCTCATTGAAGGACATCTGGTTATGAAAAAACTATTTTTGTAATTTTATATTTAAGAAAAATATTAAAATGAAGTATTATTAAATTTAGTTATTTTAAACAACGACGTTAAATTTAAAATGATAGTTAAATATCTAGTTTTATTTATATTTTTTTTATAGCGATTGCTATTATTTTTTATATTTACCGTTATTAACCAAAGTACTCATTTGACATTTGGGCATTTTCAAAAAATCTCTCACGGAAACTCATATATGTATTGTCTATCAATTTTATAAAAATAAAACAGGCAATCTCCAATTTGCTCTCATTTAATTCTATTTTAAATAGCACAAATCTACTTTTTTTTTTTTTTTTTAATTTTTGTATTATATCAAAATAAAATTTATTTAAAAAAACTGAAGTCAGAGTAAACTTTTAATAACATTATTTACATATAACATTTCTGAATTGTTTATAGTTAATTATTCAATGAAACTAGCATTCCTGTAAATTAGTAAATTGCCTTTTCAACTTGAAAACATATACTTTGATGAACAAGACCGCCAGACAGATTGTTTAGTTTTAATTTGGGATAACAATAAAACATTTTCGCAGCATTTAAGTTTAAAAAACATATAATCATAGAAGTATATACAAAAATAATAGTTTAAAAAAATCTATTTATAAAAGCAAGTTAACAAAGTAATAATGAAAGTTTTTTGAAACCTAAAACATTAAAAAATTAAAATATAATTTAAATTTTAACTGCAGTACTTATTTCTATTGACATAAAAAAAAAATGCTTTTTTCAGACCAGACTTTTTGTAAAAAATAAAAAATTAACTTTCATTTGCAAAAAACAATATGGTGTTAAAAGTAAAAAAGTTTTAACCAAAATCTCAATAAATAAATTGATTTTCTAAAGTTCATTTAAAATATGAATACAATTTGCCTACGCACGTGGGGATCTCCTTAAATAAATAAGTAAAGAAACAAAGAAAATAAAAAAAAAGAAATAAAAAAACTAATTAAAAAAAAATAACAAAATAAATTAAAAGATATTTGTATCCAATTCAGATATATATACCTGTACATTGTCCAAAAGTACAATCATTGATCTCAATCAACGACCCAACACAACCTTTGCCATTTTGAGGAGTAGGATTGGTACATGTTCGTTTTCTTGTTTTTGTACCATCGCCACAAGTAGCTGAACATTCAGAAAACGGGCCCCACTCAGATAAACCACCATCAACAGCTAAACAAAATTATGCAAATATAGATGCTATAAAAATGTTTGCATATAAAAACCATTTATTTAGAGGCAAACAAAAAAGATAAACAAAGAAGAAAGTAATATATATATATATATGTTGTACTTATTGAGAACATTTCTTACTTTTTTAAAGTTTTATTATGTCTTAATGAAGAGTAAAATTTGTATTAAAAACAAAAAATCTTTAAAATGCTGTATAACATTATAATGTTATACAGCATTTTAAACAACAATATAATATTAATAACAACATAAAAGAAAAAATGATTTTGAATGAATTTATTAAAATAATAATGATAAATATTTGACTTTTTATGATATTTACATTCTCAAGGCCAAGAGGGCCTAAAACATCTGTGAAAGCTACTTCATATTTTCATTTTTTTTTTAAATTGTGTTCACAATCTTATCTTAACTCTCCCAAAACATGAACCTTGACGAATATGGACCCTGCCCAGAGAAACAAGTCAAGCGCTGTACCAACAGTGATGTGGTATGGATTGAAGTTAGAACTTCCTACTTACAAAGTAAGCACTCTATCACTACACCACTACTGCATTAAATATACTAGTTTACAAACACATAAAAATAATGCTCAAAAGTTCAGCACACAGCAGAATTTACTTTTTTAAATATATATAATTTTTTTAGTTGGTAAAACAATAAAAAAATATCTTTTTCTTGTACTTATTAATTAATTAGGCCTAGCTTTATTTTGTAAGATAAAAAATTTAAAATAATTTGTTTAACCGCATCCTTAATTTTTAAGTGCATACATTACCTGGTATTTAAACTTTAAAAAAAGCTTCTCATAAGTTTAGCACGCTGGCTCTCCATTAAGCTTTTAAGGAGAGCTTTTATAAATATATTGCAGAAAAAGTTGCATTATATTAAATTAAATTCTCCTTTTAAACAAAATGTTATAAAAATATATTTGAAGTGATACCATAATAATAACAATAATAATAGTAATAATAATAATAAAAATAATAATAATATTAATAATAATAATATAAATTATAAACAACAATCAAAAAAATAAAAATAATGATAATTAAAAAAATAATAATAATATTAATATAATAAGTAGTCTACAAATTTGCAATAGGAAAAAAAAATAAGTCAAGAAAGCATTTTATTGACAGCATTTTATAGGCTTTAATATGAGAGGTTACTCTAATATTAAATATGTCTCCATTTAAAAAATGTGCATCATCTTCATGTGTAAATAAAACAACTACCAAGATATGCTAAACTAGAGACAAAAAATATTACAACAAAGACAAGTGCCACTGATCCTATGTATAGAATATTCAGAAAAAATCCTCAATACTCAGCAAAACAGTTTGCACAATTTTTAAAATAAAAAGATAATTGCTATTTACAAAAGTTTTACATTTTCAAGAAGTAAAAGAAAATTTTTTTTATTCATTTAGTTTTAAACAAGACATGATTGTTTCAAATGTCATGAAAATAAAAAATATTTATCTATTTCAAAAAACGAGAAGCCAAGTAAACTTTTAATAACATTATTTACATACAGCATTTTTAAATTGTTTAGAGTTAATTATTCAATTAAACTAGTATTGCTGTAAATTAGTAAACTTTCTCATTATCTCATTATCTCATTATTTCATCATCATCATCATCTCATTTCTCATTATTTCTCATTACTTTCTCATAAATTAGTAAACCTTCTCAACTTGGAAACATGAACCTTGATGAACAATTTGGGATGATAATAAAACATTTTTGGAGCATTTCAGTTTAATATTTATATTATTGTATGAATATATATTAAGTTAATAGTATAAAAATCTATTTATAAAAGCAAGTTAGCAAATAATAATTGTAGTCCTTTAAAAAAAAACTTTGTACCTAAAATGTTAAAAAATATTTATAACATTAAAAAAAAAAAGACTTTAATCAAACCATAATTCTTATAGAAGAAAAAATCAACTTTCCTTTGCGAAATACCATATGGTGTTAAAAATAAAAAAAGTTTTTGTTAATATTTCAATAAATAATTTATTTTAGTAAGTTTTTAGTTTAATTTACTCTGAACTTATTTTCTAAAGTATATTTAAAATGTGAATGCAACTTGTCTCGGCACATGAGGATCTCTTTAAATAAAGAAAGACAGAAAAAAGAAAGAAAAAAAGTAAAGCAAAGAAATCAAAAAACTAGTTGAAAAACAAGTAACAAAATAAAGTAAAAGGAATTAGTATCCAAATCATACATAAATACCTGGACATTGTTGTAAAGTACAATCATCAACCTCAAACAACGGTCCAACACAATCTTTGCCATTCTGAGAAGGAGTAGGATTGGTACATGTTCGTATTCTAACTTTTATACCATCACCACAAGTAACAGAACATCCCGAAAATGGACTCCACTCAGATAAACCGCCATCAACAACTAAACAAAATTATGCAATCATAGACATTATAAACATGTTTTATATACAAGTATAACATTTCTTACTTTTAATAAGTTTTACTTTACCTTAATTAGGAGCAAAATTTATATTTAAACAAAAATCTTTAAAAAGGTGCACAACATTATTACGTTGCTATTTTATATATCTGGTAATTGTATAAAACTTTGTTGCTGCTCAAACAATATAATGAATACAAATATGATTTTAAGTGATTGTAACAAAATAATAATTGTTAATATTTAATATCTGTTAAAAAAGCTACTTAATTTTCATTTTATTTAAATAGTGTTCACAATTCTCTTCATTCTCTAACTCAAAAACATGAACCTTGACAAATATGCCTCCTGCCCAGAAAAACAAGTTGAAAGCTGTACTACAGGGGATGTGGTACTAATTGAATTTGGCACTTCCCACTAACAAAGTTAGAACTCCATCACTAAACTACTTCTGCATTAAATATACAAGTTTATATATATACAATAGAGCTAAAAAATTTAGCACACAGCAGAATTTACTTTTTTCCATATATACTATTTTATCGGTAAAGCATCAAAAATAAGTTTTTTCATCTAATTAATAATAAATTAGGCCTAGGCTGGCAAAAAAAACAGATAATAAAAATAAACTTGCTTAAGCGCATCTTTAATTTTTAAAAGTATATAATAACTGGTATGTAAAGGATTTGCTTAAGCGCTTCTATAATTTTTCAGTACATACATTACCTGGTATTTAAGGCTTTAAATAAAGTTGCTCATAAGTCTAGCAAGCTGGCTCTCCTTAAGGAAAGCTTTTATAAACTTATTGCAAAAAAAGTTGCATCATATTAAGTTAAATAAAGTATTTTGAAAGTTTGTTTTATATTAATGCACCATTTTTGCTTAATTCTAGATAATTATAACAATAATAATAATTATAATAAAATAAAAAAATAATATAAAAAGAAGCCTGAAAATTTGCAAATTTGAAAAAAAAAAAAACCCCAAGAAATCATATTGATGACAGCATATTATTGGCCTTAACAAGGAAAACCAAACTAGTATTAAAATATCTAGAATTTTATAGTGTGCTTCATCTTTTTGTGTAAGTAAAACTATTGCCAATTATTGCTAAACTAGTGACAAAAAGTGTTAAGGACAACTATCAATGACAAGTATCACTGATTCTCTTTACAGAATTGCTAGAAAAATATCCTAAATACTCAGCAAAACAGTTTGCACAATTTTGAAAATAAAACTTGTTATTTTTAAAAAAACTGTTAAAACGTTCTTAAGAAATAAAATAAAATTTTTTTCATTCATTAAGTTATAAACAACACATGGTTGTATAAAATGTCAAGAAAATAAACTTTAATCAGACCAGATTTCTTTTAAATTAGAAAAAATCTTTTCAATCATTAAGTTATAATTAAAACATAATTGTGTTGAATGTTAAGAAAATAAACAAATACTTTTCTATTTTAAAAAACCGGAAGCTAAGTAAACTTTTGATAACATTATTTAAATAAAACATTTCTGCGTTGTTTGGAAGTAATTATTCAATTAAACAAGTATTGGTGTATATTAGTAAATTGTCCCCCAGAGCTCCGAACCAGCATGAAGCAGCCCTATATTAAAGTGTTTATGAAAATCAGAAGTATCGAGTTGACAAAAGAAAAAAATAATAATAATGAAATACATAATTAAAATTTTAATTAGGCAAGTTGTAATTTTTAGAAAAAATCAGAAATATTAAATGACTATATCTCATAAACAGCAAAATATTTTATACTAAAACTTTTAGAAATTGCTTTTCTAATTAATATTAACCAACCCACCAAGTTTCATCAAAATCGGAGGGGGTCTATATTGGACCTTGGTCCAGTAAGTATGGAATGACTCCATATTAATTTTAATTCTCTTTTTAAACAAAATATTACAAAAATATATTTAAAGTAAAATAAAAAAATTAAAAGTTTAATTTATACTAATTCATAATTTTTGCTAAATTCTAGATAAAAATAATAATAATAATATTATTAATAATAAAAATAATAACATTACTATTAAAAATAATAAGAAGAAGAATATAAAAAGAAGCCTGAAGAATGGCAAAGGTAAAAAAAAAAAAAAAAGTCAAGAAATCATATTATTAACAGCATATTATTGGTCTTAATATGGTCACTCTAATATAAAAACATCTTGAATTTTGAAGTGTGCTTCACATTTATGTGTAAGTAAAACTGTTGTCAAGTTTTACTAAACTAATGACAAAAAGTGTTCAGAACAACGATCAATGACGAATATAACTGATTTTCTTTATAGAATTATCAGAAAATAAAACCTAAATACTCAGCTAAACAGTTTATACAATTTAAAAACAAACAAAAAATTGTTATTTACAATACTGTTATGTTTTGTTGTTTTCAAAAACTTCAACAAAAAAATCTTTTCAATCATCAAGTTATAAAGAAAACATAATTGTGTTAAATAAAAAGACAACAAAAAAAATTTTTTTCTATTTTAAAAATCAGAAGCTAAGTGAACTTTTGATTTGCTTACATATGAAAATACTGCATTGATGAGAAGTAATACAATTATACAAATATTGGTGGACATTACTAAACTGTCTAATTAACGTTGAAATATAAACCTTAAAGCACAAGGCAGCTGCACAAACTGTATAAATACATTTTAGAATCATAATAACACTTCTTCGGTACATTTATGTTTAAAAACAGAAAACGTTGCTCGAAAAAAAAAACTTTTTGCCAATAATTCAATTAATACCTTACTTAAGGAAGCCTAATTTACTCTAAACTTAATTTATAAAGTTGATTTAAAATATAAACCCAACTTGTCTCGGCACTTGGGGATCTCTTCAAATAAATAAAGAAAAAAGAAAAAAAGAAAAATAAAGAAAAGAAATCAGAAAACTAGTTGACAAATAAGCAACAAAATAAAGTAAAAGATATTTGTATCCAATTCAGATATATATATATATATACCTGGACATTGTCCTAACATGCAATTATTGATCTCAATCAAGGGTCCAACACAACCGTTGCCATTTTGAGAAGGAGTAGGATTGGTACATGTTCGTTTTCTTGTTTTTGTACCATCGCCACAAGTAGCTGAACATTCAGAAAATGGGCCCCACTCAGATAAACCACCATCAACAGCTAAACAAAATTATGCAAATTTAGACATTATAGACATGTTTTACACACAGAAACCATTTATTCAATTAGAGGCGGAAAAAAAAAGAGAAACAAATAAGTGAGTACTATTTATACAATGTTATTGTCATACTTTTTGATAACATTTCATACTTTTAATAAGTTTTACCATGTCTCAATACAGAGTAAAATTCGTAGTTAAAACAAAAAATCTTTAAAATGGTGTACAATATTACTACGTTGGTTTTTTTTTATATCTGGTAATTGTATAAAACTCTGCGTTGCACACAAAACAATATAATGAATAGAAATATAATTTCAAGCCTTGCCAAGAAACGTGTGCGGATTTTACTCTTGTATGTCCATACATGAGTATTTTATTTTAGACGACTCGGTCACGGCCATTTGCAAGTGTTTTTATATTAGGCGTAGCAGAAAAAACAAAGAAAAGCAAAAACTAACAAAATAGGAAATTAAAATAAACTTAAACAGAAAAAAGTATAAAAAAAATTAATAATTGAAATAATTTGTGTATTGTTTTTATTTTTGTTTCTTTAGAGTGGTTGTTATTTTCAGCGAAAAAATGAATAAAGCAAAGCAAAAAAAAAAACAGTTTCAAATGACATTAAAAAGAATGATTTTCCTGTAATATAGGAAAATCATTTTTCTTAATGTCGACTTAAAATTTTTTTGTTTTTTATTCAATTTATATTTTCATTTTCCTCTTTAAAAAAACAAACATATAAAATATAGGCTATAATTTATTTGTTTTCGATTTTTGAAAGAGAAAAGCAAAAATATATATTGCTATCTATTTGTAAAATATATTTGCATAGTTTTAATGTAACAAGTATATACTGTCCCTCTATGAAAACATCTATGTAATGCATGCGTATACTTTTATATATAACTTTTCTTATTATGTAATTATAATTAATTGCTCAAAAGTAGACAGACGCTTAGCATATTTGGATACAGCGTTTACTTTGTATGCAGAATGTCAGTGGTTTGATACCTACCTCTTCCAAAAATATTTTGGTTTTTCTACCTGCCCCCTTTTTTTGGGGTCTACAATATTATTGGTTAAAAACACGTAATCAATTATTAACAATTATTATTACTATTTGCATAACAATTAATAACAATTGTTATTGATAATTTTTCACCAATAACATAGTAGACCAAAAGGGAGGGGTTGGGTAGAGCTAAACACACAGAGACGAATATTAAAAAGCAACAGGTATCCAAAATTACAAAGCGCTAAAAGATTCATTAAGTTATAAACAAAACATGATTGTGTTAAATGTTAAGAAAATAAACAAATACTTTTCTATTTTAAAAAACCGGAAGCTAAGTAAACTTTTGATAACATTATTTGCATATAACACTTCTGCATTGTTTGGAAGTAAGTATTCAATTAAACTAGTATTGGAGTAAATTAGCAAATTGCCCTTTCAACTTGAAAAATAAACTTTGATGAACAAGGCCGCTGCACGGATTGTTTAGTTTTATTTTGGGATGATATTAAAACTTTTTCACTGCATTTAAGTTTAAAAAACATATAATGCTATAAATATATGTTAAAATAATAGTTTAGTGAAATATATTTATAAAAGCAAGTTAACAAGTAATTGTTCAGTTTGTTTAAAAAAAAATATTTTTTATACTTAAAATATTAAAAAATGAAAATACAATTTAAATTTTAACAACAATACTTATTTCTATTGACATCAAAAATAAACGCTATAATCAGACAAGATTTTTTTAAAGGAAAAATCAAAATTAAAAACAAATTAAAGCATAAAAGTTTTTGTCAGTATCTCGATAAATACCTTATTCTAGTAAGTCTAATTTACTCTAAACTTAATTTATAAAGTTGATTTAAAATATAAACCCAACTTGTCTCGGCACTTGGGGATCTCTTCAAATAAATAAAGAAAAAAGAAAAAAAGAAAAATAAAGAAAAGAAATCAGAAAACTAGTTGACAAATAAGCAACAAAATAAAGTAAAAGATATTTGTATCCAATTCAGATATATATATATATATACCTGGACATTGTCCTAACATGCAATTATTGATCTCAATCAAGGGTCCAACACAACCGTTGCCATTTTGAGAAGGAGTAGGATTGGTACATGTTCGTTTTCTTGTTTTTGTACCATCGCCACAAGTAGCTGAACATTCAGAAAATGGGCCCCACTCAGATAAACCACCATCAACAGCTAAACAAAATTATGCAAATTTAGACATTATAGACATGTTTTACACACAGAAACCATTTATTCAATTAGAGGCGGAAAAAAAAAGAGAAACAAATAAGTGAGTACTATTTATACAATGTTATTGTCATACTTTTTGATAACATTTCATACTTTTAATAAGTTTTACCATGTCTCAATACAGAGTAAAATTCGTAGTTAAAACAAAAAATCTTTAAAATGGTGTACAATATTACTACGTTGGTTTTTTTTTATATCTGGTAATTGTATAAAACTCTGCGTTGCACACAAAACAATATAATGAATAGAAATATAATTTCAAGCCTTGCCAAGAAACGTGTGCGGATTTTACTCTTGTATGTCCATACATGAGTATTTTATTTTAGACGACTCGGTCACGGCCATTTGCAAGTGTTTTTATATTAGGCGTAGCAGAAAAAACAAAGAAAAGCAAAAACTAACAAAATAGGAAATTAAAATAAACTTAAACAGAAAAAAGTATAAAAAAAATTAATAATTGAAATAATTTGTGTATTGTTTTTATTTTTGTTTCTTTAGAGTGGTTGTTATTTTCAGCGAAAAAATGAATAAAGCAAAGCAAAAAAAAAAACAGTTTCAAATGACATTAAAAAGAATGATTTTCCTGTAATATAGGAAAATCATTTTTCTTAATGTCGACTTAAAATTTTTTTGTTTTTTATTCAATTTATATTTTCATTTTCCTCTTTAAAAAAACAAACATATAAAATATAGGCTATAATTTATTTGTTTTCGATTTTTGAAAGAGAAAAGCAAAAATATATATTGCTATCTATTTGTAAAATATATTTGCATAGTTTTAATGTAACAAGTATATACTGTCCCTCTATGAAAACATCTATGTAATGCATGCGTATACTTTTATATATAACTTTTCTTATTATGTAATTATAATTAATTGCTCAAAAGTAGACAGACGCTTAGCATATTTGGATACAGCGTTTACTTTGTATGCAGAATGTCAGTGGTTTGATACCTACCTCTTCCAAAAATATTTTGGTTTTTCTACCTGCCCCCTTTTTTTGGGGTCTACAATATTATTGGTTAAAAACACGTAATCAATTATTAACAATTATTATTACTATTTGCATAACAATTAATAACAATTGTTATTGATAATTTTTCACCAATAACATAGTAGACCAAAAGGGAGGGGTTGGGTAGAGCTAAACACACAGAGACGAATATTAAAAAGCAACAGGTATCCAAAATTACAAAGCGCTAAAAGATTCATTAAGTTATAAACAAAACATGATTGTGTTAAATGTTAAGAAAATAAACAAATACTTTTCTATTTTAAAAAACCGGAAGCTAAGTAAACTTTTGATAACATTATTTGCATATAACACTTCTGCATTGTTTGGAAGTAAGTATTCAATTAAACTAGTATTGGAGTAAATTAGCAAATTGCCCTTTCAACTTGAAAAATAAACTTTGATGAACAAGGCCGCTGCACGGATTGTTTAGTTTTATTTTGGGATGATATTAAAACTTTTTCACTGCATTTAAGTTTAAAAAACATATAATGCTATAAATATATGTTAAAATAATAGTTTAGTGAAATATATTTATAAAAGCAAGTTAACAAGTAATTGTTCAGTTTGTTTAAAAAAAAATATTTTTTATACTTAAAATATTAAAAAATGAAAATACAATTTAAATTTTAACAACAATACTTATTTCTATTGACATCAAAAATAAACGCTATAATCAGACAAGATTTTTTTAAAGGAAAAATCAAAATTAAAAACAAATTAAAGCATAAAAGTTTTTGTCAGTATCTCGATAAATACCTTATTCTAGTAAGTCTAATTTACTCTAAACTTAATTTATAAAGTTGATTTAAAATATAAACCCAACTTGTCTCGGCACTTGGGGATCTCTTCAAATAAATAAAGAAAAAAGAAAAAAAGAAAAATAAAGAAAAGAAATCAGAAAACTAGTTGACAAATAAGCAACAAAATAAAGTAAAAGATATTTGTATCCAATTCAGATATATATATATATATACCTGGACATTGTCCTAACATGCAATTATTGATCTCAATCAAGGGTCCAACACAACCGTTGCCATTTTGAGAAGGAGTAGGATTGGTACATGTTCGTTTTCTTGTTTTTGTACCATCGCCACAAGTAGCTGAACATTCAGAAAATGGGCCCCACTCAGATAAACCACCATCAACAGCTAAACAAAATTATGCAAATTTAGACATTATAGACATGTTTTACACACAGAAACCATTTATTCAATTAGAGGCGGGAAAAAAAAGAGAAACATATAAGTGAGTACTATTTATACAATGTTATTGTCATACTTTTTGATAACATTTCATACTTTTAATAAGTTTTACCATGTCTCAATACAGAGTAAAATTCGTAGTTAAAACAAAAAATCTTTAAAATGGTGTACAATATTACTACGTTGGTTTTTTTTTATATCTGGTAATTGTATAAAACTTTATGTTGCTGCTAAAACAATATAATGAATAGAAATATGCCTTTTTCATCATTAAGTTTAGTGAAAGTAGTGACAAAAAGTGTTTCAAACAACCAAGAATGACAAGTATGATTGATGATAATTTTATTTATGGAATTGCCAGAAAAATTATAAATACTCAGTGAAACAGATTGCATAAGAAATAAACTCGGCACTTAAAAGTCAATTATCAAGTTAAATATTTAATAGAAGACTTATAGACAGTAATTGTGGAGCTATGTTGCTACTAGAAAATCGTCTTAAAATCAATATATCATTTAAAACGAATTAAATAATAGAATGGTTTGAGCAAACAATATCAAGGAACTTCAGTGGCCAGTCAAATCACTTGACTTGAATTCAATTGAAAATGTTTGGACTGTGTTTTACCGAAAACTCACCAAAGAACCAATAATTTCTAATGAAAATCTAAAAGAAAATTTGAAAGAGTCATTCAATGGTTTAACAATTGAATGTTGTCATAATACAATTTTCAATTTTTAATTGAAGAAAATGTGCAAATGAATCTGTTGCATACTAACCTTTTAAGCTGCATACTAACCTTTTGAACCTTTTATGTTTATAAAATAAAATATAACTTTTGTTTGAAGTTATGTTTAGAAACATTTTTTATCCTATCATATTTTAAACACTAGGTTAAAGTAGTTACTGAACTGTGCAGTATCTAATAAGTGAACAGAATTTTCAGTATATGAAAACTTTAAAAAAATATTTAATAATACAGAATAATATACCTATCCAGCAAAAATATATAAAGTAAAATATAATTATTGCTTATATTTAACCATGAAACAGGTTTAACCTGATTGATTTTAAATTGTAGTGCCACAAACACAATATATTCTTTAACAAGCAAATTTTATTTTTTATTGGAAACATCTCTCGTTTCGTTTCTTTTGTTTAAAAACCTTTTGTTTTACCTTTTTTATTTTATTTTACTAAAAATGAAATTCCTTGTATCAAAATCTTTCACAAAGCATATGTTTTCATAAGAATTGAAAATTAATAATGCAGATGAAGCCATATCAACCTTTTTTTTTCTAACTTTTCCACTTTTTTTTCTTGCAATATTTAAAGAGTTTTGTTTATTACTCGCTGACTTTACAAAAATACAAAACAATTTTTTTTTGCAAAATTAAGAATAAGTAGTCAAGAAATAAACTAAAATTAAATATTAGCATATTTTTCTTCATTTAGACAAAAACACAATTGTGTAAAGTATCGAGTAAATAAACAAAATATTTTAAAGAAAGCAAAATAAACTTTTGATTGCATTATTATATATTAATATTTCTACATTGTTTTGAGCTATTTATTCAATTAAACTGCTAGCAGTAATTTAGTAAATTGCAATAGCTCAAAAAGGTTTATGTCTATAAATATGAAAAGAAAAAAAAATTTTGGACATTAAAAATTTCATTAAATGAATGCATTAGGCATTTTTTATTCATCACAAGACCTGATATCAGACCTTGTGATAAAGAATCAGGGTGAATGCATTTTACATAAGGGAAGAGCGGCATTAAGCTAAAAACATTTTTATTTTGTAATATTTAAATAACTCTATAGATAAATTTAAGCAGTATTTTAATGAAGTAGTTAACGCTTATTTTTAAGAGGTATTTTAATGAAATAGTTAAATATTCAAAAACTGCACACCGTCGTTACAAATGTTTAATATACAAATACATAATACGTACTTAACATTTAAAATAATAATAAATCCAAATAAAATAAAACTAACTTTTTATTGAAATATCAGATATTATATATATATACTTATATCAAAATATTTTTTATCGAAATATCAAGATAATTAAAATATTTAGCAACAAGAAAAACTGGTTGTTTTTTTTTTTAATACAATGTAAGTGGAAGATATGTAAAAAAAATTAATCTAAGCAAAACAATCTAGAAAGGATGTGAATATCTATTTAGAATTATTGTTATTTTTATAAGTTATTATTATGTTAGTTTTACTAAATTTTACTAATAATTTGTATTGGAAATACAGTGACAACCATCAATAAATCATTACTTTAAAAAACTTTACTTTTAACTAACTTAGGGGATGAAGATAAATTACATCACGCAATTTTTGACAACAAAACCTTCACAACTTCCCCCCTCTCCCTCCCTCTCCCCCCTCCCTTCTTTAGTAACAAATTGTCACATTTTAATCACAATCCACCCACACCCAAAATTATGCAACAAATCTAAACCATCCCCCTCCCTAAAAATTTTTCTTTGTGGTTTTAAATACAATAATATTTTTAACTTTTTCAGCTGCTTTTAGTTAATACATTTAATAATTATTTACATACTTTAATAATTATTTAACATTATTTGAAAAGTCATTACATGCACACACAATCAACTAATACACAAAAAAAAACTATTATTTGCATGCAAAAAATCTTCAAATGTTTAAATTTTTAATGATGTAATATATTAGCATAGAGCCCTGGATATTAAAACTTAAGAAAACTGAGGCGTGGCTAACAGGGATGAGGGTTCAATTCCTCATTAGAAAATGATTTTTTGGATTTTGATGTTTTATGTGAAAGTTGTTTTATATATTTTAACAATTATCGTTGCTTAATTATAACAGGCTTTTCACAGGAAGGTGTGTGATTGCACGATATTATACGACCATGCAAAAATATTTTATTTTGACAATTTGACCACAGCTTTTAAAAAAAATTACTTAGATTTTACTAAAAAAAAACTTCATTTAAAAATAAAAAATCTTAACAAACGAGAAAATAAAAAAAACTTAAATAAAATTAAAACACAATTAACAAAAATATAACTCAACAAAAACACTAAGTTTATTTAAATCATGTTTTAAACTACATTTGAAATAATAAACTTTGAATCCTTTATCTTTATTAATGTTTATATAACATTATAGGAAACACTTATAGTAGAGGAACAAGTTACTTCTAATGATTTTTTAAAAAATACTAGCACTTTAAATTTTTTTTTTTTACAACTTGTATTTTATTTAATATTTTACTTTAAAAATATAAGTAGTAAATCAGGCAAGTAAATAATTATGCATTAAAAATGATTTCATGCTTTGTTTAAACATATATACATTGTTTTTTTTTGTTAAATTATCTCAAAGAATAGAGTAATTATAAATTAGTAGAAAAACACTTGACAAAAATTTTTTTTTTTTCTTTTTTTCAAATTCCAAATACCAAATTCTAAAACAAATCCCGATTTCAATTAATAACAGGCTAAACCAAAACTCCTCGAATGAAAATGTATTCAATTCCTCTAAGCGAATATTTGAAGATGCCCTTAAAAAAAGTGGCTTTGAAAATTTTGAACTAAAATTTGACCCTGAAAAAAAGAATACAAAAAAGCGAAATAGAACTAGAAATGTAATTTGGTTCAATACCCCATATAGCAAAAATGTTTTCACTAACATTGGAAAAGTATTTTTAAAATTGGTCGATAAGCATTTACCACCCTCTAACAAATTACACAAAATTTTTAATCGAAATACAATTAAAGTAAGCTACAGTTGCACAAAAAATATGGAAAGAATTATAAAAGGTCACAATAATGCTTTGTTAAACAAAAAAGAAATCCTAAATGAAAAAACTTCAGAAAATTGTAATTGTAAACAAAAAAACAATAGTCCAATGAGTGGAAGTTGTTTATCACAAAATGTGGTATACAAATATGTTGTTTTCTCTAAGAATGTTAAATCCTGATAAACAATATATTGGCATAACAGAGGGTGAATGTAAAAAAGGTTTTGCCAATCATAAGCAATCTATTAAAAATAAAAAGTCTTCGAAAGACACCATGCTGTCTACTTTGACAATATGGGAATTAAAAGATAAAAATATTTATGATTTTATACTGAATCGGACCGTCCTTAAAACAGCGCCTGCATATAACAATATTTCCAAAAAATGCATACTATGCATGAATTAATTTCTAAATGTAGGCACAAAAATAAGTTTCTCCTAAAAAACAATAAAAATAAATAAGCTCAAATAATAGTTACATTAAATCCCACTTTTAAAAAATATTTTTTTAAAAAAGCATAACTAATCATTTCTAAAGAATTCTTTTTAAAATAGTGTCAGCAAATTCCACTAATGTGTGAAAATTTACAGTAGTTGAGACATTTATGGCTTCCTGTACTTTAATTTTTGGTATAAATTAAGTTTTATTAATTTGATCATTCATTTCTGATGAGTTTTTATTGATGAAACACAATGTGATATGAAAAAAAAAAATTATTAAGTGATTTTCTACTAATTTATATACATATATTTATATATATATATATATATATATATATATATATATATATATATATATATATATATATATATATATATATATATATATATATATATATATATATATATATATATATATATATATATATATATATATAGGGCAATTCCACATCAAATCACCCAGTCCATTGAACCATGTGTCTTCCTTTTGTGTTATATTTTGACACATTATTCCTAATTATAAAAAAATATTGCATGCAAAATTTCAGCTAAAAAAGTTTAGCGGTTGACAAGATATTGCAATTTTAATACTGACCTGGTTTCCCAAAATGACCCGGTTTTCATAACACTCTGAAAAAACATTTTCCTTAAAATAATAAGAAATAAAAATGGCAAAAACATGAAAATGAACATATATGATGTTTTTTTGATGCTGAATTCAATAAATGTACTTAAAATGCTCAAATATAAAAAGAACATGCATAAAAATTAATAAAACAACTAGTTTCTATAAACCAACTTTGGGGCCCAATATCTCAAAACATCCCCATCAAAAAAAAAATTTTTTTGCTGTTAATATTTTTAGCTGTTTATAATCTAAAATCTAACTGGAAAAACAACTAAAACATACGGAACTTTAATTTCAAAGATATATTACTTTTTCAAGAAATTCCCAAAAAATAATTGTAAATAAAATAAAGTTAATCGTAATTTAAAAAGTTACTTAAATATACAAGATTTGTAAAGGTATCAAAGATGAAAGTTATTTTGACTGTGTTTGTAATAGTTTACAATATTGCTCCCATTTTACTTGTACTTCCTCTATTTCAGCATTTTCAAACACATAGTTTCTACCAGAACTAGAGCAAGCTTGTGGAACAGATAGTTTTTTCAATATGTTGGTGTTTGGAATAAAACAGTAGTCGTCTCTTTCAGGCCAGTTAAAACAGATTGATGGACCATTTGGATGAAGAAACTTAACTTTAGCATCAACTTCTTATAAGTTGGTTTTAGTTACAATGCCGATCCACCACTTATCATCACAGACTACAGCGACATAACAACCTAAAGTGACAGTATCAAGTTGAGATATGTCTTGTTTCTTTTTAAGATTGTGGATTATTGTATAATTAGTGTCTGTACTACACCTCTATGCCCCAACCTTGGTATCTCCAAGATGTATAAATTGATGAAAGCTACGAGTACCAGGTAGAGTTGTTACACCAGTGTACCTTTCTTTTTGCTCTTCACGTTGCAATTGTAAGTCCAATCCCTTTATGTAAATGAAGTTAACAACTTTGATTTTATCAATACAAAATTCATACATAGCTTCTAATGTGAGAATTTGGTTTCTGTACGGTCGTTTTAAACTTTCTTGTGCTGTTAATCTTTTTACAGTACCACCAATCCCATCGCATGGTGACTTTCCGTGGGACGTGGCAAAAAAGTTCCATTTAATTTTAAGGCAAAATTCGCTCTCTAATTGACATAGATTGTAAAAGCTTTTACAATTTTTGTACTGTCCTGCGCAACCATCAGTGAATAAATGTAATTTGGACAGATTGGAAAATTTTATTTTTAATATTGGTATGATTAGTTGGAATATTTTGTACACATAAGTTACATCATGTATAATGTCATCTGATATAAAACAGTAAGAAATATGTTTCAGTTCACCTTTATCATCTTTATAGTATATGACTAATGGATGTATAGAACATTGTTGGGTGTTCCAATGATAGCTCTGTATTTCATCTTGGACAACAAAAGCATAATTTACAGCAAAGTTGCCAATAATGATAATGTTTGATTGATCTATATATTGTTTCAGTTGGTTAAGGTACTGTGATTGAGAGTGAGCAATAAAAGAATGAGCTTGTAGCTTTTCAAAACAAGATGCTAATAGTTCAACAAAGTTGGAACATCAGCTGTCAAACTTAATAGTGTTGCACGGTCAGTAGTTTGCCATTGCTTGTAGTGTATCTCAAAATCATCTTCGTATTCTCCAAAAATCTCATACAAATATTTGGTGAGGGGTTCTTTACCAGGACAATCATCACACTATGCAAGCATGCATTCTTTGTTTTCTACTGAGCAAACGGTTTTTGAAAGTAAGTCCTTATACTTTAGTCCAATATTTAAAGCATCTACTAGCAATATGGCATTTTGGCGATAAAACAAACACAAACAGAATGTGTACCACTTGCACCTGGCAAAATGCACCACTTTGGTCTAAGTGAAGCAAATTTGCTGTTTTTTAACTGAACTTTTTATAAACTAGTAATTATAAACTTTTACAAAAGTTGTCAAAATTTTAAAAACAAATTCACATCCAAATCACACTAATTCAGTTTTTATATAAAACAAAACAGGATGTTTTTTTCAGTTGTTAAGTTCAAATAACTAAGTTATCATATAATTAAGGCTTCCTTAAATATAACAAAATTGTTTGTTTTTTTTAAGGAGTCTTTTAACTAAATATAATATTTTACAGAATTCTATTTGAAAGTTTTTTAAAATAGCTTATTGAAAATTTGATACATCTTTGAAATTAAAGTTCCGTATGTTTCAGTCGTTTTTCCAGTTAGATTTTTTGTGCCTAGTAAGATTATAAACAGCTGAAAATATTAACAGCAAAAAAAAAATTTTTTTGATGGGGGTGTTTTGAGATATTGGGCCCCAAAGTTGTTTTATAGAAACTAGTTGTTTTATTAATTTTTAAGCATGTTCCTTTTATATTTTAGCATTTTAAGTACATTTATTAAATTCAGCATCAAAAAAACATTATATATGTTTATTTTCATGTTTTTGCCATTTTTATTTCTTATTATTTTCAGAAAAATGTTTTTTCAGAGTGTTATGAAAACCGGGTCATTTTAGGAAATTTAAAGAAAAAAACCGGGTCATTTTTAGGAAACCAGGTCAGTATTAAAATTGCAGTATCTTGTCAACCTCTCAACATTTTTAGCTAAAATTTTATATGTTAACTTTTCTTTTTAAGATGCAACAGCCAAAGAGGATATATATATATATATATATATATATATATATATATATATATATATATATATATATATATATATATATATATATATATATATATATATATATATATATATAGATTAAAAACAACTTTTTCTATGGCACTATAAGTCTCATGCTTATACAGCAATCATCAGCCATTGAATATACATATACCTATACATATATACATTTATTTATATATATATATATATATATATATATATATATAAATGTATATATTTATATATATATATATACAAATAAATATATATATATATGTATATTATACATATATATACATATATATACAAATACAACAAATATATATATTTATTTATATATATTTATATCTAACTGTATACATATGTATACATATATATACATATATATCAAGCCTTCTGAAGAATAGTGTTGTGCACGCCTTATCTGACCACGCATATAATACTTGGTTTTGACAACTTGGCCATGTTATAATAATTTGCAACTGAATATATATATTGAACCATATGAAGCACTACACTGCCATTGTATTATGTTAAAAACATTTTAACCTAAACTATCAAGTGAAAAAATTTTAAATTAAAAAGATATATTATTTTAATGCTTTTTTTTTTTTGGTTTACCTATGATTTATTTTATCATTTGTTAAAACTTGGTTTCTCTTTTCAAATAAAAGTTTGTTTATTTTTAATTGTTATATATAATTAATATTGTAATGATAGTAAATTATAATTTAAGCAATAAAAACTATTTAAAGGGATCTCCAAGCGCTGAGACAAATTGTTTTCATATCTAAATAAACCTAAGAAAATAAAATTCAAAGTTAAATAAAATTACCAAAAGAAAATATCTATTGAGATATTAACGAAATACTTTTTAGCTTTTTTGTAACTTCGCTTTTATTTATATTTCTAGGCTAATGATTCTGCTTACAATCTTTAGCTTAGAAACTTCTGGTTTGTTTAATAAATGAAATATAGCACGAACTTGAACTTTCTCTTTTTTAATTTGGGATGATAATAAAACTTTTCTGCTGCATTTCAATTTTAAAAAGTATATAATCAAATAGATATAAATTAAAATAATAGTTAAAGAAATATATATTTATAAAGCAAATTAGCAAGCAATAATTAAAGTTCTTTATAAAAAAAAGTTTTTTTATACCTCAAATATTAAAAAATTAAAATATAATTTAAATTTTAACAACAATACTTATTTCTATTGACATCAAAAATAAACGCTTTAATCAGAACAGATCGACAGAAAAAATCAACTTTCCTTTGCAAAATACCATATAGTGTTAAAAATAAAAATGTTTTGTCATTATCTCAATAAATAATAGTTTTGTCTCAACACTTGGGGATATTTTTAAATAAATAAATAAAGAAAAAAAGAAAAAGAAAGAAAAGAAATTGCAAAACTAGTTGAAAAAAAAGTAAAGTAAAAGATATTTGTAACCAATTCAGATATATATACCTGGACATTGTCCTAAAGTACAATTAACTATCTCAATCAACGGTTCAATACAATCTTTGCCACTTTCAGAAGGAGTAGGGTTGGTACATGTTCGTTTTCTTGTTTTTGTACCATCGCCACAAGAAGTTGAACATTCAGAAAATGGGCTCCACTCAGATAAACCACCATCAACATCTAAACAAAAATATTTCAATGTCAGACTAATAAACAAGACTAACCAAAAAGAAACACAAAAAGATAGTTAAAAGATACAAAAGATATGATTACTACTGATTACTACAGTTAAAAGATAAAAAAGATATGATTTTCATTTTCATTTTCACTATGAGTATTAAACATAAAATACTTTATCAATTTCTTTAATTTTTTTTGAGTCACAAAGTTTTTATGAGTTGCATTTTTTATTTATAATAAATTTATACTTTTTTAACTTTGTATTTCAAATTAAACAAAAAAAAGCATTTTCAAGATAAAATATTAATAATTTGGTATTTAAAGCATTGTTCTCATTTAAATACTTGATTCAAAAAACAATTATTTAATAACACTTAATAATTCGGTTTATTAGAACAATTAGTTAATAAAACTGTTTATGAACTTCTACATTGTTACTGGCACAAGCAATAATTTAGATCTAAAAATAAATGTAGTTAAATAATAAAGTCTAAAGTAGTCACCAAGTAGTCTGGTTCGAAAACATGTTTGTAAAATTTGAATACTTATTATAGCCATAAAACATTTATTACACATCATCTTGTAATAAAATTGAAATTTTGACATTCCTTTTTACATTAAATTAATCTAGTAAGCCACATCATACAAGCAAATGCAGTCTTAAACTATATTTTTACCCTACTGAGCATCTCTTAAATTGTCTAATAAAAATATTTGCACAACCTGCTTAAGTAAAAAAAGAAAAGTTGCCTGAAACAATTTCGTAATTCTGTTTTGGGTTAAACACCATGAACATGATTTTCATTTTAATTTTTATTTTTTTATTTTTTTTTTATTATCTTCACTTACAACAAAGCTGCAAGCCACCACTATTAGAGTTGGAAGTTACTGGAAGAGAAAAGATAAAGTTTATAAAGCAAGATAACAATTAACAAATGACTAAAAAGATTCAAAATTATATGAATAAGAAAAGCAAGACGAAGGAAGCAAATTCCAAAGAACTGACGTTCGAGGAAAAAACTAGATGAATCAGAATTTTTGGAGCACATAGGAACAGTCACAGTAAAAGAATGAGACTTAATTGAATAACAATAAAAGCAAAAATTAGTTTTACAAGAGATGATAACTCTTTAGAGCAGCACCCATTAGAGTATTTATAGAAAAGAAAAAGAGAAGAAACATTATGACAATGTGACAACGGGTAAAGGTTGGCTGGAAGAGCAGGTTCAACTATGTTTAAAATGCATATTTGCACCTTGCCTAAAAGAGAAAGGGCATCATTTTAAGATCAGCTCAAGATATGGAAACAGTATTTCATACAAGGGTGGATTTAAGACTTATGGAGATAAAGAATAGAATTCGTAGTAAGAAAATTGTAAGCATTATAAAAAGATACAACCTTTTCAGACGCTAATTTTGCAATGGATTTGATATATGGTTTCCAAGAAAGATCAGAAGTAAAAACTAATACTAGAAGACGAAGGATAGATGACTCATCGAGTATAAAACCATTCATAAATATAGGAAAATCTAGATTATTGAAATAATGATTAGCTGAAAAAAATTAGCAAACAGTTCAGCTTTGTCTTTAGATGAGGTAACAAAATCTGAAAAATGCAAGAGAGGAGGAATAACAGATCTGCTCTTATTATAGACACTGTTCAAGATTCTTGAGAAGTCTCTAGAGCCTAATTTTTGAAACAAAATATAAGATTTTGTGACCTGAGAATAGCGGGCTTTGGTATTAGACAAAACCTATTTTACAATGGTTTTAGCAATAGTAAATAGACATCTGTTTTCTGGAGAATTGTTTTGGCAATAGATATGGAAGTGATGGTTACAATTAGAAATTGCTGCAGCACAATGAGAGGAAAACCATGGAGAGGAATAAGACTTGACTTAAAATTGTCAAAATTGTGAAATAAAAAATTACATGCCAGCCTGGATCCCAGTTACATAAGAAGTACATTTGTCAGCAGGAAGATAAAAGATTTTCACCCAAGAGCATCACTAAGAAAATCACGGAAAGTGTCTTAGTCAGCTTTAAGGTAGTTGTAAGAGGTACGATGATAAGAGGATTCTGATAATTAAGAAGAGTGAGATAATAGTTTTAGAGATATTAAACCGTGATCAGAAGCACTTAAGGGTGTGGAAAAACCAAGCACTAACTAGGATCAGAAACAAGGCATATGTCAAGTAGAGAAGGTAAATGATTTAGATTGTCTAGGAGCGAGTTGGAAAGTTGACTTTTGTGTTAGAGAAAGGCAAAAGTTTCTTCCTTAACACATAAAGTACAAACAGGGACACCATACATGTGCAACATGGCACTGTTAGAACCCTGATATGTTATAGCCTCTCTAAGACCTATATCAGAGTTTGGAAAACTTGACTACCAGCCGGCCTCAAAACTCTAAAACTGAGTTTTAGAGTTTTAGACCCTCAGATTATAGAAAGATTATTTGTGTTTTGGAGTTGTAACCACAACTAAAAGTAGTCTCCTGAACTACATTAGCTTTCGTTTTAGTTGTAACCACAACTAAAAGTAGCCTCCTCAACTACATTAGCTTTCGTTTTAGTTGTAACCACAACTAAAAGTAGCCTCCTCAACTACATTAGCTTTCGTTTTAGTTGTAACCACAACTAAAAGTAGCCTCTTCAACTACATTAGCTTTCATGGCCTCGGTGAATTGAAATAAAAAATAAATAAAATGAAGAAATACTAAAATATAAAAGTTTATTTTGCTTTCTTGAAAATAATTTGTTTATTTACTTGATACTTTACACAATCATGTTTTGTCTAAATGAAGAAAAATATGCTAATATTTAATTTTAGTTTATTTCTTGACTATTTATTCATAATTTTGAAAACAACAATTATTTTATATTTTTAAAAAGTCAGCGAGTAATAAACTAAACACTTTAAATTTTGCGTTTTTGATACTTACAAGGATTTTCATTTCTAGAAAAATAAAATAAAAAGGTGAAATAATAATCTTATAGGTTTTTGCAATTAAAAAAATGCAATAACTTGATAACAAATATTCTGCTATTATCTAAATATATTTATTAATATTGAATCCCAGTTAAAAAATGAAACTATATGAAAGTTTAATTGAACTGATTAAATATACTCACCGTCATTTCCATTTTGAATTTTGAATTCTTTAATAGAACCACCCTGTGCCTCATACCATGGATCTGATGCATACACCTTGACATTTTGAAATTCTTTTGGGTATTTATTTACCTTGTTGTGTATAAGCTTTCCATTTAAATATATAATAAACGTATATACTCCATTAAGTTCAGTTTGAGAAATTTTCAAATTAGACCACTCGTGTAATGGTATTGGATCAGTATTATAGTAATAATTAGGGTTTTTGTTTACTGCAGATGCTATGTTCAACATTCCATTTTCCATCCATACACCTGGAGTTCTATCTCCATATTCACTAATATCACCATCAAAACTTAAATGAATTATGTTTCGATATTTTGTTGAAATTGAGGTGGGTTTAAATTGAAAAGAAACTGAATATGCCTTTTCTAATAATGGCAAGGTTGTTAATAAGTTTCCATTTTGCAGCACTAGCTCTTCATCTTTAACAAATATATTAACAGCTAAATGAAATAAATGTTATTTTTTGTAACTCAAGTTAAAAAATAAAATAAAAAACTCACTTTCAAATATTTGTTAGAGCAAAACAAAATTAAAAGTTTATAAAAATTTAAAAAAAAATTTATTTTGTTTTGAAAAAATTTAACCTTCACCGTTTTACATACGTTAGTGTCAAAAATAAACTAAAACATAAAAATACAACATTTCATTGCCACAACATTAACAAATCAATTTAATTGGACCTGTATTGGGCCAACTACATTGTTTTCTTGGGTAACAAGATGCTTTAATTGGTAAGTCTTTAAAAGTCATAAAGCAGTTTGTAAACTTTTATATTTTTATTGAAGAAAATTGACAATCAGCATGTCCTTTTATTTGTTTTTGCTTTTTCTTTATCAATTTTGCATAGATACACTCAAATAAGTGCATTTCCCACTTAATTAGCTCATTAAAATGTAGTAATGGTGCAGTTGTATAGTGTTTGTTTGTAAGCAAGAAGTTATAAGTTTAATCCCTACCCAACATGGAAAATACAAAATCGAGCGGTCAATTTGACCTGCTAACACATGGAATTGACATTTTTTTTGGACGGTCAATTTTATTATCATTATCTTTATTTGATATCTTTATTTGAATTTCTATTTTAGTAATAGTCCTTTATAACTGATCTTTATAAATACAAAAATAACTCAATGTTTGAGAATTAAGGAACTTGTATTCATTTTAGGGGCAATCCATATATTACATATTCAAAAATCTCCATATTTGGACTTCCAACCCCCTCACCTCCCATTGTTGCACCTCACACATTTTTATAATCCCCCCCCCTCCCCACGATGGCCTTATCTCCCTCCCAAATAAGTTACATATGCTTGGTAATTTAACCCCCCTTCCTACAATTTCATTCACGCACGCAAATGCGATGACTTTTTTTGCGCTGTTCAACCTTAATTAGGTCATGAATTTGAGCGGCATTCATTTTTTATTAATGGGCATGTAAATGTAAACTGCCGCCTCAATTTTTTGCGTTTACATTCATACATTTGTTAGAACCTTCCCCCTCCCATACACACTTTTATGCAAATTACTCAACTTGGACACCCCCTCCCTCATCAGTGTGTATGTAATATATGGATGGCTCCTTAAAATAATAATTTTGAAAAGAATCAATGCATTTTTTTAAATGGAAACTCACAAATAACTATCATTCAAATTACCTGCTAATGTTAATAGTTTAAAATAACTCTCTCACACAGATTTTAGTTCAATTAAGAAAGAAAGTTTGAAAACACCCAAGTAATTTTCTTTTGACTATCAAAACAATTTTAAAAATAATAAAAAATATGAACTGATTACTTGTGTGCTATTATAATAATTACTTATGCTACATAAAACAAAGTTTTTATTAAAAATGTATTTTAAATATATATTTATAGAATTTCTACTGTGGGTATTTGAGGGTGCAGATAAAAAGAAAATAGCTGAATTCGAAATTTCAGGTCATTTATTTGACAATAAAATGGTTAAGACAAAATTCTGTTCTGTTACACATGGGTTGCAATTTCAGTAACTCAAGGAGTTGCCTAAATCTAATGGATTTGAAATTTTATTTCAACAAAGTTGGCATAACAAATAATGTTACACTATTATAATATAAAATACCATTTAGGTTTCTTGAAGCATAAATAAAGACATGTTATTTTGAAATTTAGAACAAAAACTTTTTATTTAAGTTAACATTCTCAATTATAAATTTCTTTAATTTAATTTTAATTTTATAAACTTTTTCAAAAATAATGAAAGTTCTAGTAGAAGTAAAATTGTATACATTTGGTTAACAACATTTAAATCAGTTACCAAATATATATTTACATTTAAATACATGTACTTTTGATTGGGTGTTTATTTAGAATGTTTTTGGTCCAGGTAAATCTTCAAATGATTAAATTTATTTATAGTTTTAAATAGTCCTTAATTTTTTTAATTGCTTGTTATGCTTAAGTAACTATTTATTTATTTACATTTGTTGTAGTTTTGTAATGACAACTATCAATTAAAATAATAACAACAATAGTAATAATAACAATAATATTATTAATAACAATAACAATAACAATAACAATAATAATAATAATAATAATAATAATAATAATAATAATAATAATAATAATGCTAATTATAGTGATAATAATAATAACAATAAAATCAATCATGTTATTTTCTGTTATAATCATGTTTATATTTTTGTGGTAAAACCTTGTGACAATTGCATTTAGAAATGACAGAAGACAAAATAACATGATTCACGAGAAAAAATAACATGATTGAATTTTATTATTATTATTATTCTTATTATTGTTATTATTATTATCATTATTATTGTAATATTATTATTATTATTGATAATATTATTATTATACATTTTTACTTTGTATTGTATTCTTTTTAAGATATTTCTTACAGTTGATTACAATATTATTTGATTATTTTAAGTGTTACGCACATTACTTTCTTTAAATTATTTTAAAAAATTTACCTTTTGATAATGAAAATACAGATACAAAAAGTATCAAATACTTCATCCTATAAGTAAAAATGTAATAATAAAATTAAATTTAATATAACTTTATATATACAACAACATCAACAATAACAACAATATATTTACCATAATATGGATATATAAATTGGTTTTGTTTAAACAGATTGTTTAAATCATACTGTACTTAATAATTTGGTTATTTACATTATATAACCTTTGAGTTTTCATTCTTGTGATTTTGATTACTTATAATGAAAAAATAAATAAAAAGTACTTGTTCCAAGTAATTCCAGTACAAAGTGTTACTTGGGACAATGGCTTAGTTCAAGTTCAAGTAACCAAGTTCAACTAACCCTTTCTATGGGTTTCCAACTCTACTATCTTAGGATAATTTTTGAAAAAGCTCAAGCATGAATCAGCTGGAATAATGGGATGTGAGGTTATGCCAACCTAATAATCTAAAATTAATCATTTTGTCCCAAATAACACCAGTCCCAAGTAACCCCACTTTATGGTATGATATTTATATTTATGTGCAATTTTTAAGTTGCATACATCGTTTTTTTAGTTTGCTTTTAAATATAAGTGTTTGTAGATCATAAAAAGGAGTATTATTCAACTGGTTTGCACATAATTCCAATCTTTAATTGCTGAATTTATGAAGAAACCTTTTCCATAAGATATTGTTTTATAACTTTGAATACTTAGGTGACCTCTATTGACAAGGCTGTATGTTAAAAGGCTGTATTTTTAAGTGTAATAAATAGATTTTGAATTTTTCTTATCTATAAAGTGTCTTATTTTAGATAAAATAGCAATACTGTTGTTTAATATAGTTGAGAGATTATTATAATGACTAATCCAGGTTGAATTCTCATTCAGTATTACTCCTAAATAGTTTACAAACTCCTTACAATAAAGCTTTTTTGCATTTAATTTATTATTGATTTACATGTCTAACTTTTTTTGCTTGCTTTGACATATTATCAGATCAGTCTGTGTAATGAAAAATTACATTGGCGTTTAAGCAGTCACAGTTTTTTCGACGGATTTGTTTAGGTACAGAAGATTTGTGTCATAAGCAAAATGTTGCACTCTGGGGAACCTTTGCTTCAGATATATCATTGATAAAAATTCATGGTTTAAATCATTCTTACCAGTAGGAAATGATATATATCTGAATAGGATTAACTGAAACTTAAATAAATTTGAAGTTTCAGTTAATCCTATTCACAGATACAAATTGTTTCCTACCAGTAAGGAATGATTTAAACCATATATTTGACACTCCTCTGATCCCATAGTAAGATATATTTTTTCAAGTCGGATCACAGCATCAATAGTATTAAAAGCCTTTAGGAGATCAACAAAGATGCTACATCCAAGCATTCCCCCATTAAGTGATATCTTAATTGTTTCAGCCAAATTTCAGTTTTGAAAATGATGTTGAATAGCTTGTTCGAAATTCGAATTGTAAGTCGCAGAGCTAATTATTTGTGTTAAGAAAGTCGTATAAATGGTTAAACATCAGTCTTTCAAGTATTTTATCATTGTTTGAGTGCAGAGATACTGGTCTGTAATATGAAACTAAAAGTTTTGAATTACTTTTAAAGATAGGCACAATTTTAGCTGTTTTTAGATTTTCTTGGAAAACACCATTCAAAAATGAGGTGTGACATATTATTGTAAGAATTTTAGAGACTTTTGTTTTTAGTGGTTTTATAACTTTTACTGGTATACTATTTGGTCTTGGCAATTTACAAGAGTCAAGCGAATTGATAATTTGAGAGATTTTAAACTCATTAGTGGACTTAATAAAAAAAGATTTTGAGAATTTTTTAGATCATTTTGAGGTTATCTAAATGAATATCAGATGACCTCTATGCAAAACTCTATGTAAAATTTAGGTTCTCTATTAAATTTAGTATTTTTTTAGTAACTTTTTAAAAAGGTGCATGTGTATCTAGTAGTATATTGATATTATCAATTGAAAATTGATAATATCAATATTCTACTAGGTATATTGATATTATACTAGGTATATTGATATTATTGGTAGTATATTGATATTATCAATTGAAAATTGATAATATCAATATTCTACTAGGTATATTGATATTATACTAGGTATATTGATATTATTGGTAGTATATTGATATTATCAATTGAAAATTGATAATATCAATATTCTAATAGGTATACACGCCCTTTTTGGAAAAGTTACAAACACACAAATAAAACACAGGCAAGATATTATTTATTGAGGTTGATACAAAGTGATGCTTAAAAATACAAAAATGCACTGCTTAAAAATACGATTGAATGGTACAATTGTACAATTGAGTTGTATATTAAAGCAAGCAAACTTTTGCATTTTTAATCATTTAAGCATCACTTTATGTCAACCTCTATAAAAAGCCTGTGTTTCCTTTGTGTAACATAAAGGAGTAAACAATGTTATCTAAAGGAATATAGATTTTCTAAACACTTTTCTAAAAAAGTTTACAAAACCTATATTTCTAAAAAAGACTATAATTACTTTTTTAGCAATTTAAAATTATATTTCTATTCCTTTCGATATTTACATTAATTAGTAACATTAACTTAATGATAATTATTATCGCTATAATAATTAATAGTTATTCATAAATTAATATATGAATTTTTTTGGTACATAAATTAGGATGGACCAACTTGACAAATTTTTGAAATCAAATCTGCCTAAGTTGCGAATTTGGCATACTTTTTTATTAGATGAGTTCTTGAGGTTTAACTTTTTTGACAGGTCTTAACTTTTTTTTTCATATGTCAACCTGGTATTTGAAAAAAACAAAATAAAAAGCGAGTTTACTAAGTACCATTTTTATTAAATTTAACGTTTTTGTTAAAAAACAGGACATTTCGAAAAATAACACAGGAAAATTGCGTATGTTTTCTTTATCTAATCTACATCTAATATACACATATTTTGTAAACAAAAAAAGGTATTATTGGTACGGTATTAGTATGTATGGACCATTACATACCAAACATGTATATCATACATTATGGTATGCATTTGCGAAATCATCAATAAATATATTAATTTAGAAGCGCAAAAAGTAAACTAGCCCTTTCAACTTTCTAATTTACGGAGCAGAAAAATACAAACAAATTTCTTGGTAAACATAATTTTTACCAATATACTGTTGTTGTTTTAAATATATATATATATATATATATATATATATATATATATATATATATATATATATATATATATATATATATATATATATATATATATATATATATATATATATATATATATATATATATATATATAAAGGATAGTACTATGCACCATAGAGTCACAGTAAATAAAAGATTATATCTTTAATTTACTTTTTCAAATAAAAGATTAAATCTTTAAAACTTATTTTTAATATATTTTTAATGAGACATAGAAGACATCACCCGGTGGGAAATGAGCTAGCTACCAGCTTACTCGATGAAGTTAAGGCAATTTTAAAATATTATAGCGTCTGTATGATATTTTGTTGGCTACAACATATTTCCGTTAAATGAATAGGTCTGTGAATTAGGAAAAGACGAAAAAAAGTTAAAATGATAAATTTTGCGGTATCATAAAATATTAATGTTTGTAACGAAAAAACCCAGACCAAAGATTCTTTTTTAAAAAATAAAAATCCTAAAATCATAATTGTATGTCCAAATTTAAATAAGATTTTAAATAAATACGTTTTTTAGGTAAAATGAACATCATAGTTTAATAATATTATATGTTCTGATTGTTTATTGGCAATTTTTCTTAATTATAAGCTCTTTCTAAGAATTCTAGTATTATTTATGAAAATTGATTAAAAATATTATAGTTTGACAAATATATATATATATATATATAGTTAGAAAAAGTTATATATAGTTTTGACAAATATATATATATAGTTATAGAACCGATTAGAACTAGAATCTATAGTGATTTAAGCCACTTTTTCAAGAGATTTTAACTAAGTTCACGTTAACGCCGATAAGCAAAAGTGATATAAAGACTCCAAAATGGTGTTCTTTAGATTCACTATTAGGGCTAGTAAAAAAGTTTTAAAAATAATATTAAAAAAAAAAAAAAGTTTCTAATATTAAAAAAACCTATAGCAAAAAAAATTATAACATCTAAAGCTCTCGTTTGGACATAATATGCTGATAAAGTCGTGCTAATTTTAAATAAAAGATTTCGAATAATTTGTAAATTGTCTTAACTACACCGAGTAACGAATAGCTAGCTAGTAACTACCTATAGGTACAAGACGCGTCTAAGACGTATTAATTTGTAGTAATACGTGTTTTAAACGTTTTCAACACTTTTTGTGTTATCTGTCTATTTTTTTCCCACCGGGCAAATATTTCTAGGTAGAGTTGAGCGTTTAGAAAATAATTTCTTATTTTTCAAATTATTGTGACATTAGCACACAGAAATGATAAAAATATATATATTTTTATATATTATTAACATGGTTGCATAGAGTTTAAAAAAACTTAAAAAAAAAAGGGTCTTTCAACTTTAGAACTTAAGTGGATCCGAAGTAATTGTATTTTTTTGTTGGAAAAACTGATTTTTTGACAAAACGCCTTGTCCTTAAGTATGGAAAGTTTGCTGTAAAATGGCACCGAAATAAAATAAGAAACATCAAAAATCAAGCGCAAAAATCAAAACAAATGGTACGCAAAGGGGAAAAAACATTATATACTTAATTTCTATGTACACATCCTAAGTAGCAAATCTTCAAGAAAATAAATATATACTTGTTTTAAATTAACGAAAGGCTATAATTGCCATTTCCATATGCACTCTCTTAAAAAAAACCTGTTTTTTCTAAATAAATTAGGCTTGAAGTTTTTAAACGCTGAGAACTAAAAACAATTATATAAATGTTAAAAAGGGTCCACGTGCCATTAGATTCCTCGTCTTTCTTTAATATATATATAGAAAATTTTATACAAATTTGATGTGGTTTTGTACTTAGAAATCCTTATCTTCAAAAAAAAGGCTTCGTTTGTAAAAAACGTTCCCGCGGCAAATTTTTAAACAGTGGTCTCAAGAAATGAGTAATATATAAGTGAAGACATATGAAACTTAATACATGCTGTATATGATTGGAAAGAGGTTGAGTCAAATTAATTGATGCAGAAAATGTCAAAGTTCAAGCTTAATTATAAAAAAATGATATAAGAGAGTAAAGTTCATGAAAAATACGTGTTTTTTTATCAAACGTCAAATGTTTTTCGTTGTTGCGAATCGCTATCTAAGTATGAAACAACGAAAAAGGAAAAACCAAAAAACCACAAAAACGGAATTGTCCAATAGCGACAATGTACTTTTTTTGTAAATTTTGTTGAAAATGGAGATTTTGAACAAAAATTCATTAAATCTTTTACAAATTATTTTTGACTAAAAACCAATATTGTTTTCAAAATCATATTTTTATATAACATGATATATCCTTGAAAAGACTTTGATTAATATAAGGACCCGTCAAAATTGTTGAATTCCACTCTAGAGATTCAACAATTTTGACGATTTTAATGACTTCTTTGAGTTTCTAAAAGAAACCTCAAGAATTCATTAAAATCGAAAAATGTTTTTTTACTTTCCTGTTATAACCTATAAAATACCATTTGCGTTACAGAAGTATTTATTTTTAGTTTTTTTTCTTGTTGTTATTACTTTGTTTTGAAAATTGATATATATATATATATATATATATATATATATATATATATATATATATATATATATATATATATATATATAGGGCATTATAAGCCCCTTGAGCGAAAATTCGAATATTTTTAAAAATATTTATTCTGGATCTAAAAATTGCAACAATTACCTTGCAAAGCCGTTGTTTTGAAGTACGTTTCTGCTTCGATCGCGATTACGACTAGTTTTTCGATTGCTTACTGATCGCACGTTATTTAAGCAACTGATTAAAAAAAAAATTAAGACGCGAACGATTAAATATGAGAAATGATTGACGCTTAACAGATTATAATGAATTAAAAAGCAAATATAACTCTATAAATACTAAATAATCTTTCAGACAGTTTGGTATTTGTTTTTTAAGTTAATTATTAAGAAAAAAGAGAAGAAAAGGTTAATTGGATTTAAAGGTTTTTTCTTTAATAAGTTTTTTTTTATAAAAAGTAATCTTTAATCAAAGGTTTATGTCATAAACCATTATTTATGAGAATTATACGATTAAAAGTTGGTATTGGTGATTGTATCGTTCATGCAAGTAAAGAAAAAGAAAAACCTAAAAAACGGGGAAACATAGGTGACGAAGTTACCAGTATATTAATAGCGAGCGACAAAAAATAACATTTTAATTTTTGAAATGGGATCTAACTTTTTGTTTTGTAAAATGTTTATAAACCTTATTTGTTGATTTCTTGATTGTTAAGGCCAAAAAAATTGTTCAATAAAGCAATGTTTATTTTAAACCTCCTCAAGCTCCTTTAATCATCATCCATCTCATGTTTTTTTTTTTTTTTTAAAGTAGTTTTAAAGTTGTTTGTTTGCGCTTTTAAAGGCCTAATTTTCTTGAAATAATTATTCACAATAATTGTGAAGTCAAACAATTTATTGCATTTGTCACACTGATAATACAAAAATGTAAAATAAATACTGATATTAAAAAGAAATTTCAACAAAATGTTTTTTTTGTTTTTGTTTTTTTTCGGGTTGTTTTTAAATTTACTGAAAGATTTTATACAGCTCAATCTTCCTAAATACTTTCTTCTTTGATCAACAGTAAAAAAGAGTTATGTTCTCTTCGTTATGTACTAAATTTGTCAAATCAAGCACTTGTTAAACTGCAAGTTCAAAACAATCATCGACCATGAAGCAATCAGCAACCATGAAGCAATCATCAACCATGAAACAATCATCAACCATGAAGCAATCATCAACCGGGTTCAGTTTTTCACACAAAAATTTTTGCAATTCTTTAAGCAAATAAACTTTTTAAACTATTTATTATGTAAAAATTAATTTTTAAAAATTAGACAGAATTTATATTTAAAAATATAATTTTTGTCCTATTAAAATTATTTGTTATTACACCAACAAAAAAAGGTATAATAATATTATATAATGTAAAAATGATATATTTTTTTGTTTATTCAACTTCATTACTTATTATTTTTTTCTTTGTATTGACATTTTTTCTATTTTAATTAAAACTACAAAAATTCAGTCGATACTTTTTTTTTTGCTTTATATATATATATATATATATTTTTTTTTTAATTTTTTTTTTATTTTTTTGCCATTGCATTCGTTTTTTTCATTGGGTTTGTTTTGTTTCTTTTTTGTTTTGCCATTGTGTTTTTTTTTTGTTTTTTTTTTTAGTTATTACATCAAAACCTACAAAGATATAAATAGAAATATTTGATAAATAACAAAAAGAAGAAACTGTTACGTTACACTATAGACGCGGCTACAAAAATTATAAGTTTCTTTACATTTTATTAGTAATGAAAAATAATACGAAATAGCACCAAAAAATTAAAACCTTTTAGATGTCAATACTTTTAATACTTTATAATGTAGCTAGAAATAAAAATTTGGGTTGCTTAGTGTTAAACCACTTCTATGTGTCAAAAAATATGCTATTATAGCAGTTCAAAGTTTGCTTTTCTTTTTAATTATAAACTTATAACGAGGTTTGTCACACGTTTTGTTACAATTTATTTTAGCAAGTAATTTTATTTTGTGTTTTAAACAAATTAACGAATTTATTATGCTGATCTCAGATTGTGACGCTAGAATAGCCTTTTGTACATATAATTTTAAATTTAGTTAATATAGCCTTATTACATGGGCTCCAAAACAAAAAACAAAAAACAAATACAATTATTTCAGATCAAACTTTATTTTCTTGTAAAAAAAGTAACTATGCTATCTACACTGGAAAAATAATTGTTTATACCAAAATGGTGTTTTGAAGTGCGACACCATCATGGCATTGTCAGGTGTCGCGTGTTAAAAATTTATTTGAGATAATATTTATATTATTAAAAATAACGCTTATTAAAATACAATTTTTGGTAGATATCAACTATCGTATTTTTAACTATGGTATTTTATCCTATTTTATGTAAGCGCCAGTTGAATTAAACAATAATCGAATTAAATTTTCATGAGACTTATTCAATTAAGATTGTTCAAGTAAGATTGCTAAGTAAGATTATACAAGTAAGATTGTTTATTAACACAAATTAAATCAAGATGGAGTAATAACTAACACAATTAAAATTAAAAACTAAATAATCAAATAAAAAACAAATATAAAAGTGAAAAACCTACAAACGTGTAAAAAACGTGTAAAAAACGTATTACTTCTATATTTATTTAATTCGTCTAATATTTCACGATAATATTCTACAATGTTATTGTTAAAGTTATAATCTATATATTTCTTTGAAATCTTAATGGAGCAAATAGAAATAACAAAAGGCAAAATATCTCATCATCTATTCTCTACGTGAAATAGAAAATAAAATAAATAAATAATTTACAGTATATATTTTTATAAAAAAGTGTTAAGTTAAAAACTAAAATAAATAAATAATGTATAAGATAAACTGAATTTCATAAAGCTTTTACATTTCGGTCACAAAATATAATAATTTAGGTGTAATATTTTCTGTAAAAATCTGACCATTTTCCTTTGTAACTTTTTTCTCCATTGAAACAATGTTTTAGTGAAATCGCTATCCGTGCTTATGTCTAACACTATCTATATCGTCTGTGAAAAGTCCATGTGTGACATAAGAAATCGGTGCTCCAAGTTGTCAATTGAAGGTCATCTATTGTCTGCTCAAACTGATAACTTTCCTTTAAAATTACTCTCCTTATTCTTGGTATTTTTCAATACATGAAATTTTTGAACCAGTAATCTAAATTCTGCGCTTTTTTTCACAAGTTACCTAATAAGATCCAGTTTGATGTCTAGAGGTGGCAATGTCACATTTTACCTTTCAACTAAGGGAAGGTTGCTCATGTTGCTGGTACCAGGAGTATCCATGTCATGTCACAATCTTTTCTTCTGTACACAAAACAAAAGCAATATATTCTGGCGTTGATCTTCATTGTGAGATGTATAATAAACTCTCTGATAAAACCGGTTTTTCTCTCTCCACAATCGCAAGTTACATTTAACATACAACGCTACAAAAGTCTTTAAAGTTGCAAACTCTTAGAAGTCTCTCTTATCAGGTACCACTCCACTAGCGGTATTGTTAAGAATAAAAAGAAGCCAGGTCTCCTCTATAATTAAGAATTCAAGTTTAGTATACATTAAGTTGGATATCTTATCAGGAGTTTCAAAGCTTAGATCTTTTTTGTTTGATATAGTGAATGTAAGTAACTAATCTATTACAGCAATTTTGATAGACCTGTCAAGATCAGGGTTAGCCGAAGCCATAGTGACACAATTTGGGGAAAGATAAAGCACTACCGATATTATAATTCCAATCCTTTTGGATGATTTTAGCAGCTTTGAATGCTTCAAGGTCATTTACTTGTGCAAGTTCAGGTTTGCTGGATTTTAAAAATGAAGAAGAAAAGTATGGGGCAACAATAGAGTTAGCCTTAGAGACCAGAATCTTTTGATAATTACTCAATAATTTAATAATTGGAGTTGTTCAATTATTAACTTCCTGTGTTCAGTAAGTCCCACGTATATGCTTTTACATATAAACCTGACATTATGGTTAACACCTGGTAGGTACATATCAAACTAAACGACTAGTCTTGACTTGCATGAATCTATTAACCCTGAGGGAATTAACTTACAGAAAATATCCCGATAAAATGACTATTAGTTGGTAATTTCCTGCTAAGTAGAGAGCGCAGTGGAGTTTTAAAGAGATAGACAGGCCTTCTTAGGTTGTAATTGATTAGTGTTACAGCTCCTTTTTTAGCTTTTGTTTTTTCCCTTTTCTAATATATTCAAAAACTTGAACAAAATATCGATTAAAATATTTAGAATAAAAAAATAACCAACTTTCTTTTAAGTGTATTGAGAATTTATATTATAAGAACTAAATAGCAAACAGAAGTAAGGGTGGGCGGTCCTTCAAAACATTTTTCCCTTGTAAAATTATTTTTTGTTTTTCTTTGATCAACGATATATATGGTCTTAAATTATTTTACGTATCACCTTATTTTGAAACCTTTATAACAAAATAAACTCATTGTATCAAGCTTAAACAAATAAGTTAAAATTTACTGTTATAATAAAGTTTTTGTAGCAACCATAGTTAACATGATAGTTATGTACGATAGTGCATAGTTACACTGTTAGTAACTTGTGATAACTGTCAAGACAGTTCTCGAGAAAACCGCGATATACCTGTGAAGGATTATGACTATGGGATTCCAAAAATGAAAAAGTTTAAATCATTCTGCTTACTTCCGATAAAAAAAAATTAGTTTTGAAAATTTCCTTAATTGCACTTATAAGTAAAATCTCCAAAGTTTTGCATTTCTACAGTGTCTATCAGCAATGAAACTTTTAAATATAAATAAAATAATAGATTTCATAATTTTTACAACTGAAATTTTTCCGGAAAAGGCACTTTTTCCAGAAGCAAAATCAGTGAAGTAAGCATTTTTAAGGATCTTGTAAGAAAATGAAAAAATGCCTAATTCAGCGAGAAATTATAACGAAATCGAAAAGTTATATGTCTTATGTGTCTTAAAAGCTCAAATAAACATCACCTAACGTTTTTGAAGGAAAAAATTCAAGTTCTTTATAGCCAACAAATCAAATTTGATGAGATAAGAGTTCCCCAAGGCAAATGTCAAAAATGTAAAACTGCCTTAAAAATGCTTGATTTTCTATATTGGCTGTGAGGAATTGATACCTCTTGAAAATACAAAAACAGAAGACAAAATGTCTGACATAAGGTGCTCAAAGTGTTTGTCCCTAATTTGAAGAGGGGTACTACATCAATGATCAACAGCACAGTTTTGAGAGAACTTAGGATCTTTAGCTGCAAATGGTGGTAAGGTTACAGAGCAGATTGAAAGCACACAGAGGCTTCTCCTAATGAAACCATTTGATTTTAACAAGCAAAGCGCTGACACACATTTCCCATAACTCCAGTTGTTTTACATTGTAAAAGTCTTAACTCCCTAATTGAAGATTTACTTTTGCCTTGCATGATTTTTTCAAATCACATTGTTAAATTAGGGGTTAATATGGATAAAGGATATTTAAAAGTCTGTTAAGGAGTTTCTGAATTGGAACCAGAGCACAATGATTGTTCATCTCCCAGCAAACGCTTGTTTATACTCCAAGCATCAAAAGTACTGGTGTGAAAAAACAACTTCTTGTGGCTGAAAGCGTTCAAGAAAATTACACAAATAAAAAGCTCATTCTTTCCCTTCTTGACATCAAGGAGGTAAGACTTTTGATTTCTTGTGATAAGAAACTGGTTAACATTTTTTGTGGCCTGCTAGCACATTCTTCTTTTCATCCGTGCATATGGTGTACAGCTGATAGCTCAAGTCTTGCAAACTGCAGAACTCCAAGAACTTTTGGCATAGGGTGCGTAGGGTGCATACGCATCCCCCTAATTTTCGAAAGGTCCATATTTTATATAATATTAAATTTTTTATAGGAAAAATTGCACCTTTAACTGCATAGAGCATACGTTTTTCGTTTCATATTGATTAGATTTTTCTATTCTACGGTACTATACACCTTTGATGTCGCTAAGTTTCGTCGTTATGAACACTATAACGTCTTCATTAACGTTCGTACGATTTTTCTTGACAACAATTTTGTTTTTAGTTACGCGTTTGCTTATTACCGCAACCAGGTGCTATCGTAGATTAACTAATTTGTTTTCTTTAAGTTCTCTTTATATATTACACTTTTAATATTATACGTTTCGATTACCACATCAATTATTTCTCATCCAATATAGTAAGATGTCCTTTTTTTAATTATTCCGTATATTTTCATTGTTTATTATTGCAAATATAACTAATATTTTATGTTGCTATACACATAAAATATTAATTATATTTTATGTGTATAGACAATGATAACTAATATTTTATGTTGCTTTAAATTGTTATATACACAATGATAACTAATATTTCTTAAATACACAATGATAACGAACACTTTATGTTGCTTTAAATTGTTTTTTACGTTATTGTGTATGATATATATATGTCCTGTACATCCACATTTTTTCTAAAATTACTGATGTTTCACAAATTTTTATCTAATAATATATTTTCATTTTTATATTTACATTGCTATTATTAGTATATGATATATTTATAATTTCGTTTTTTAAAAATTTACATAGTTATTATTATGAGAAATCGACCATACTCTGTCACTCTTCATATACTATGGGGCGCAAAGAGCAAAATGAAAGAAAACGAATATCAGCAGCTAAAACTTGTCGATCTCTAGATGGATGGTGTACAAAAAAATAAACAGAAAGTCATAATTAGTTTCTCAATGAAAATACACCAAATACGAATACCGCAATTTCTAAACAACATGATTCTATTGATAGTCCTCCCGCTAAAATATCTCGTACTACCAAACAATCAGATTCTGAACCTCTCGCTTTCACCAATGATGTTGGTAAAATATTGAATGTTACAATGAATTATGAAGAATTGAGTATGGCAATGAGGATACTCGATGATAGTCAAAAGTTCTTTCTCTTGAATAATCACTTCAAGCCACCTATAGAATATATTTTTCCGTCACAATATCTTCACAAATGTCAGCGTCAATTCAAGGCAAGATACTTGACGGATTACAAATGGATGGTCTACAGTCCATTATTCAATGGCGCATACTGTATCCATTGTTTGGTAATGATTCCTATCTCCAAAAGACAGAATTTGGGAATATTTGTAAATAAACCATTTACCGCGTTTCATAAGTTAGACGAGAAGGCAAAACAGCATCAAACAAAAATAAGCCACCGCAATGCAATGATTTTGTCAGACACGTTTTGTAATTCAATCAAGAAGCCAAATGAAACATTGATACTCGTTTTGATGAAGAAAGAAGGATTAACATAGAAAGAAATCGACACATTGTAAAAACAATAGCTGAGGCAATCCTTTTCTGCGGAAGACAGTGCATTGCTCTGAGAGGTGATCAAGAAAAATTGTCGGCATCTGATAATTCGATAAAATACAACCCGGGTAACTTTTTGGCAGTGCTCCAAATTATTGCGAAACATGATGAAATCCTACATCAGCATCTTTCCCATATTGGTATTAGTAATCGAAATGCGAAATACACCTCTCCACGTATTCAAAACGAAACTATAACAATTATTGGATACGATATCATCCGTAGTGACTTGGTTAAAGAAATAAAAGCTGCTACGTTCTACAGTATTCTTGCAGACGAGGTGACTAGCCATAATCGTGAGGAACTTGCATTTTGCATTAGATTTGTTGATCAAAACAAAGACATTTGTGAATTTTTATCTTTTCTCCATGTTCCAAGAATCACCGGAGAAGTCATTGCTAGCACCATGATTCAATTTCTGCAAGACGTCAATCTCGATTTAAAAAACATTTGTGGTCAAGGATACAATGGAGCTGCAAATATGTCCAGCGATAATGTAAGTGTTCAGAGAAAGATAAAGAATGAGTCTCCAAAGGCTGTATATGTCCACTGCAGTCGACATTACCTTAATCTTGTTATAGCCAATCGTGTTCTCTTCCAAATACAAGAAATACCATTGCTAAACTGAAGAACTGTTGTCTGTTTTTCCTTGCCAGCCAAAGCGCAAGAGTCTTCTGTAATCAATCATCATGAAGGCATTACCAGACATTTCCAAACCCAGAAAAGGTCTCATTGATCTATGTAGAACAAGTTGGTCTTCACGGCATGACTCATACAGACATTTTTATCAAGTATACCGCTATGTAATTATCGCTCTGAAATATATTGCGTATGCTGCGAACAAAGATGCGTGCGGAGAAGATTTCACAAATTTTACATGGGATACAACATCCAGAGACAATACCAATTCACTGCCGACAAGTCTTACGTCTTTTGACTTTATTATAAGTTTCTTGACTATGTACCAATTCCTGTCATATTTGGAAGGAATAACTGTGAAATTACAAGGCCGCACTGTGGATATTATCATGGCATACCATGAAATTACTGAGGTGGAATCTGTTTATAATGACATTTTAAGAAACATGGACGAAGAATTTTTGCGTGTTTACACCCAAGCCGAACGAATGGCACTTTCTGTTAACACCGAACCAACAAAGCCAAGGATCTGAGGAGTATTATCGACGAAATCTCGCCATTCCATTCCTTAACCACACAAGCTCAGAGTTGGAGAGTCAATTTTCTGACCTTTCCATCCTCTCCTCTAAACTGTTGGGGCTTGCACCATCTACTCTCTGTGAAGAGGGAGGAGCATTTTTTCAAAATGTTGTCGAATTTTATGCAGAAGACTTACCATCAGCTGATTTGTTTCCCCAAGAGTTGTTTCGATGGAAGCATCGTTTCCAAAACAAACCTCCGGAAGAATGTCCTTTAACTGCAGCGCAAGCATTAAAAGAATGCGACGAAGAGTTATTCCCAAACATTTTCACTCTTCTAAAAATTTATTTTTCAATCCCAGCGACCAGTTGCGAATGCGAACGTAGTGCTAGTGCATTGCGCAGGCTCCATGCATATTCGAGAGCAAATATGAAGCAAGAAAGACTCTCTGCACTTGCATTAATGCATATTCACTATGGTAAAGTCATCGACGAAGAGAAATTTGTTGATATATTTTCACAAAAATATCCTCGGCGTCTACAATTACGATCTGTTTTGACTGAAATTATTTGACTTCACACAAATTCAGTGTCGGTGCTTATTAAGCTTGTGTGTCATTATAAAGTTTATATTTGTGTATTATTTTGGAAGCAATATATTTGATATGTTATAAAAATGGTCCACTTTTTCAAATTTTGCACCCTCCCACGAAAAATCATGCGTACGGGCCTGCTTTGAAACTTTGCTTTGGTAATGGAGCTTATACCACCAATGGTGCTCCATCTTCTACTTAGTGTCGTAAATCATCTTTTCAAGAATCTTAAAGATGTATGGCCAAAAGTAAACGATTGGCTTCAAAGTTTAATACTTTATAAAGTTTAATACTTTTCAAAGTTTAATATATATAAAGTTTAATACTTTCAAAGTTTAATACTTTTCAAACTTTTCCAATCATTAATATTCGAGAAAATTTGCTGACGTAGTTTCTTCCTGTTTTGAAAACAAATTGCATTTTCGATTTGAAAAAAAAATTGATGCTATCCGGACAGAGCCAGCGCGAGTAAGTGTATTTGGGGGGGGTAGGTGCAAAAATGTTATTGTCACATTACCATTTTTGCTGACTTAAAAAAAATTCCATTATTTTTTATGCCAAAGACTTTGCCCAAATGAAAAAGATGCTGCTCTGAATTTATAGCGAACAAACAACAGAAGCAATACACCATTGCTTTAATTCTCATTGAGGAAAATGCAGCCCAATAAGTCTTTTAAAATATGGAAAAATGCTGTGCCTTGTTAATTTCAACACAAGAATTCAGTTTGGTTAAAGAAAACTTCAACCAAACTGAAACTTTGTGTTGTACACTTAGTATGTCAGGCCATATTTTATTTATTTTATCTAAATGGGCAGATGAAATTGAAAGTGGTCTAATAACTAACTTTTGAGGTTTTAAATTTTACTGGAATATTTTGTTGTTGTCAATATATGATTTTTTGTTGTTGTAATATCTTGCCAGTTTATTTGATCGTTTTTTTTTTATTTTTTTTATTTTGCACTCTTTCCATTTGTATTGTGAATATACTAATCGCTAAATGTTTTATGAATAAAATAAAACAAACAGCAAACACACGTCAAACACAATGAGCTGCTATTATCTTTCAACATTATAGTCAAATTAAGATTTAGTTCACTTTACCCGAAAATAAATCAGTACATAGAAATTCTTTATAAATACCCAGTGGGCACGGGACTTAAAAAAGACGTTTTTGTAATTCCCGTGCCCACTTGGTATTTATTTCAAATATGAAAAATTGATTTAGACCACTTGGGCTTTCATCCGCCAAAATAGTAAAATGTTATAAGAATTAGTAAAGGTTCAATATTTTATTATACAAATATTTTAAAATTAATTAAATATTTGAGAGTTCAAGTAAAAATATTTCAAACAATTTATAACTGTTTCCGAAGTTTGTAAACAAATTACTAACTAAACTGGCACAGTCATTTATATAAATATCATAATATCTATAATAAAATCACTATTGCTCATGAGCTTAAGAAATTTTAATATTAACAAATTTTTATAAGCTTATTAAAATTTAAACATGTCGCAATGCGATTAAACTGAAGTTAATTAATTGTCACAGAATGACATATTTTTGTCTATCAAAATATACACGTGTCTGGTGCTTGTTTCAAGTTATTGACCTGCAACGTTGGAGCTGTTTGAACGCATTTCTTTTAACTGCGATAGTTAATAGAAACGCGTTCAATTATAATACGCTTTATTTAATTAACAGTGTGTTTGCTGTTAACTTTTTATGTATTATGATATAAGTGAGATCAAGATTATATTAAAAGATGTTAAATGACGTTTAACGCATTTTTAAAAAGCAATAATATCCACGCTACTAATTGAACCTGTCATTTCGAAAAGGGCACAAGTCCATTTACTAAAACTTTTCAAAATCAACAAAAATATGATTTTTATTAAAATAATGTCTAGGTTGCTAAAGAAATTAAACATAGAAGTAGATAAATAATGAACGTATATAACTTATGTATTTTTTATTTTTTATAAACAAAACATAAATCATACAGAAATTTTTAATTCAAACTTATAAACTAACTGTTAAAAGTTTTGAACTTATGTCCTTTTCGAAATGACAGGTTCAATTGTTATAAATAACAGCAGAAAAGTGTTGCGTCACGTCAAAATACTTTTATTTGATTATACATCAAAACGTCTATTGTCTCAACTATCCGATAAAAAAAAAAACTTTATTATGTAAAGTAAATGTGATTAAATATACTTTACTGTTTTGTTGAAAAATATTCCACATATTCTATACCCTTGTATAACTCTTGTATGCAAGAAGTTAAATACATGAAGATAAAAACTGCTTTACATAAAGTTTTTAAATTATTTAAACTCTACTAAAAAAATACCAACTTCAAATACCAAAAAAAAATAAAAAAGAAATTGTGAGACAAAAAAAGTTTTAATTTTAGTCAAAAATAAGAAACTTAAATTTTTAAGAGATTGTAAAATCTTATTGCATGGAGTAGCGATTGCAAACAACTCTAGTTCAATCTATAAATGAAAATTATTTTTACTTACAATTTTTCTACAAATTCTCACTACAATTTTCATAACTAGAATATATTCACATTTTTACGATGGTGAAATCAAGGACTTATAAATAGATGCATTATAATAGATCAGAGGCGACGCCAATTACATAAATTCTATGGGAGTTTTAATTTTCAACATCTATTTTTTGAAATAACTATACAAATAAATAACCGACATTTGACCGATACTTTTGCTTTGATTTACTTATTTCGGCAAAAATGCAATATGACTACATACTTATATGAAAATTGTAAAGTAAAAAGAATTTTCTACGTGTTCTAGGTCATATTATAGATCATTTATAGATTGGACTAGAGGTTGTTTGCAATCGCTACCCCAAGCAATAAGATTTTACAATCTCTTAAAAATTTAAGTTTCTAATTTTTGACTGAAATTAAAACTTTTTTTGTCTCACAACTTCGTTTTGCTATTTGTTCGTAATCAAATTTGGTATTTTTTTTAGTAAATAAAATTTAAGTTAATTTAAAAGCTTTTCGTAAAATAGTTTTGTAACTTCTTATACAGTATACAAGAGTTATACAAGGGTTAAGGAATATATAGAATATTTTTTAACAAAATAGTAAAATATATTTGATCACAAATACTTTACATAACAATTTTTTTTTTTTTTAATTTCATTTGGATAGATGCGACAGGCGTCATTGTGACTTATAATTAAATAAGAAGAAATTAAATTTCGACGTGACGTTGCGCAGATATCTTTGTATTTAAACAACACGTTAAAAGCCCGTTCGTCTTCAATGAGATTAAAGATTTAACTTAACAATTAAAATTAGTTTCCGTGTCTCAGAATATATAATATATTATATAGTTTTTCATTTCCTTAGTTTCATTTTTAATTGCTCAACGTGAACTTTTTTTTTTTGTATTATGTGTCAAGTTAATAATATATAAAAACACGTTTGGCTTCGATGTTAAATTATCATGAAAAACATGTTCCGCTATCTCTAATTTCTCAAATCAGACATTTATACATAATGTTACCAACATAATAGATTTTCAGGTGTCCACTGCAATAAACCCTTGTTTAAGACTCGCGATGTTCTGTGATACGATATAGACTTCTGGGAGCAACTTAACAATCATAACCAGGGGCGCTAAAAGCATTTTTTGGTCTTTAAGATAGCTAACTTCCAGATATGGAGCAAATTCCAAATATTTATATGTTTATACTTATGTCAAATAAGGATGCTTTGCAAAAAATTGCGATGATTAGAGCTTGGGAACAAAAAGCCCCAAAATTTTGGCCCCCTGCCCCAAACGTGAGAGCAACAAATTGATGAAATATTTTTTGTGCTATTTTTAACTAGACTTATATTCATTGATAAATTTTAAGTTTCATAGTATTATCTCTCAGTGTTCAAAAATTATGACAATATAAAGCTTTTTTGTTCCCAAGCTCCAGTCATCGCAATTTTTTGCAAAGCATTCTTATTTTACATAGGTATAAACGTATTAATGTTTGGAGTTTGCTCCATATCAGGAACTTAGCTATCTCAAAGACCAAAAAATGCTTTTGGCGTCCCTAACCACAATAACAACAACAACAATAAAAAGATAGGAAATATCATTTTAATGACGTCACGCCAAATACTTATATTTTCAAAACACCCACCCACATCTTCTTTTTTTTTCCAGATTTATCTTCAACAAACCACCCTTCCGCCCTCTAGTAACGTCTTCCTTTTTTTTTAAAAAGAAAAACTTAATGTTTCTTAATGACCACATCTCGTTAAGATGTAAAAATTTAAGTTTCATGTAAAACTTCACCTTTAAATTTAAAGGAACTAATCTCAGGCCCATAGAAAAACGTACAATGAGGCATAAAAAATAACTCTCGACCTGGACAGTCAAACTGAATGATTTTGAGCGCTTGATTCAGTTATTTTAAAAAAAGAAGAAAAATAAATGAAAAAAAATGATTTTAACACATTTAAAAGTTGAAAAATGACTTTTAAATGCAGCCCCATAAAAAATTGCATAGACCATGCTGCTTAGGGTTTGAACCCTAAATAGGGCACTTAAGTGCCATAGTTAAGGCTCAAACCCTAGTATAATAGTTATTATACTTAATTAAATTGATTATTATACTAAGTATAATAATCAATTTAAATTATGCATAACAAAACTTTATTTAATAAATAAGTTTTAGCTTTTAGTTTTAAATTAAAATTTATTTATTATTTATTAGATATTTATATTTATTAAATTATTATTTATTTAGCAAACAAAATTTTTGAGAATTTGGTTAAATTTTCAAAAGTTTTTCCTTTTTTTTCCTTTTTTTTTCAGCATAAATATATTTTTAGAAATCTCTTTACCATCCACAGTGGGTTGCAGGGTGGCCAAAAATCAAATAAAGTTTGATTTTAATTTGGATTAAACTAGGCAGATTAAAAACTAACACGATAGATAAAAAAATCCTAAATTGTTACTCTCGTGTGATTTGTAGTTTCATAGATATTGGTATTTAAAGTTACAAATTTGTATCTTAAAAAATCGGTTTTGCCTCATTAAAGGTGTTATTTTGATACGTTTTGCTAAGGTGGTATAATCAAATGAAGTTATATCGTTTGAAAGTTAATTAAAACTACTTTTCAATGGCAATAAAAAAAACTTTAATAAATCATATAAAACTTTGTAAATCAGCCATTTGTTAAAAAAATATTGTTGCAAAAACATTAAAATTCAATTTTGATGGAGCCGAAAAAAAACCCGTTCAAAATATCTCTTCCATTTTTAAATTCAATAAGTCCTTAATAAACTGCAACAACATAAAAAAATGTTGCCCCGGAAAAAGATATGCAGATTTGAAAATGTCTCGTTATACTGAAAATACAAATTGGTAAATTTTTAACCCAGCCAAAGAGGCCATGAGACAACTCCCTTTGGGATAAATAAAACATTGTCTTTTAAATAGAACGGCAAACAGTGTTACAGAGCACTGTGCTAGAAAAAAATTAAAAAGACGAACTACAAATTATTATGAACATAGCAAATGTTATGATTGTAAATGGGGTGACAGGAATAGTGTCGAAAAATGAACTACGGAATAGTGTCGAATATATTAAAAAGACCAAATGTCGCAAAAAAAAAGGAATAGTGTCGCAAATGAATTTAATGAATAGTGCCAGCAGCGACCTATTTCAGTATCACATCATACATGTTATTTAAAGACGCATTTATAGTTATTATAATTTTTTGTTTTTGACATTACTCATTAACGACAAAATTCCTTTTTCATTTCCATTAAGCTTTTACGTCATTATTTACTTTTCTATTTTCGACACAATTCATTAAATTCATTTGCGACACTACTCCTTTTTTTGTTTTCTATACTATTCCGATTTTACTATTTGCAAGACTATTCCATTTTTTTTTTTTTTTTTGTATTCATTAAACTCCTTTGCGACATTATTCCTTTTTCTATTTTCGGCACTATTCATTAAAATCATTTACGACATTCCTTATTCTGTTATTCGACAATTAAATTTCTTTTTCACATTTTCAACAATCAAATATGCGACAATCAAAATTTTGCGACACTATTCCGCAACACCTTGTAAATGACAATGGCGAAGACAACATAGTACAAAATAGCTATAACATAATTAACCTTAATAACTGGTTTTGTAATGTTACCAGTAAACAAAACAATTTTTGCCTTAACGTAAAATTCCAGTTTCTTCTTAACTCCTAACTAAATGATAATACAGTAAGTTTCACACCAAATGAATAATACAGTAAGTTTCACATCAAATGAATAATACAGTAAGTTTTACATCAAATGAATAATACAGTAAGTTTCACATCAAATGAATAATACAATAAGTTTCACATCAAATAAGTTTACTTTATTAAACTCATGTTTCAACAGTATGCAAACTAATAACGACAGTAGACAAAGAAATAAGAAAGAAAACTACAATATAAAAATAAAATATTTGAACTTTAAAAAAAATATCATTTAAAAAAACAACTATAATAGTTCTTTAATGAATAAGTTTTGATATTATTCTTGAATATTATTTGTAAAAACTTCAAATAGGTTCCTAAAATATTCATAAATTTATCAGTCGTGATATAGTAAAATATCTAAAAATAATTTTAGAAATGAAAAGAAGAGTATAGCAAAAAATAGATAGGCGCCTATAAAAGAAGATAGGTGCTATATAATATAAAAAAGATACCCAGTGGGCACACGATGTCTTTTGAACGTTTAAAAGACGTTCAAAATGTTCAAAAGACGTCTTTTTTTTTGTCCCGTGCCCACTGGGTAGGTGTAAATGAGGTGACAGGTTTCTATCTTCTATAAAGAAAATATTTTTCATATATTAATCGAAATACAAAAAATAACGCCTATCTTTTTTGGTTGATGATACTAATAGACCAACTAAAGAAATCGAAAGAAAAAAAAAGATTAACTAATTCTAGTATTAATATTTAGATACTAATTATAACAAAATTTATACTTAGCTTTTGTTCCAAAGTGTCTAAGAAAAAAATTAATAGACCTAAACAACTTGGAAGGATCACAATAGTGTTTTAAATATTGCCCTACAAATTGCTGTGTAACATTGAAACAGCAGAGTATAAACATATATGAATCATAAACATATAGACTTACCATAAACTTTTAATTTTGAATATTTGAAAATACAATATTTGAGTAATATTTGTCATTTGTTATTTTGTTAAATTAATTTATTTATTTAAATTTCATGATATATTTTGCTATAAAATGCTCACATATCCAAAGATATTGTTGGCTTAGTATAGGAACAGTCACGAATAGTCATAAAGACTAATCCAAAGTAGCGTCAAAGAAACGAAGTGCTACTCAAGCGCGGAGTTGGCGGTGACTGAATTTAAACTCGTTTCGCGTAATAGTCTGAGTTTTAACAATTTGTTTAACGCTCTAACCATCTGAGCTATCCAGCAATTGCAATGCATGTTATAAACCTTAAAACAGCCAAAAAAAAAATTGCAAAATGTCTTTTGTAAAGTAGGGTAATTTAATTAAACCTCACCCGCATCTGCACTTAAAATGCTGCTGACAGGCTGTTTTTAGACTTACACCGCTGCTTTATGCATCATTAGATTGCTTAGTCTTTCAGCTACAGAACCATGCAAACTGTTCTAACTTTTGTAAGATTGTTTGACATGAACATTAAAAGCTGTACAGGGTGTCAAAAGCACTGAACTTTGCCCGTAAGAACCTAATCTCGCCCACTTGCCGACATTATCTCTGGTCAGAAAAATCGCAGTTAAAAGTAGCCGATATTAAGTGTTTTACTCATAGTATTGCAGCTACTTTATTTTTTAAAGTTATAAATTACAACTTTCAATTAGCAGATCATAATTTCACCTTGTCTACAAACCCAAAAAATCTTGGTGTGACCATAGATTCTTACTTAAATTACAATATCAACTTACTAAAATTACAATATAATCATATTGTAAACATTGTCCGTGCATCAAACATTCCAGGATATTTAACCCTGAAGTCTTTTAAAAGTCATGATCCACGTGTTATCGTAAAAGTCTACACTACTTACATAAGACCAATTTTAGAATATTGCGCACCGGTTTGGTCGCCGAACCGCACTGAATTGAAGAAAGCAATGGAAAGAGTGCAAAGATGGTTTACCAAGAGAATTGTTTAGCTAAGCAAGTTTTCATTTTTAATCGACTTTGAGTTCTTGGTTTGGAACTACTGGAGATTCGTCGCCTTAAACAAGACATGGTTACATGTTACAAAGTTCTGAACAATTTAGTTTGCCTAAATACAGTGCTGGAAAATATAAAAGAACAACCATTTTAAGTAGCAAGTATTAATCAAATTTGCCAGTTTGTGCATATAAAAATAACTTTTTATTTAGTAAATGCTTTTTTAAGTTTTTAGTATCATTTTTATATTAAAAAAATGTATTTGAGAGTATTTTTTTATTTTTCAAAAATCATATTTAATAATAAGTGAACATATCAATTTTTTGACTAAATTCTCTGAAGAAAAAAAAATGGGACACATAACATAAATAACTTATTAAGAAAACTTATGGTTGAATTAATATTATGTGTGACCTCATTTAGCTTTTATAATAGCATTTAAACGTTTTGGCATAGATTCCATAATTTTTTTTGTAATATTAGAACTAATTTATCTCAAGTCTTTGTAAAAGCAGTTTCTAGTTCTACCTTTCGCTTTAAGTCGCGATTACCTATTTGTTTATCTAAAATCGAGTATAAATTTTCGATAGGATTTATATCTGGACTTTGTGCTGGCTATTCAAGAATATTTATGGATTTGGTTTGTAAAAATTCTGTTGCTTTTTTCAACTTATGTTTCGGATCATTGTCATAATGAAATATAAAATTTCTACCTAATCTTTATTTACGCGCTGATGAAGTCAAATTATTATTCAAAATATCTATGTACATATCCATATTCGTTGTATCTCTGATAAATTCAAGATTTCTAACACCTTTCCATAACATATAGTCCCATACCATTATATATTACCAATTCCATATTTTATGGTTCCTTGCATGCAACTTAAACGGTAAGCTTCTCCGGTTTTTCTCCAAACATTTTGTTTACCATCAAAATTTACCAAATTAAATTTGGACTTATCCAACCATAGTATTTTCTTCTAAAATGAAATGGGCTTATTAACATGAGTTTTAGAAATAATAATCGTTCAAATAATAATCGTTTTTTCTTATGTTGCTGTGTCAAAAATGGTTTTTTATATGGTGTGTTGCTTTTAAACCCATTTTCATGTAAACGATTTTGGATTGAGTTACAAGTTATTTTCGCTCCAGTGTTATTTTCAATATATTCTGCAACATTTCTGGATGACTCGAATTTATTTTTCTTGAATAATCATACAACCAAGTGCTCTTCTTTGACAGTAGTTTAACGTTTGTGCCGATGTCCTTTCAAAAACTTTTAAAGTTTGGTTAATTTCAAACTTTTCTACAATATTTGAAATAATGAAATGTGGAACTCCAGTCTTTTTTGATAGTCCTGTAAACTTTTTTTATTGTTTAACTAAACCCAAAATTAATTTTCGCTGATTCTCATTTAAATATCATTTTGCTGGAGCCATGATTGCTAAAATATAGGCTTTGTTCCTATATATTTCATCAAACAATTTTTTCAAGAAGAAAAATAGTGTTTTACCTTCAGAAAATTATTAATATCCTACAAAATAAATTATAAATTAGAATTAAATAAGGTATTTTTAATGAAAAACAATTTTTCCCATTTAATTTTTCCGCATAAATTAACAAAAAAATCAAACACATCTAATTTTAAAGATTAAAAAAATACAAATGAGTCAATTATGTCATCTAAATTGCGCAACATTTGTTTGTCTGTGTGAAACGATTCAGATAAAAACGAAAAGAGTACTGTTATTTAGAATACGAACCATACACAATTATTACTAGCCTGGCAGCGTCATTTTATTTTTGTCCTATTATATACTTTTTTTTTTTTTTAGAATTTTTTGTTCTTTGCTTAAATATTAAATAAATTTATACAATAAAATAGTTAAGATTAAAAAAATCGTTATACAGTAACAATTAAAAAATTGTTATATAATAACAAATATAATAAAATATAAAAGTATAAAATTAAAAAACATAATAAATAGAACGCGGAGACTCGCAGAAGACCTTCGCAGAAGACCTTCGCAGAAGACCTTCGCAGAAGACCTTCGCAGAAGACCTTCGCAGAAGACCTTCGCAGAAGACCTTCGCAGAAGACCTTCGCAGAAGACGTCTTATCATCGAGAACCGCTCGTGAATATTAATTGCATTATAATAACATTTAATTAAAAATAAACAAAAATGTGAAAGAAATAATTTGCGAAAAACATTTTGCGAAATAAATTTTGTAATAATATATAAATAAACTTGTAAAGAAATTATAATTGATTCTTATTTATAAATACATAATTTGTATAAAATAGTACTTATTTCATAAACACATAAATAGTGAATCCGATATTATTGTATAATACATTATATAATAAGTTTCATATTTTCATAAAATCTTAAAACTATAAAGATAAGTCTTCAAAAGATAAAATTATTTCTTTCAGTTTTTTTGTGAATAAAAAGTATTGCATTCATGGGAAAAATCAAAATTTTTCAAAACTATTTTGTTCCAAAGAAAAGCTCCTCGAAATGCGATACTTGACTTTCCAAAATTAGTTAGAGAAAAAGGTTGCCGAACTAGATTACCATTTCTTAAGTTATATTTATTTGTTTCTTTCAAGGTATATAAATTATGAAAGGAAACAGGAGACGCGTTAGTTTTACATTTATGCATAAAACAAAGTATATTAAAAATATTCAGTTGATAAATATTAGGAATTTTCATTTGAAATAAAAGTGGTTTGGCGTGACCAAGTCGATCTTTATAATTGATAAGACAAGCTATATGCTTCTGCTGACGATAAAGAGGTTGCAGTTTAGACTTGTTGGTATTACCCCAGGCAATGTTTGCATAATTTATATGGCAGTGGATTAAAGAGAAACATAATTGTGTTAAACTGTGCTTATTTAAAAAATTTCTAGCTTTATACATAGCTTCTACGTTTCGAGCAATTTTTTTGGACAATAAATCAGTGTGATATATCCAACTAAGGTTTTCATCAATATAGATACCTAAAAAGTTAATAGTTATTTTTCTTTTAATTTGAACTTTGTCAATAAAAAGTAAAGACATGACAGAAGGCAATAACTTTTTTTTTGAAGTTTGATGAAAAGGTGTCCAATTTGTTTTCTCAACATTGAGTAACAACTTATTTTTTTTAAACCAGTTAGAAATTTTTGTTAATTCAAGGTTCATATTTTGGATTAATGTCGTTATGTTGTTATGAGATAAAAAGAGATTAGTAATATCAGCAAATATGACCGTCATTAAATTAGAGGCTTCAGGGAGATCATTAGTGTAAATTAAAAAGAGGAGGGGCCCTAGTATAGAACCCTGAAGAACCCAACATGTTATATCTAGTAAATTGGAAAGAACATTTGTATTACTATAAACAAACTGTTTACGGTTGCTTAAATAACTTTTAAGTATCATTATAATATTTCCTTTAATAACATAATTCTCAATTTTTTTAAATAGAATTATGTGGTCAATCGTATCAAAGGCTTTTGATAGATCTATGTAAACGCCTAACGTATATTGCGATTTTTCAAGATTCAGAAATATTGCGGGTAATTTGTAATATAGCGTGTTTGGTTGAATTATTTTTTTTTAAATCCGAATTGATTTTGATACAGTATATAATTTAAAGATAAATGGTTGAAAAAAATTGAAATTGGGCGATAATTTGAGACACTGGTTTCATCTCCACCTTTAAATATTGATAAAACTCTGGCTATTTTCAGATTGTCGGGATAAATACCCTGTTTTATTGAACAATGTAAAACTTGAAATAGAATATCTTTAATGACTTCATACGAGTTGATAATAACATTGGAGTTAATATCGTCATGACCAGCTGATTTATTAGATTTAAGCATTTTAAAAGAACGTTCAAATTCCTCAAAGGATACCTTAAAAGAATTTTAAAACGATTTAATTGGAAAAGCGTAATTATTTATTTTATTTGTCGGTGTAGGAATTTTTCGGGTCAGATTAGGACCAACTAATACAAAAAATATATTGAACTCGTCAGCTATCACACTTTGATCACAGGATGTTTCTTCATTAATTTTAATAGCTTTAGGCAATGCGCTTGTTTTTAATTTTTGCATGCCAGTGAGTTCTCTAAGAATTTCCCATGTACGTCTTGAATTAATTAATTGTTTTTTTCAAGCAAATTGAAATAGTATTTTCTTTTTGTATTTTTTTTTTGTCTTTCAAACTCTTTGGCGTGAGTTTTATAGAGAACTTTACTTAGTTCAGTTTTTGTCTTTAAATATTTTATGTACAATTTTTGTTTAATTTTAGAGGATTTTATTAGTTCTTTTGTGATCCATGGTGACATTACACTTTTAGTTTTCCTATTTACTGTATGTTTCGGAAAATTAGCATCAATTTCATAAAACGTTTTGGAAAATGCATTATAAACTACATTAGCGTCAGCACAGGTATTTATTTGTTTCCAATGAACAAAAAATAGTTGTTCTTTAAATGTTTTTAAATTAGCAGCAGAAAAGGATCGTTTTTTAAACGTTTGTTTTTGTTGCAACACTTTAACTGTGCTGATATTAATAGAGAAAAAAATAGGGAAATGGTCCGAGATGCCACTTTTAATAATACCTTTTTAAAGTGATTTGTTGAAAACATCAGTTGTTATAATATTGTCAATTAGAGTTGTTGACGTAGGAGTTATTCTTGTTGGTTTGTTAATTATAACAAAAGCACCATGTTCAAATAAATCATTTTAAAATTTTTTAATGCCATAATTATTGTGGTATCGGAAACAATCCAAGTTTAAGTCACCTATTAAATAGTGTAATTTATTTTCATTAATGCTTTTTTTATAATGCCATTTATATATATGTTAGAACTTTCTATTGTGCCAGAAGGTGGGCGATAACAACAACTTATAATTAAGTTTTTTTTTGTTATGATTTTACCAGTTAAGACCTCATTATCGTCATCAGAATAGCTCATGTCAGTCCTGTTAATATACTGTAAACATTCTCTAATATAAATTATTAAACCGCCCCCTCGCTTTCCTTTTTTTCGATCTCAGGAAATTATATTGAAACCCAGTAAAAAAATATCAGATTTCAAATTTGAGTTATCAGAGTTACACCAGGTTTCAGACATGCAAATTAGACTAAAAATATTAAGAGATTCTTTCATGTTTAAATAGAAATTTTCAAAAATTTTTGACATTCTTCTTATATTAATATGTAAAGTATTAAAGTATTTGCTAACAAAGAAACTCTTTTATTTCGTTGGCATAGTAATAGGAGCATTTGCTTTGTATGGCATGTGCTTCACTCTAATAATTTAAGTCTGGATCTGATTGGTCATTAAATAAAAACTCATCAGTTTGGAAAATTTTATAACTAAGTTTAAATTCGTTAGAATTTATGGAATCCATTTTAACGTTTTGTTTAACCTTAAAATAAAAGAACTTCCTCTAAAAATCGCGCGTTATTAACATGTTATATACAACCTTTGCATATTTACCTTTTAATTGTAAATCCTTCGCAGCCTTAAACAATTTTTTCCGCAATTCGGTTGTCTTTTTGCTGAAGTCCTCATTCACATATATTCTTTGTTCTCAGAGTTTCGTCTTTATATATTTACTTAGTATTGTGGATTTGTCCTTAAAATTTAAAAATTTGACAACAATAATTCTGTTTTTTTAATAGTACCATCTTTATCAATTCTTCCAACTCTATGAGCCCTTTCAATAATGAATTCACCTTGAAGATCAAGTTTTGTCTTTATCATGTCACGGACTTTTTCTTCACAATCGTCCCAACTTTCATCAACTGATTCTTCTATACCTGTTATCCTTAAATTATTTCTTATACTTCGGTCTTCGATCTCAGCCAGTTTGTCTCTCATGTTATTCGTTAGATTAGATTCTAAGTTTCTCTCAGGTTTATTGCGATCAGCCTTTGATCCCTCTTGTTCAACTATTACTTTATCGTATTTTTTGCTTATAAATTCGACAGCTTTCGACGATCATTTACTTCAGTTTTGAGAATTTTATTATCATCATTTAATTTGTCAATATGTCTTTCCACTTTATCAATTCTTTCATTAAATAATTTAATAATTGTGTTCTCGTGAATGTCTAATATTTCTTTTAATTGTGCAGTCGTTACATTTTTCGCCATTTTTGTTTTGTAAATAAAAACATGTCCGTTCGCGGTGAAAATCAGCGTGATATATCAATTCTTTTTAAGATTCTTTTTTTCGTCTTTTTTTTTTTTTTTTTAATTTTTAAACAACTATTAACTGGTCTTTAATTTGAGTTTTCCTTAAATTCTGCTATTAACTTATTTTAAATTTTTAAGTGTTTTTGTTATTATTTTTTATCTTTTTTTTTACGAATTTCCTTTGATTATAGATTAGTTATTGATCTTAACATACTTGTAAAACTTGTATTTATTTTTTATATGGTACAAAGCAATTTTATTTTTACATTTTAATGATTGTACACGCTTGCTGATGAAAGCACGTCGGGGCGTTGTGATTAGGCAAATATTGTCTTTTTTTAGGGGGGGGCCCCCCCCCCCCCCCCCCCGGTCATGTAAATTTTATTTATATAAAACGGCATTGTATTCTTTTTATAATGACGAAATAAATTTAAAAAAAAAAAACTATTAAATTATAGCGTGGCTTGCGGCCAAATCGCATTGGAACAAGACTTGTTTAAGGGTGGAATGCAAGAAGCGAACTTAAGTAAAGTTCGACTTGAACTTTACATTTTAACCAATAGCGGCAGAGTATTTTTTGTGGGGAAAACCCATACTCTGCCGCTATTGGTTAAAATGTAAAGTTCAAGTCGAACTCAAGTTCGCTTCTTGCATTCCACCCTAAAACGTTTCAAAAACTTTTTAAACGTACTAATACGTTTTTCAGACGTTCTAAATACGTCTTGTGCCCCATGTGATTTAGCCGCAAGCCACGCTAGAATTAGTTATATGTGTGTTTTAGGGCATGGAAACCCGTAATGAGAAACCGGTTTTTACCGGTAATTTTTATTCCGAAAAATTACCGTTACCGGTTTTTTTCTCAATCTATTACCGCGGTTTTAAAAATGATATTTTGTTAATCAAATAATTTGGTATTTTGCTTTCATTTTAATTTGGCAACTCCTAAAAGACGCAACACAGTGAGAGAAAGCAGTTCTTTGATGAAAAAGCAATAAACACGAAGACCTTCGTTGCAGGAAACAATAATTCCGAAGTATGGAAGCACTTCTTACACAGCAAGGATCTGCAGCTGGCAAAGTGCAAAACTTGTAGCAAAGAAATCAAGTGCAATGGTGGATCTACAAGTGGTATGAGATCTCATCTCAAATTAATACATCATATCGAGGCCGATGCTATGAAACAAGTATCAGCCAAATTTGAACAAAAAGTTGGAAAAATTGATCACTTCTTCGTGACCCAAAAAGATTCCTTGGCAGTTGTCTTGTCCGAGTTAGTCGCCATTGATGGATTACCAATTCGAGTACTGGCAAAAAGTCAACGTTTAAGAGCGGCATTGGGAGCTTAAGGATACCACTTGCCAAAAGATGCAAAATCGATCAAAGCAATTATTATGAAGCACTGTCTTGAGGTTAAAGGCATTTATAAAAAGCAGTTTGAAAAAATGAAGAAAGACAAAATTTGTTTTAGCATTACTCTTGATGAATACACATCATCTCGTAACAGAAGGTTTATTAATATCAATGTTTATGTCAAGATTTGGCATTGGAATTTGGGAATGGTAAGAATTTTTGGCTCAGTGCCAGCGGATAAAGCTGTGACCATTGTTAGAGAAAAGCTAAACGAATTTGGAATTTGTCTGGACTCTGATATTGTGGCAGCTACAACTGATGGAGCTACTGTAATTAAAAAATTCGGAAAAGCTATTTTCCCAACACAATCAATTGTGCTTGGCACATGGCATCCACTTAGCAGTCTGTGATGTTTTATACAAAACAACTCCGTCCAAGAAGTCATTCTTCATCTCGATGAAGAAGAAGATTTTGCTCTTGATGATATTTCCATCTCTGATGACAGCGATTACGAAGATGAAGAAGGTGTTGGATTAAAGGTAAGTATTATATATAATTATTCAAAAGTATAAGGCATCTAAATAAGATTATTTTTATTAAAAAAATCATCTTAATTACTGACACTTTCAGGTAGTAATTGAAGATGATCAACCCCCTGAAGTCCGTCAAGATCTAAGACACATTATTTCAAAAGTAAGATGTTGTGTACGCCTATTTCGCAAGTCCCCTGTCAAAAACGATGATATTCTTCAAAAGCATGTTCTAGCTGAGTTTAAAAAAGAATTATCACTTATACTTGACTCAAAAACTAGGTGGAACAGTTTGGTGGACATGATGTCTCGATTTGTTAAGCTAAAGAAGCCTACCAAGATGTCCTTGATCGAAATTTCTAGTGAAATAAGCTTCTCCGATGAAGAATTTAACACACTTGAAGAATTGATTGCAGCCCTAGAACCAGTAAAAGTGGGAACAGAAGCTTTATGTAGACGAGATGCATTATTGATTTTAAGTGATCAGATTCTGAAATTTATTTGCCTTAAATTGAGCATGCAGAATTCAACTTCAGCAAAGAGTTATTAGAAATGTTAGTCAAAAGAATAAAGGAAAGAAGAAATTCTGATATAATAAATCTATTGATTTATTTAAACGGTTCAGAGGCCTTGGACAAGCAAGGGCAAAGTACGGATGTCTTTGACACTCCACAAATGAAACGAAATGCCCTTGCAAATACTGCTGCCAAACTATTCTGTCGTCTGTTTGAGGAGAGCTACGAAGATGAAGATAAATTGGAAGAAGAATGTCAAGAAATTCCCAATATTGATGAAAGACAATCTTCCTTGGCAGAACAATTGGAACAGTCTATCAAGGATGCTCTGAAGTGTCCCTCTAGTTCAAAGAGGATGAGAGTGGGCACCAGTTCCAAATCACTGTTGAAGGAAATGGCCGTTTTTTAACTGACAAAAACTCGCACAAACAACTTAGAAATGCTGTATAATGCATTAATGGGTATACCAGTAACTAGTGTTGAAGCTGAACGTTCTTTCTCAGCCAGTTGCCTTTTTGTTACAAAACTCAGATCAAGCTTGAATGATAATACTCTTGATGCCTTATGCATTTTACGAGCTTATTTTCTGTTGAAAAAAGCTCAGCAATCAGCAGTAATTTCTATATTGAATGACTAACAACTGTGTTAAATGTTATATCAGTCAATCTATAGAATTTTAATTTATTTAAACTGTTTAAGCTCTTTTTTTTGTGATATTTAACTGTAATATCTGAAAGTGGGTGTATTGTTTTGAGCTTAATATAAGATTAATTTTATGTGATATAAATCTGTGTTAATTATAAGTCGGTTTGCTGCATTTCAAGCCTTTTTTTATTTCTTTGAAAAAACTTTAAATTACCGGTTTTACCGGCAATAAAAATGGCAAAAACCGGGGTTTTACCGTTACCGGTAATTATGAAAAACGGTAATAGTTCCATGCCCTAGTGTGTTTTGTAAAAAATATTAGTTTGGATTTATAAATTGAAACTTTTTATAAAAAAATACTTATATTGTCACATGAAAAAATACCCCCTCCCCTTTACTAAACCTCTTCCCCCCTCCCCCTTTTATTAGATCTAGACTAAAATCCCCCCTCCCTTCCTTGCATTAAGGACAAGAATTCTCTCCTCCCCCCCTCCCCCCCCCGCCCCTTCCTTGCATTAAGGACAACAGCAAATCGTGTTGCACCAATTTTTTGGCCTCTGACAAAATAAATGTATTTGCACACCCTCTGATTTGTGTATTTGTGTATCAATATTTAAATGAGCTATTGCACGCGTGGGGTCAAGGAGACATGCGACACTTGGCAGTGGATTAAAATTAGGATCGTTTGGCTGCAAAAGAACTGCTAACCAACGGCGTAGATCTGCATGCATTTTAACTGCTACATCTTTGGCATTTTGAAATTACTCAAGGTGGCATTCTAAATTGAGTATCAAAGGTATAACACTGAATAGAGAAAGTGCAACCGTCTGGAGATAATCAGTTTCATTGGCAAAAGGTTCTTAAAGATTGAAAAAATTCTGAAGCCATCATTTTGAACAGTAGCTGATCATTATCTTACCGACTTTGTTGATAACTTTTTCCAATAACATAAAAGATTAGCGAATTTTTCCCACTAATCCACGTACCTTCAAAAGTAAGCCATGTTATTTACCATCATTTGCAAGTTTTACAACTAGTTGTATAACATGTGCAAGGCGTCCAAATCTTCTATATACTACGTTTTCAACTATCAATTCAACTTGTTCCCACTCTTCACTATTTGTCATATTCTCATGGTCTTCCGGATCTGTCATCTGCATTTCATTAACCTCATTTTCTAATTCAATAAGTATATCACGTTCAGTTTAAGCTTTCTCGACAACTTTATGCCTTTGATCATGTTTGCTCCATGGTCCAAAATAGCAAGCAATATTGTTTCTCTGGAAATAACCAATACTTTAGGCATTTTTTATAACAATCAGCAGCTTGTTCACTTGTATGTGGATGTTTCGCAAGATACGAATGAAGCAGAACATTTATTGGTTTTTTGGATTTGCAGTAAAAAAACAAACCAAAATTCCTAAAACGGACGCAATAAGTCCTTTTTTAGTTTAGCCACCAAGGTATAATGTAAAGCGCCTGCCTTCAGATAAAAGGTCAAGTAGTTTCTTCTTAAAACAGTTCTTTATTAAGTAGGCCAGTAATTTTGGCAGAAGCATGCATTGAAAATTTAGAATCCAACGTAATAAAAATTTTTCTAAAACTTGCATTATCCACCCATGTCACTGGATTACATGTTGCAATAGAGTGGATATAGGAAATATATTTTTTTTCGCCATTTATTTATTTGTTAAAGTCGTAAACCATAATATAAATACAAATAGCGGGGGTAAGGAGGAGACATAAGGGGCTTGGTGATAAGACATAACTGGTCTTATCACCAAGCCCCTTTAGCCTATACCGTAAATATAAAACAACAAAAATTAAAAAACGTAACACTATATAATATAAAACGTTTTTCTAAAGAGTTAATAATATAAAAATCATTGGTTCTAAAGTCCTACTTTAACTTTTTGTTTTTGTATTGGTTAAAAAAAATTTAAAAGAAAAGAAAAAAGTAATTATGGCAAAGAAACTATATTACTAAAAAGCATGCAAGTAAATACGCATAATCCTGAAGATTTCCTTTTACACCAGCATATATATAAAAAAAAAGAAGAAAAAAGAGTTGAAGCAATAACAAGTGGCACAATCCTTTTCTAAGATCGTTAGGCCGATAATGACAAACCTCTAATTATTGGGTAAGTTTAACAATAGCGATCATTAAGACTTCAGAAAGGCTGAGCGCTACGTCGTTCATCAAAAGTTTTTACTTCATTTTTTTTTAAACTCATCAAGCGTAGCAATTGTTTTAAGTTCATTAGTTAATATTTTGTTCCATAATTTTGGTCCTCTAGTATTTGAAAATTCAATCGCCTCATAATAACTTTTGGGTTGAATATAACTGTTATTTGAAAATCTGGTTAGATATCTATTCTGATTTATTTTGAATAGTGGGTAAAATACTTTAGGAGATATATTTTTATAAATTTTGAACATACAGTATCGGAAAAAACATGGTGGACAAACTCAAATTTAGAACAAAAGTTGATCAAAAACAAAAAAAAACTAGTAAAACAATTGTACATATTAATTTTTAAATAGTTTTTTATGTTCTTAACAAAATTTAAAACGTTTAAATCATACTAAGAATCACTAAAAAAATTATAACACATTTTTCTCAACAAACTACATTTTTCCTTGGACAAAGTAAGGTGGACAAATCAAAACGATGCTTTTTTTTATAAGATTTCATTGTCTTTATTCAATTTACCGTATTCTTTTGTTTTCACTTTTATCATAATATTACTCTATATTAATAAAATAGATTTTGGAACGTCTGACCAATTATCTTTTTAATTAAACTAAAATAGATTTAATTCGCGATATATGGCATAAATTGCAGCTTAAAATGGCTTACGACAAATTAGGAAGTGTTTTACGTGAAAATATTATTTATGATTTTAAAAGCGGAAAACGTCAAGCTGAAATTTGTAAAAAATATAATATAGCTAAATCGACTGTAAGAAAAACTGTCAAATCATTTGGATCTCGTGACTGCTATAAAACAAACCATCCGGGCAGGCGTCCAAGAAAAACATCACTAAGACTAGACCGTATAAAAAAGATCCATTTTCGGTCATCCACAAAATTAACTGAAAAACTTGAACTATAAATCTCTAATCGCACTGTGCGACGTAGTGCTAACGAAACAAAATCGTTTTCTCGAATGTCTGCCAGGAAAACCACTAACTCCTTTTAAAATAGAAAGCTAAGACTTGCATTTGCCAAAGCACACCAAAATTGGACTGTAGACCAGTGGAAAAACATACTTTTTAGTGACGAATCAAAATATAACCTTTTTGGAAGCAACGGCAAGAAGCAAGTCTGGACACCAAAGAACACCAGACTCAATACTAAATATACCAAGAAGAGTGTTAAGCATGGAACGTCTGCTATGGTTTGGGGATGTTTCTCAGCACTAGGAACTGGTCCTATTCACAAAATTAGCGGAATTATGGACCACTTTGTTTGCAAAGATATAATGGAAGATGTTATGTTACCACATGCTGAATCGGAGATGCCCCTAAAATGGATTTTTCAACAGGACAATGATCCCAAATATACGTCAAAAATTACAAAACAATGGTTCAAGGACGAAGGCCTGGCGGGAGATTGATATGAGAATTGTTGACGCATTAATTGTGTCTATGACTCAAAGAATGAAAGCACTAATTAAAAGTAAAGAAGGTTCTACCAATTATTAAGTTAATTTTTGAAGTTTTTCGAAAAATAATAAGTTAATTTTTGAAAGTTTTTGAATTTTCAGTCGATTTTTTGAATGTCCACCTTGTTTTGTACAAAGAAAAATGTAGCTTGTTAGGGAAAACGTGTTATTAAACTTTTTTAGTGATTTTTAGTATGATTCAAAAGTTTTAAATTTTGTTAACAACATAATAAACTACATAAAAAATAATATGTTCTATTGCTTTACTAGTTTTTTTTAGTTTTTGATCAACTTTTGTTCTAAATTTGAGTTTGTCCACCATGTTTTGTCCGATACTGTAAATATAAGAATTCGATAAACATTTAATTGATAAACATTCATTATATTTGAATTAACAAATAATGCTTGGGAGTGTCTATAACGGCCCACATTGCATGCTTTTGTTTATTAAATAGTTTTTTTATTTTTATTTTTATTTGTACTGCACCAAACAATATTTGCATAATTAAGATGGCGATTAATGAACGAGAAATATAAAAACTTTAAGAAAGTTGGATTTAAAAAAGATTAGCTCTGCAAAGCAGGCTTATGTTATCTGAGATTGTATTTTCGAGATATTGTATGTGATCTCTCCACGTCACGTTTTCATCAAGAAGCACGCCGAGAAATTTTAAAGTGGTTACTCTTTTTATGTCCTGATTGGTGATACAAAGTTTTGGAAATTTCAAAGGAATTTCATCTCGGTCGTGAAAACGATGGAAAAAAGTATATTTTCTTTTGGTTTCATTTTTATGGTTAAACAATGGATTAATGTAAACAAATAATTTGTTCGCATTAAACCATTAAGTAAGATTTAATAGCTCTTTGTTTACCACAAATTATGTTAGTAAATGTATCTTTCATGAAAAGTAATTTTCATTAATGTATAAAAAACATGTTATTTTTTCAGGTTTTCCAGAGTTATTATATTTTACCGATGAATTTCCTTTTTATATATTTTTAACTGTTTCCAAACTTTTACCAACATTATAAACTTTATAATGTTGGTAAAAGCTTGAACAAAAGAATTGAAAATTGCTTGCTTTATAATAAAACTAGTTATTTTTTGTTAATAATAAATTTTAATGTCTCAGACGTGTTTCAAACTTGTAAATGCTGCAACAGGTTATGAGTTACCCATAACTACAAATAATGCAAGTGTGATGAATGTTTCTTATGTTAAGAGCAATCATCAATTAATAGTGGCATTATTAATTCTTCTAAACCAAAAGAACAAAAAGAGACACTAGATACATATTTAGTAACCTAGAGAAGTTCAAAGAAATAGGTTTTATTATATAACAATATATTTGTATTTAATACAACCTTTTTGTGATTTTTTTTTTTTGTGAGAGGATTAAAGTTTTGAAAAACAATTCGAATAGGGAAGACACAACGCAAATTTTTTGAGCAACATTTCATTCAAAGTCAATCATAGATAAATAAAAAACAAAAAATACTTCTGTTCTGTTGCCAATCATTTATAAATTGATAAAGTTTCACTATTAGCTAAAGCATTATAAAGGTTGTTTACGGCCCCCTTTGACTTGTGGATCCATCAACAAAAAACACACACCCAATTTAATTATTAATTAACTGCTATAAAGTTACAAGCAGCAGTAATGTTTCTTGTTAAGAGTTTCAGAATGGGAAATTTTAATACATTTGTCAGTGCCTAGGGAAATATTGTTCGTTGAGTGTTTGCTTTAACTCACACACATACATTATTTTAAATGGCTTCTAATTTTTCTTGTTGACATGAATATGTTTCCTCATAAAAACCATAAAGTTTACACCAAGTTCCGCAAAGGTTTTTTCACATAACAAATAACAAGACGCCCTTTTTCATTTATGGCTGTAGATCAGGCCCATGAATAAAACATCATAACCATAAAAAAAGATGGCGGCTCAATTGACGTTTTAAATAGCCCAAGTGAGTTGATAAATTCTATGGTGTGTGAGCCACTAATTGCTGAACTTCTAAAGGGATTTGGAGAAGAAGCAAAAATAATATGCAAAGAATCATTACGAAGACACACCTGTCTTTGAAAAGAATTATAATGACATGAATCAGATTTTATTGAAGTTATAAAAAGTTTTGGAAATCTATTTTTAGTAGAAGAAGATATTCTCATACATTTATCAACAAGGGTATTATTTGACGCAAAAGGTAGGGCATCCGCCAAAAAAGTTACGCAAACGGGTGTTGAGTTATCCAGATGGTATATTCAAAACAGCTTAGCAACTGGAAGGAATTTAGTTTATAAAACAATTCCCAAGATTTAGATGATTATTTCAACATATAAGTCATGCTTATCCACCAGCAATATCTGAATTCAATAAATTCCGAAAAACTAATAAATCGGAGTACCTTATATGCTTTAAAATGTATTCAACTCCTAAATTGATTTTTCCTGAAGGTATCTCTGCAGAGGTGTTAGATCGAGGAGCAATTATTTATATATTTCATCCAGTAAATTCAAAGACTTTTAAGGAGTACTCTGATATTAAGTTTCGAGAAAAAATAATAAATATCACATCAACAAAACATAAAGAAATAAAAAGGACTGACATAGTGTATAACCGTTATTTTCAAGGTAGCTTAAACCCAGACCAGTGAGAGTCGAGACACTAATGGTGTGAGATTATATGTTTCTGATTTAACTCGCATTTGGAGAAACTGGTCATGGTTCTTACTATTGGATGTAAACAAAATAAGTTGTCTAAAATTCTTGCAATAAACTTTGTACAAGTACCGACATTTGACTTACTGTTAGTAACAACGTTAGATGAAACTGTTTTGTCCAATTTCTCACCTTGTAACCACAAGGAGGCTGAAACTAGAATTTTGCTACATGTTAAAAACGCAGTTGACAGTGGGCACCAAGTTGTCTATATATTTAAACAGTTAACATAATTTCCGACACAAGTTGTTGCGATCGCAATTTCCGTTTTTAAACAATTAACTGGATATAACATGGATTTTTGGCTTCCAATTTACTATTACGCACAAAAGATATGTGAAAAAGCAGAGGCTGTTTCATTATGGTTTGCATTTACTGGCTGTGATACTATATCCTCATTTGCAGAACGAGGGAAAAAACTTGTATGGAGTCTCTGGAACAATGGAGTTGAAAAAATAATTAAAGCATTTAAAAGAGTAATTTTACCTGATACAGGGTAATTTCACTGCTAAAGTTTAAGTGCAACGTAATTCTACTTTATGATAAGACAAGTTTCATACTGACCTCGCTATAGTGTGCAGAGTGTGGTGTTACCACCTTCAAAAGATGCACTCTTTCAGCATTTGAAAAGAGCTGTGTTTCAAGATAGGCACATATTTTTTTAAATACTTGAATGGACTTATTAACCTATTCAAAAAATATTTTTGAATCAAATATTTAAAAATAGTATTTACATATAATTATTTATATAGTATCATTGGTGTATTTATATAGTATCATATAGTATCATTGACAATCCTTGGTGCCACAACAGGTTTAACCCAAAAACACCAGGGGGATACTGCCTCCTTCCTCCCATACTTTTTCTGAAGGAGCTTTTTTTTCATTTTTTAGAAATTTCTAGATACGAAGGAATTTTTTTTAGAAATTGACGGTTGTGCTCTTCCGCTTCGAAACCAATGTCATAGGCCCTGGCAAACGCAAACAGAGCTATGCAAGTGTTTTGGTCAGTGTTAAGAATAAAAATGAACCAAATCTCGTTATTAATAAGTTTTTACCAAATTTTGAAATAAATTAATTTTATTTCTTTAAAATATATATATTTGAAATATAAATATAACTTTTTTTTTATGCTTTTAACCATATTTTAATTAGAAATATGGTATAGCTGTTTATTTTAAATTATTTCTTCTTTAAATTATGCTCTTAATGCAACCTTATACTGTTGGTTTAGAAGATTATATAGTTTTTGAAGTCAACTCAGTTGGGGGTTGCCAAAAACCTAAAAAATATTTTTAGAATAGAGATTTTTTTTTTTTTTGAATTCTTATAATTTATTGACAGCTTCCTGAAAGTTTCAAGCTGTAAAAATTTAGTAAAATATTTCAAATCGTATCGCGATTTGAACTATTTTACTAAATTTTATCTCTTATTCCCCCCACTATTAGTTCTTGATTGTCCTCACAAGGAAATATTTTTTCTCCAAGCATTCTATTGTCTATTTCTTTACTTCAAGTGCTTGTTGAAATAAAAAACTATTTTGATCATGAGGCTAGTCTTACACTCTAATTTCTTTTATATTCTTGTTAAGGTTATGAAATTCTTCCTTGAACCTTTCAAACAGCTAAACTCTTGATAATTTGTTCGGACCACAAAAAGCAATGGGTGTTGCTTTTATAAAGAGCTCTGGAATATAATGTCTACATTCAAGTCGGAGAAGAGAAGAACCAATTTGCTTCTCAATTAGAATTGCAGCTCCACTATACGCTCCACTGTTTGCAGATGTTGTATCATTGACAAGTGCAACAACAAATGCTTTTAAATGCCATTTATCAACTAGGTTCATTGCTGAAAAAATTACGTTTGACCAGATCCGTTGACAATTTTAGAAGTACCTAGCAATTTAGGAGGTGCCCCTGCGTTTGCAGCAAGTTGCTCTTCCTATTTTTCCAGTAGTTTGCTTGAATGTTTTTCCATCTCAATGAATTTCCAAAAACTCAGCAGGAATCCAAATTTTTTCAACTAATTTAGCCTCTTCAACTCTGTTAGCTAATCTTGCTCTATGAAATGGTGTTTTAGAAAGTGTAATATCATTTAAAGCTGCTCCACCTACTGCTTAAGTCTTTCCCAAAATAAGTTGTCGTTGTCTTTCACTATTACCGGATCCATCAGCAACTGTGCTCGTTTCTTTTAATAGTTCACTTTTTGAAATTTTCATCGCAGATTTACAATGATGAGTTTTTTTCTCTTTCACTGAAAAAATTTCATCTTTATCTTCTTTTGTAACATTTAAAGAAAATTCGATGCCCTCGTTGACTTCATTATCATCAGTTTGTTGAGCAAAATTCAAGATTTTTGCGTTGCGGTTTCTTAATATGAAATAATTCTTTTCTCTTTACTTTCCTTCGTGATACTGTAGTTTGACGTTGTCGTAATCGCTCTTTTTTAATTAGTATTTTGTCTAATCCAGCCATTGAGCTAGTGGAAACTTTTGTAGGCTTTTTAAATATATATCAAACACACTGTTTGGTTCCAATGTAAAGATGTAGCTTTTTGTTTTACCTTTTTTTCTCGTCATCTGCTTTCAGGAACTTTTATCAGGGTCTCATATTCTTTTAACAAACGGACAACCTGATCAGCGCTGTCCTTCTTGTTAGACTTCGTTGGAATACAGGTAACCAGAAGTTTTCAATGATATTGCTTACTAGGCGATTTGCAATGAGTCTTGTTTCCTTTCTAAGATTGTCTTCTCTCTCAAAAAGATATTTTTGCCATATAGTTATTAATGGTAGCTTTCCTCCATTTAAGTTTTCTAAGGAAAAACCAGCAATCCAATGATTTAAACGAGAAGAGCGTCTGCTTTTTTTAGCCTCAATATTTTTGTTTATAGCAATAGCTGGAATATGTATTAAACCTAATAAAAGTTTTTTTTTCAAGATCTAAGTACTGTCTCTTCTGCTTCAATAGACACATTATTTCCCAAACTGTTACTAGGTCTATCAACCTTATTTGGTCATTGCCGTGATTAAAGCTTGTAATATAAACACTTTGTAACTTTATGTTTAAATATATATTTTGCAACGATAAAAGGATACAGAATAAGGATCATTAAAAATTTTGTAAATTAAACTTATTAAAGTTGCAGCATGTTTTTAATAACTATTGTTCCCTTAAGAGAATAAAAAACTTAAAACTTATGGCTTCCTTAAATGTAATTTCGCAATATTAAACTTATAATGGAACGAAGTATCGAGATTATAATGTTTGAAAAGTATTGGAATAAGAGTAATTAAACTGAGTTATTTTACGCAACATCTGTGGTGTTTTGAAACATGTCTCTTGTGGGATAAGCCGTAATTTAATTTACGGCTTATCCCGCAGTAAATTTATTAATTTACGGCTAATTGAACAATTAGCCGTAATTTATTAAATAGATTGTACAATTAGCCGTAATTTAATAAATAGATTGTACAATTAGTCGTAAATTAATAATTTTTTGCAGAATAATTTCTTAGTGATTAACAAATAAGTTGTGCTTTTTTAACCCCACTAAGAAACAATTGCATGGGCAAGTACAAACCATACAAAATTTAAAAAATTGTACTGTAAACAAAAACACGCGTGCAAAACAATTTTTGGAGCTGATAGAACTGTACCTTGTGAGCCTTTTCTGCGTATACTTGGAGCATTAAATATATATAAAATCAACTTACACCAAGTTTTAATGTTCATGTATAAAACAAATATAGGATTATCTCCTAAAATATTTAAATCCTATTTTGACAAAATAGTTCATAAATATCCAATAAAATTTTCAAATAACAACTTTGTTGTCCCAAAATATAATTCAAAAGTAACTTCACATTCAGTTCTTTATTGTGGATCTTACTTAAGGAAAATGTTTCCCAACATTGTAAATACACATAAAACTAGTATAGAGCAGTTTAAAAATGAATCAAAATAGGCATTCTTTCTTCTGGATTTTAATATATCTGATTTTAAATGTTTTTTTTTTTAACTAAAACTCAAGTACAAAAAATAATTAATATAAAAATTATGTCACTGAGTGTATCAACATTTTTTTTTTCATTACCTTAATTATGGTAATACCTTTATGGTGCTTGCTAATTTATTTACGTTATTTCTATGAATAATACTAACTTATTTATGTTATTTCTATGATGTATATTAATTTATTTACTTTTTTATTTTTAAATCTTAGTTTAAATTTTTAAGTTTTAAGCAAATATCTTATTTATTTTTTCTTATTCACTTGATCTTACTCTTTCCTTAAATTTTGATTCTTTAAATTTTTCTTTAAATGACAGCGAATTGTTATCTATTTTACTTTTATATATTTTTTTAATAAATAGTTTGTTAACTATAGATATTTAAATATTACGGTTTTTGTAAATACGTGAGTATGGGCTCGGTGATAAGGCTAAATAAGTCTTCTTCTTGCCCCGCTAATATTTATTTTTATTTATATGCTTCGAAATTGTATATATTATTAAACGGCATAATAATAATAATAAATAAATAAATAATAATAAGAGTTAGCACATATGGCAGCACTTCATCTAAGCAGTAATACTGACAACTTAACATTTGGTCAAGGTTCCAAATTTCCAACAGCAATTATACCTGCAAAAAAAGATGTACAATATTAATTAAGGCATAGGGTCAATTTCTGGTCATAACTAATCGATAACATATGAATAACATTCACATGTTATCGATTAGTTACTAGAGAAATTGAAAATATATTGCGTAAAATTAGTTTTCCAACAATCGAAACAGAAGGAGTTTTCTCAAAATTATGTAGATTAATATAAAAATCTAATTTAAACAAAATTTCTAGACTTAAAAGAAATGACAACTTTTATGCCAAATTGAAAGCTTTTGACAAAATTTTTGATATATGTTCGTGTAATTGTTATAATGTAGGAATAGAAAGAGAGAAAGATGTGCTTTTAAAGTGCCATTGAAAGAATGGGATGCATTAGTTGGACAAAAGCAACGCAAAAATTAACTTGGACCACTTGATCATACTTAAACATCTATTTAAAAAATAAACTTAAATACGTAAAAATAAATTTGTAACAAGGCAACAGCAGTTAAATACACATAAAAATGTTGAGAAAGAGATGAATTGCATTACTGATGATGATTTGTATGAATCTGAGAAAAGTATCGAACCAGATGCATCTAATGATGAAAATGACAAACTTTATGAATCTGATAACTTCTTAAACAAGTGTAATCAAAATAAGATTCCTTACGATGAACTGGCTATTGTGGCAGATCATTATCGTGTCAGTTGCAGTGCAACTGCTGCTATTGCTAATGCTGCTCTAAAAGTCATGGGATTACTAAATGAATACTTGATAGAAAAAAAGTAGAACTAGAAAGTCTTCTTTTTGGACAAAAAAATGAAATTGGTTTTGATGGAAGAAAAGACAATAAAACTAGAGCTACAGGAAAAGTTAAAGAAGAACATATTACAATCGTTAGAGAACCAACAAGCAGCTGTATAGATCATCTAACACCTGATAATGGAGCTTCTTGCAGCATTGTTGATGAAATTCTCTATTTAATATTTGAAACTGGCTGTAGTGGTTCTTTAAATGCTATCTTATGTGATGTAACTGTAGTAAACACTGGTAAGTTTTGAGGAGTGATAAAACTAATAGAAACAGAACTTGATAGACCAAGGCAGTGGTTCATTTGTCAACTCCATTTAAATGAACATCCATTTAAACATGTGTTGTAGTTAATTGATGGAAAAACTTCTGGTTCAACATCATTTAAAGGATATATTGGGAAAAAATAACAGAGACTTAACTAATTTAGTTCCTTTCGAAAAAATAAAAGGTGCTTTTCATTTTTGATCATCGTCAGTACATTAAGCTTAGATCAAAAATATTATCATAGTATCTGTTATTCTATTCACTCAGGAAAGGTTTTAAATGAAATATTTAAAAGTTCTCATGGAAACATTCATAATGCTTGGTGGCTCACAAAAGCAAATCGTGTTATATGTTTATATAATTCTATAGTAATAGTGCCGACAATAGAACTTGTTGTCTTTTTTACAATTACTATGCAATTCTATGCACCAGGATGGTTCCATATTAAATCTTATTGTTTGGCAATAGATGGCGCTCAAAATTTATGGTATCTGGCTCAATTAATAAGAAATGCAGTTATTGATGTAAAGTACAAGGAGGTAATAGAGCAAGTTTTAAAAAAAACTCATACTTTAGCAATACTAAGAATATATTATTGGCAATAGTAAATGATGAAAGAAAAGAAGTAAGAACTTCAGCCATACAAAGGATACTTTAGTCAAGAAATACTAACGAACACAATAGAAATTTTAAACTTTCTGTAACACTAAATCTTGAAGCCAATGATTACAGTGAATTGGTAAATTGGGACATTGAGGAAGTTAGTTCACCACATTTAATTAATGTCTCTATATAAAATAAGCATGTCATAGTCAATATATGGAAAGGATTGTTGGAATAGTCACAAAAACATCAGAAATAAGATATGGCTATGAAAAGTGTCATTAATTTGTAATAAACTTATTGGAATCTAATAAGTTTATTACACATTTCTTATTGAAATATGTTACAAACTTATTGGAATCTAGAGGAAAAATGCTTAAGTTTGATTGGAAAGCACAATGAATATTTGAATAAAGATATAAACAAAAGTAGTTGTATTTTTTTTTTTTTATAGCATCAAAAGTTTTTTTACTATATTTTTTCAAATTTGAATGTTCATGTTGGTACTTATCTTAAAGGAAGCGTTTTCAAAATTATATGCCTTTTTTAAATCAGTATATTATTATAGAATTTATATTGTATAACTAAATCACAAAAATTTAATGGTATAAAACACAATTAAGATAAAATTTGCTCACCATAAAGCCATTTTTCTTTGAAATGCAATAAAATCTGATTTTGTGTGCGGTCCCTACGGAGGCTAGCACAGACCTCTATTATACTACCTTTATTATATATGTAGGAACCTTGCACAATATGCTGCTTCTGAAAAAAAAATTTGACCCACCCTACTAAACATACTGATGTGTCAGATGACGCATTGTAATTAAACTATTTCCATACTGAGCTATTCCTCTTTCTACTAGCACAAAGTTTACTCAAACTCATTGTGTAGTTGTGTTTGCCTTTCAACTTGATTTTTTTCCGTTCAAAGAAATATATTCGATCTATATAATAACTATATTCAGTTAAGCCCGAATGATATATTATTATATTATTATATATATTATATATTATGTTATAATGTATTATACTATTAAGTATATTATATATTATATTATAATAATTATAGATATCAAATAATTCAACTCGTTTCAAAACTGGAACAAAAATATTCTTGTTTCTAAAAACATTTTCAATTCCGTTTTATTACGTTCGAAAATTTAAAATAACAATGCAGAACAATCCTATTGTTTCGACAGAACTCATTGACACTGAAATTCATATGCGTTGTATGGCCGTCCATAAAAACAATTATGGGAAAAGTAACATGTTCCTTTCGGATGGATAGAAGTTATTAGCCAACCATGAAAAAAACTCGCTTGAGAATCACCTGTTAATGGATCTACCAAGAACATAGTCAGATGGGTACACATGATTTAAATTGTAACAAGGCTGTGCTCCAAGAAATATAACCAGAGGTTTTTGGTAATTTCCATCTCTGGGTACACAGCCAAGAACCTTTATTTGTGTTTTATGTCTATGCGATAAACATTTTTATATCTTTAGATGTAACTATTTTCAGCCTTTTTAATGTCCGTGCCAATGTAAACCCTGCTTCATTCAATTTAACATTCTACTTGAATTTTCTGATAGTAAGAACTCTGAAGCATTTGTTTGGTATTCTTCGTGCAAATAATTCTCCAGGTTAGTAAACCACTGTTTCGCCGCTGGTTGCCCAAATTTTCCGGTATTCTCATTGCAAGTTTCAAATGCCTTTTAAAAAACCTGTAAATATAAAATAAAAAACATGGCTAAAGTTGAAAACGTATTAAGCCAGAAGCAGATTGGGGACAGATCGAACAATGACGTTCAAAAATCTATCGGCCCACGTTTTTTTTAAAAGACAGACCATGAATCAATCGGGTATAGGTATACTGCCGTGAACCAAATACAATTGTCAAAATAATAAACAGTTTTAACTTGTCAGTATCTATTACCAAATAGTTAATACCTTTATATTACATATATTAACTGTAATGTAATGAATAACAACTAAAAATACTTGGCGCGTATTTTTTTAATTTTTACTACACTAGTGAGAGAAATCTCCCCAATTCGCCTGGTGAGTCCGCCTCTGCATTAAGTAGATACAAAACATTCATAAATTAATCAGATTCAAGAACTTTGTGTCATTACTTTATTATATATTCAAAAAATTTAAAACAGTAGCAACTATTTACCTGTAGATCCAAAACTTGCTAGGCAAATTATTCACTAACGTTCTATTGGCTACGATATTTCTGTTTTTTTTATCGTTGAGTTAATGCTCTCTCTCTCACTCTCACTCTCTCTCACTCTCACTCTCTCTCTCTCTCTCTCTCTCTCTCTCTCTCTCTCTCTCCCTCTCTCTCTCTCTCTCTCTCTCTCTCTATATATATATATATATACATATATATATATATATATATATATATATATATATATATATATATATGTATATACAATATATATATATATATATATATATATATATACATATATATATGAATATATATATATATATATATATATATATATATATTATATATATATATATGCATATATATATATATATATATGAATATATATATACATATATATATATATATATATATATATATATACATATACATATATATATATATATTCATATATATATATATATATATATATATATATATATATATATATATATATATATATATATATATATATATATATATATGTCAAAGATATGTCAAAGGGTTAAAAATCATTTAAACTGTATTATTTTTTAATTCATAGACACAAACTCCAAAATATACCATTACAGCATGATAAAGTAATGTTAAATAAAGTTCATCTTTTTTTGCGCCTTTAGCGGGTCGTTTTTACGAGTTTAAACATAAAACGGTAAAACAAAAGAAACAGCATTTTTTTCCAGACATTTTATTCTTATGACTATGATTTAAGTTATATGTATTATAAACAATACTTTTGGTTATTAAATGTATCCACTCTAACAAAACATTTTTAATGTGCTAGGCAGTTTTAATGTCACGTACAATAAAATTGCAACAGTTAGTTTCAAATAAATGCTTTATTTAAATTTTGCATTTAGGCAAACTTGCTCGTCAGCTATGTAAATTTTGTAAATGTTCAGTAAAAATTTTTGTAAAAATTCAGCGAAAACCTGAAAAAACTCATTGCTAGTTCTGTGACTCGGAAAAGCTCATTGTAAATGCCGCGGCTTGCAAAATTCTCATTGCAAATGCTGTGACTTGAAACAGCTCTGGCTCACCTTAACGTGGCGTCTATTGTTAAAAATGATTGCTAAATGATTTCATTAATGGAGTTTATCATTGCAATCGTTTACTAAAAGCCAAGACAAAACTATATGAAATAAAACATTATAAAATAATCAAACATTATTATTTTTTATTAATAACATTTTATTCGTTTTTTTAGTTTAAAACAGACAAATTTTTCGTTAGCCAAACTTCTGTAAAGCACGATATGAAAGATATAAAGATTTATAAAGGTTTGTAACTACCTTTTAATTACATTTTTTACCACTATTGACTGATAATAGAAGTCCCTCAGTAGTAGGAGATTGTTTCGGTAACTTATTCTCCAATTAATCAAAATATCTTCCATAAAACTCCATACAACTACTACTTTTAAAGTTTCAAATTCTTCATAAGTATTCCCCGGCTGTCTGCTAATATTCTCATGGTATACTCTCATTGCATCCCGAAAATGGAAAGCAGTTGTCAAACGGCAGCTTAACATTATAATATATTTTGCAAAATAAAAATGCAATGGTAATCCAAAGGTTTTATTTTAATGGAAACAGTATTTTATTTTGGTTTTGCATTATTTTTTCTTTGAATTAAATATTTTTTAAACTACTTAAGCTCACAAATAAGATCTTTTTCTCGCAGTTGATAGGTCGAATTTTTTCTTGAGTCTGCATTTTAAGAAAAAAAAAACTTATCAGATGTGTAATGCCATTTCTGTGGCATCACACATGTGGTCAGTTTTCTTTTCTTAATTGTTAAGCATTAAATACAAAGGACATCTTTTGGCTGACAGGTTAGTCTTAATTGTTTCTATGACAGGTTAGTCTTAATTGTTTCTATGCACCCAGTATGCACAGCTACGTGACAAAAACGTGAATTTCACGTTATTTTGGCACATGACATTTAGGTGACTTTTTGGTCCCCATAAAATGACCAATTCACGTGATTTATGGACGTGTTTTTCACGTTACTTTTGGCACATGATATTTTGGTGACTTTTTGGTCCCCATGAACTGTCTAAAAGACGTGCTTTTTACGTTAATTTTGGCACGTAATATTTAAGCAATAACTATGCTTTATAAAAACGAAGTGTTTGGATCCATGTAAAGAAAAAAAACTCATCGTCGAGGAAATATTTAATACGTATTAAATTACATGGTTTTATTAGTCAGTATATTAGTTCTTGACATAAACATTTTGAATTTGTAATAAAAGCTGCACTTTTGTTAAAATATCCTCCTTATATCCAATAAATAATAAGTACAAAATCATAGATCTGCAACTTACGAAGAGCACGCTTCGATCCACAAAGAGCGCACTTCAAACTTAATCTAACGAACCAGTCGATAAATTCTCCCAAAAAAGCACGCTTCAAACATAATCTAACGAATCAGTCGATATTTTCTCCAAAAAGAGTACGCATCAAACTTTATCTAATGAATCAGATTTAGCTGAAAAGAAACGAATAAAATCTTAAACAATAATATGATTATTTAATAATTATCTTAAATCACAAACTTTTATAACAAATCTTACTTGGTAAGTTGCCAACCATTTTGGCAACAAGATTTTCTAGTTGTTTTCTTTTATCTAAATCATTAAATAATTTTAAGAAAACAATACTACATACAATGTAGAAAAATAAAAAAAGTCATTTGCCTTCTAATTTTATACTCTTATTGCTAAAAAATAAATAAGGATTTAATAAAAAAAGACATAACAAAAAAGTCGACATAAATAAAAAAAAGAAGTACAAAATAATAAATACAAGTCTAAAAAAATATTGTTTAACTATATATATATCTATATCTAATATCTGTCTATAGATAAATATATATCTATATATAAAGTTAATAACTGATGCCCGTGATTAGAAAAAGACCTGTACTCACATTATGTGATAGCATCTGATTAAATAATTTGTTTTCTTTGTTTTCCATCTTCTTATATTTGCACTTGTTTCTGCATTAACTTGCTCATACATTAACTCACTAGATGCAAAGGTGACTGTCCACGAAGTTGCTTTAAATGAGTAATCTACAAAGTTTTGAACATTAGATGTAATTTTAGAATGCACACAGAAAAATTATAACAATTTTTAAAAATGTAATAGTTACCACATAACCACACAACATTATAGTGGGGATTTTATATCATGATTTTCCTACCCATGGTGAGATTTTTATCTAGAGGCTCCTTTTGCTGTGGAAACATTCACCACGGCTAAGGAGCCTCATCTACCCCTAATTATATACAATATATTAAGTATAAAACTAAAAGTATGTATAATAAAATATTGTCAAATTAGGTCACCAATAAATACCGAGTGCTGAAAATTCAACTCAGAATCAAGTTGCATTCTCCAACAAGATATGAATTAAATTAAATTCTTGCTACAGGGTGCGATTACAAAAAAAGACGAAGAGAGGGAAAAGTGAATTTTCTCAAACTTTAAAAGTTAAAAGGTTATTGTGTCTTACTACAGAATGATATCCCTAGGCAATAACATAACAATATAATTGGATCTTCCTAGTCAATAATATTTTATACAGAACTTATCATTTGTCATGTAGTTTAATAAATTTAATATTAAATAAGGTATAATAACTTATTTATTATTAAATTAATTACATCGACAAATTTGACAGTCAAAAATATTATATAATAGGGTAGAAAAAAAAAGTATACCTTGTATTAAGGTTTGATCTTTTGCATGTTGCAATATGAGAATTATCTGCCATAACGTTACACGATTTTGAACTAAGCTTTGTAATATATTTATTAAACCTAAATTGATAAAACTTAGATATAAAATAATATATGTTTAGATAAAATATTATATATGCAACATTTTATTTTTGTCAAAAATGCATTGGGATGTTATAAGATATCCTGATACTCTTTTTATTATTATAAAACTGCAATGCAAAATAATTATATTATTATAAAAGTATAATAAAAAGTAATTACAATAATATAAACTACATATTTCATATAATCATTATATTTTAAAAATTTTGAAAATTGTTTGCAGAAAATATCCTGATAAAAATCAGAATACTTTCCCCCTAATTTTTCCCTTAATTTTCCATTCAGCCAAGTTGATGATAATAATATATACTTTAACTTGCATGTATGGAAAACTTTCCGGATATTTGGAAAAAGATAAATTTCAGAAAAATATCCGGTATTCCGGGAATATCCCAAAAAAAATAATCCCTGAAACTCAAATATAAAAAAATAGTAAATAAAATAAAGAATATCTTTCCAAGTTTCTAATCATAGGTTTTTATTGAGAATAAAAAAAGATCCAAAATACACAATATTTGGCAACATAACTTTCATGCTTCAATCAAGTAAAATTGTAACCTGGACGAGGTCACCTAAAATATATATGATTGAAACGTGAAGAAGGAAACCGGGTAAGAGCATGCATCAAACTTTATCTAATGAATAAGTCGATATTTTCTCCAATAATAGCTAGCGGCACCAAATTTAGCTAAAAAGAAACAAATAAAAAATAAACAATAATATGATTATTAAATGATTATCTTAAATCACATACTTTTAACACAAGTCTTACATGGTGAGTCGCCAACTGTTTTGGCATAAAATTTTCTGGTGTTGCTATTTCTTTGATCTAAATCATAAAACAATTTTTTAAAAAAGCAATGCTATATTCGAGAGAAATTTGATTTACATATTGGAAGGTTGTCAACATTGAAAGATAAGTTTAATGCAGTTTCATATACAATAGCATCATAATCATCATTTTGTGGGGAAAACATTGAACAAATCCGCGTTAATAACCTGTTTTATATTGTACATAATAACAATAGCAATAAAAGTCATATAATATATACAATAATAATTTCATAAATACAATTCAAATATATATATTAATCATATAATATTTAAATAATATTAAAAAAATGAAATAAATAAGTATTAACCTTTTTTAACAAGTAAAGCACAAGATCAAGATGTCATATATTACAAAAAGATAAAGTATATAATAATAATATATACATATATCAATAATAAATAACATAATACATTTGTTTTTTGATATTATCTTGGATAAATTCTTTAACCTTGTTGATAAAAACCAAATAATAGAAGAAAATCTATTTTTGGTTTTTATCTAATCGACTCTTGAGTAATAATGTATGCAGAAGTTCTACAGGCATTATTATTGCTCAAGAATCAACAATAAGTTCTGCTAGAACTTATAATTTGTCCTTGTAGTTTACTCAATTTGATATTAAATTCGCTATAACATAACTTATTTTGTACTAAATTAAGTAAGCAAAATGGACAAATTCGCCAGTCTAAAATATTATATCATAAAGCAGAAAAAAAGCATACCTTGTATTTGAGTTTAATCTTATTTGTGTGGCAAATAGGGACGCTTGGTACTAATTTATTTAACTTAATTTGATGTAATTTGGATATTAGATATTACAACTTAAAATATATTGGACTATTTAGTTTTGTTTTAAATGCATTGCGTTATAAGATATAATATAGACCAATTTTTTTTTTTTTTAATTATGATTAAACTACAATAAAAATTAATTATATCATCATAAAAGTAAAATAATTATAACTAATATAATGAATACAAAATCTATACTATAAAAAAATAATTAATATAATAAAAAATATAATTTTATATTTCTTATCACAGGTTTTTATTAAGAATAAAAAAAGTTCCTTAAACGCGATATTTTGGCACGTAACTTTCACGTAACTTTCACGTAAAATAGTTACCTGGACGAAGTCACCTAAAATACACGTGATTGAAACGTGAATAAAACGTTGCGTGCCTACTGGGCAATCTCTTCTAATCAATAAATGGCATTTTGCTCTTGTAAGCAATAAGTACAAACTTTTTTTTTAAATAACCACCTTTTCTTCAAAAATATTATCAAAATTAATTTGAATATTATTTGCGACTGGTTTTAATTATTCTTGAAAATCAAAAGTTGTTAGTATGCAACTGTCTTTTTACTTATGTATTCTTTTTTCTTATAATTTCGTTTTGTAACCGGTCAATTTGACGCTTTTAATATATTCGAACCAACATAAAAAAATTTAATTTTTAAGAGCTAAAGGTCAAAATCAAACTGTAACGATTGTTACGCAAACAAACCCCTCTGGATAATAGCATCTAACAATCGCTCTGAATGACGATCAGTGATTGCGGAATAAGTAATTCCCCAGGGAGAATTACACGGAAAATGGTTGTTAAAGTATTCCCTAAGAAACTAATTCCGCATGAGCAATTATTACTTAAAACCTGAAGCGCTAAACTCAATGTTGGTTAAAACAACGATAAAACACACTAACGAAAACTACACACAGTTGATTTAATAACAAGTTGTAACAATTTAATATATAGATATAATTATAGACGTCAAACAAATATTAAAGCAATTCTCTTTCTTGTAATAATTAAGAAAACAAAACATTACATAGTACCAGAAGTAGACTGAACATTTTTACAAAAAGATTTTGGAAAGTACTTATATCAAAAAAAAGAAAAAAGAAAGTGGAACACTTATTTCCAAAGCCAAACGAAATAGACTTCAATGAATCCAATATTGCTGTTACATGGAAAAAGTTGAAAACAAATTATGTAATTGTATTTAAAAACAACAAATCTGAAGAAGAAAATTACTCGACATTCTTATTTATTATTGGGGAAAAAAGGAAGAGAAATATTCAGCACATAGACTTGGAATAAAATAGAGAATGACGGTGATGAAACTAATGATATCACGATAAAAGAACTGTTTAAAAGATTCGAAGAATACTGTTTACCGAAAAGAAATCTGGTTTTGGAAAGAGGAAGATTGTTTTACGAAAACAAGATGTCTATAAATCATTTGATTTTTTTGTGACTGATTTAAAAAATTTGGCTCAAACATGTGATTTTGAAAGAATTTAAGATGGTCTTATATTATACAAAATAATTGACGGAATCATTAGACAAAGTCTGAAATAATCTACTTCGAAAAGGATCGGATTTAACTTTAACAAAAGCGATTAGCATATACAGAGCTGAAGAAGTTGCAAATGTAGAAATGAAATCAGTTTTACACCAAAAAGATATTGATGTGATAAAGACATTCATAAAGCCAAGAAAAGTAAATGCGACAATCGGACAAATAACAAAAAGGAGAAAACTCGCGAATAACGAAAATGTATCAAAAAGCAAAACAGACTGGTTTGAATCAAATAAACAAAACTGGAAACAAATGAATAATGGTTCAAATACAAAACAACAGCAAAGGTAGTGCAAGAAATGCTAGAGAACACATGAACCAAAAAACTTTCCGGTATTCGGTCAAACGTGCCACAAATGTAAAAAAAAAAAATTATTGGGTGACTTGCTGCAACTCAAAAAATACAAAAATTGCGCTGTTGAATATCATGTTGAATCTGAATCATCTGGTGAAATGAGTTATAAAAAAGAAGCTTTGATAATTTTCAAAATTAAAAATAAATTGGTACTTGGAAAAATCGACACTAGAACTTGGAAAAATCGACACTAGAACTAAAGTTGATGTAATGCCAAAAAGAGTCTACGACTAGCTAACATCTCCATTGTATAATGGAGATGTTAGCTAGAATAGATCACGGACACGAGAAGACTTCGCTCAGTTAATATAATAAATAGTTGTAACAATTTAATATATAGATATAAAAATAAATGTTTATAAAATGTTAAAGCAATTCTCTTTCTTTTAATAAATAAGAAGACGAAACGTTTCTCCAGATTCTTATTCACCAAGTATAAGAGCAATTACACCAGATAAAAAGTTGCTATACTATTAAAAAGACAGTGGTACAATAAACATGACGGCAAACACTTTTGGAATTGCAGTTTGTACTACTTCAACAGTAATTTTTGAAGTTTGTAATGCTATAGTAAAATATTTAGGACCATGATTTGTTTATTTACCAAAAAATAAACGGGAAATGAGAAAAAAAATCTGAGTTTGATTTAAAGTTTGGAATAATTTAATAATAATATTTAATAATTTATTTATTGCTGGAACTCACATTCCCATAGTTTGTCCAACTAATCATTCTCAAAATAATTTTTGTTACAAACAATACTATTTTTTACAGGTTCAAACAGTTTGTAACTACTAAGGCAGTTTTTTGGATGTTAAATGTACGTGGCCTGGTTGTGTGCATGACGCTAAAGTCTTTTCAAATTCTTCTATTATACTTAGAGATGTTCAAGACTTTCAGGGGTTTTTCAAACTATTACTAAGAACAAAATAAAAGCTCCATGCAACCTAATTGGAGATCTTGCACTTCACTCCACTACTTCCACATTGCATGAAAGAATATAGTAGATGCAAGAATGTGAAGAAGTCAACTGCACGCAACCCTATAGAAAGTGCTTTGGTCGACTTAAAGCACGTTAGAAAAATTTGAAGAAAAATGGATCTAAAACTCGGAAAAATTCCAACAGTAATTTATTAATAATTTTTGTTATATTTTACATTTTGTGAACGACACAATATCTGTATGGATAAAGAAATAAAAATGAAAGAAATTTTAGAATCTACCAGATCCAATTTTTTCTTGTATTGACGGCAAAGGTGAAGTTATTTGCAAAGCATTAACTAAGTACATTAATGAAAGTTATAGTCAAAAGCAAACTTTTTACACAGAATAAAATCAAGAATCATAAAAAAATAATACTCATCTTTTAATAAAATGAAAAGTCTTTTGTATTTTAGTTCCAGTTTTATTATGATTTTTTCTTTGATAAGATTTTTTTTGAACATTTTTAAAAAAATAAAATTTATTATTGTATTAAAACAGTGAATTTTAATTATAAAATTTTCACAACTTAATTTTTAAATAGTTTTAAAAGGATTTATTAAAGATTTTTAAGTCACTAAATATGTATCTATGACCAGGCACGTACTGGAGCACCAGGATACCGGGAAAATCCCGGTAGGCCCTCTTAAGAAATATAAGTCCTGGGCGCCCTACCAAAAGGTATCTATAGTTTCAGTTAAATTTAGTAATTTCATTTTATAATCGCTTTTTTTTTTTTAATTTGTAGAATATTACATTTGCGTAAAACTTCAATAACTATTATTACGTAATACGTACCATTCCTTTTCGTGTTTCGTATGTACTATTATGATTTTTTTTTTTATTTAGTACATAATAACTTATTAAACTATAATTGCTATTTGTACCTATATTTTCTGCTTATTCAGCATTAATCATAGTAATTAATTATATAATAAAATACTCGTTTTCGAATTTAATTTAATGGAACCAAGAATGATGACAGAAAGCAATTTGTATATGAGCAAATTGTATTTGCACTTTATGAAATTTCTGTAACTAATGATTTTTCAAACAGCGTAAGAAGTACAGCTCAAAAATTACTAGGTCAACTTAGCCCTTATGAAACAGTATTAACAGCAATGGTTTTTTTTTGCAAATATTTTTGTTTACTACTGCTCTATCTGATTACCTACAAACATCTGGCCTAGATTATATTCAAACATGGAGGAAAACTGACGAAACAATAAAGTCTTTATAAGAAAATTTTTACCAGTCAGTGCAGGAGCAAAAATATTCATTGAATTTGTATCCAGTTTAATTTGGGAAGATGACGTCAGACATTGATATGTAATTAAAACTTCTTGAAAAGAGAAGAAATGGACCAATCCAAAACGTTATGAAGAAAATTCAAGTACTAACCAAAACATAGGAGATGGAGATACTCCCGAAAATGTTTTTAAAATCAAAATATTTAACGAAGTTATGGATAATATTATTGCTTGAATAGGAATATAATAGACTTGAATTAGAATGTAGATTGCCTTAGAATGTTGATTGCTTAGAATATAGATTTTCAAGCGGTAAAAAACTTTATTGTGATCTTGAATTATTTGATCCAAGAAGGTTTGAAGAAATTGTAAAAATTAAATTCATTGTGAATTTATTCATAAAACTTGTCAGCTTTAACCCCATATCGATAAACATGAATAAAGAGAACAATTATCATCGTCTGTGAAATTCTGGCCTCAAATATTCAAAACTGATGTTAGAGATATATATGGTGTATACCAAAACAAAACAATTTGTAAGAAGATTCAGACTTTGAAGATTTGAATGCTCTTAGGAAAATGATAATAAGTATACAAAAAAAATGTAAAAAATGTATGTTTATTATGCGTAACAAATGTTATTTATGAATTCAGTATGTATTCTTTAGAGCGTAATGAACTGCTTGAAGTATACAAGTTTCTTTTAACAAGTCCTCTTACTCAGGTAACGTGTGAAAGATCGTTTTCGAAACTTAAAATTATAAAAACACGTTTAAGAAGTTATTTAACACAGGAGAACTTGGAATCATTGTTTTTGATGAACTGTGAAAGGGAATTGTTGGCAGACATTACACCGGATCAAGTCATCAACTTAATTTGTGAAAAAAGTACCGAAATGTTAAAAATCTTGAAAGTTTAGTTTTTAAACATTTTATTGAAGTATTTCATCTATTTGTATATTATTTCCTCTGTATTAAACAATTTTTAATAACATACTACTCATACTTTATAATTTTTACTATGCAATCAAGATCACTTAAAAAATAATAATTATGTTAATATTGTTGTGTATTTATTTATTCTTATAAAACTTAAATTAAAATGTTTTGGTTTTATTATTTAGGTTCATGTTAATTGTATAGTTTTTTCTTAGTCTAAGAAATGGGTAGATAAGCTGGCAATTATTATAGGCAGGGGCGGCGCCAGCATTTTTTGGTCTTTGAGATAGCTAATTTCCAGACATTGAGCAAACTCTATAACATTTATATGTTTATACTTAGGTTAAATAAGGATGCTTTGCAAAAAACTCCGATGATTTGAGCATGAGAACAAAAAAGCCCCAATATTTTGGTCTCTTCTGCTCCAAACGTGAAAGCAACAAGTTGATGAAATATTTTTTGTACTATTTTTAACTAGACTTATATTCATCGATAAATCTTAAGTTTCATAGTATTATCTCTTAGCGTTCAAAAATTGTGACAGTATAAAATTTGCAACCCCCTCAAATTAAGGGGGGAGGAGGGTTAAACTTTATATGGTCATAATTTTTGAACGCTTAAATATTTTACTATGAAATTTAAAATTTATCGATGAATATAAGTTTAGTTGAAAATAGTATAAAAAATATTTCATCAACTTGTTGCTCTCACGTTTGGGGCAGAGGGGACCAAAATTTATTTTGTTACAAAGCTTCAATTATTGCAATTTTTTGCAAATCATCCTTATTTGACATAGGAATAAACATATAAATATTTGGAGTTTGCTCCTTATCTGGAAGTTGCTGATGACAAATGCTGGCGCCATGATACCCCTGATTTTAGACATACAAGGAACCCATTACTATTAGTAAGTATATTGTATATAGTAAGTGGAACCTAATTATATCCGGGATAGAAAATGGACCCAGTATGCGCCTGTCTATGACTTGATATTACCATGACATAACATAAATGCGAACTTTTCTAATAAAAGTTTATAATTAAAAACTAGTTAAGCTTGTTTATTTCTATCGTCAATTTACTTTTCGTATTTATCGTTTTTCTTAGTCCAAATACGTTGAAAAGTACTGTTGTTTTGATAAATATGTGCTGACATGTAAAGGCTTGAATAGCAGATGTTTGCTGTTGGAAGATCAGTGTTCTGGAAAGTAACTCTTTGGAGGAACACAACCCTTGATTAGGTCACCAATTAATTTACTAATGTATTTTATGCAACCAGAAAAAGATTCATTAGATTCTTTTATTGCTTTAGTTAGGTCATTGCAAAGCTCTGCATCACTTTTTATTTCATTTTAAAAGAGTTTATCTCTCTGTGATGCAGAAAGATTTTTTCAAGCATTTTTTTTTTCATTTTCAATAAGTTTTGGAACTACCCCGTTTTCTTCTTTTTCTTTTATTTTTTGTTTTAATTCATTTTCATTATCGCTAGAGTCCGAATGATCACTGATTACATTTTCAGCATTATTTAAAATTAATTTTTCACTACTTGTAATACTAAATGGTAAATGACTAAATGACGCTGATAAACAAGCACAGCTGTGCTTGTTTATCAACGTCCAACTCTAAATTTTCAAACATCGTAGAGGCTTTATATGTCTGTATAGGCTCCATTAAATGTTCTACAATTGGTACTCCATTTGTTTAAACTTCCGGGAGCTTTTTTTGTTTTATTTTCATATTCGTCAGAACGTTACTTAAATTTCCAAAGGCGTCATTTTATTTTTTATTTTCTTGAGAATTAAATTTTTGTATTACAACTATGTCAGAATGATGCTTAAACATCTGCAAGCTTTATTTGTTTCATTATTTTCTTTACAATTAAATTCGAGTATTTCCCTTTTGACAGACACTTTTAAAGGGTTGAGTCTAGATCATATCCCACTTGCAATGATTTTAGCGACTCTAGCATTTTGCCGAACAATACACAATTTAGGGATAAAGGTATTGAGTGTAAATACATAGACTGGTTAATGGATAAGCGCAGTACAGTGTACAACTATACTGCGCCTATCCCTAAACCAGTCTACCTTTATCCCTAAATATTGTATTGCTAGGTAAATTACTAGATTGTAAATTACGCGGAAATACGGCAAATTACAACAAGTGATTTAGAGATAGGCACAGTAAAGTGAACACACACCGACTAAAGGTTTTAGTTTGGAGAGGCAGAATTCCAGTCCATTAATTCATTAATCGGCAAAATACTAATGTTATAAAATTGTTGCGAGTGGGATATGATCTTGACCCAACCTTTTTAAAGTTTATATGAAAATAACAAAACGCATGTGTAATATGAAGAAAACTGTCTTGCGTTGGTTCCACTCAAAAAAAGTGATATCTCAGTTATCCGAGCTAGCCCGTTTGTCTTGTAAACAAGTTTAACTTTTATAAGTAAATCTTGAAGCTTGCGATAACTCGTTTAAACGAGCTAGCTCGGCTAAACGGGATATCGCAAATATTGCGATATCCCGTTTAGCCGACTTATTGGCTATTTCATGTAAACAGCCAAAAAGTTGCACAGAATGTCATTGGCTATTATTATTATATAGATTTTTAAATAACTTTTTGAAAATATTTATCTAGAGATTGTGTGTGAAAACATTGTTCAAAATGGATTTAATATAAAAAGATTAACGCTGCATGCTAAATTTGTCATTGTTAAAACTTTTAAACATTAGAGCGGCAACATTTTAAATGTTTGTGTTTGATTCCATAAAAACAGTTGTCTGTTACCCTTGACAACAGTTACCTTTGGTAACATTTTACCTGTTCGGGTTCGATTCTTAAAAAATCTTTTGATAGTGGACCGAAAAAAATTATAATCTCATAAAGATTGTTATCACAAATTTAATCTCAAAAATCTCAAACCTTTTAATTTCATAAAAGTTAATGACATCTATGCCATAACTACTATAAATTTTATGTGCGTTCAGTAGCGTAGCAAAGGGAGCAGATGCGGAGGGAGGAATGGGAACCAAAGTTATTAGGGGCCCAAGCTAAACTTTTTTTAAAAAAACTAAATAAAAAAATTGTCAACAACAAGGATTTATACTGTTATTATATAGCTTAGAATTGTCAACTCTTTTTTCAGATTATTTATTAGCTTTGATAGTTATCTTGATCAATACTTCAAATAAAGAGCAACTTTTTTATTTATCTTAAAAATTAAAACAAACTGCATTTTTTCATAAATAATAAAATATATTACTATTTTATTAAGTCGAAAATATGACGTAGTAACTTTTTAACGCGAAGTACGAAAAGTTAAGCTCCCAAGGTAACGACATGCATATTGTAAAAAACGTTGCTCGTTTACTTATATAATCGCAGCATTTATTCTATATATGACATTACACGTTAGCGTGATATTGTATGTTCGCGTTAAGCGTTAAGAAACTTAATATTCTAAATGTATATAAACTAAACCTTTACCATATTCTTATCTTCATGTTTAAACTTGTTAAAAAAATATCACCAATGTTATTTAATTCACTTTTTGAAAAAATAAACCACATATACCCTACCAGATTTTCAAAAAACAATTACATTCAATCCAAAACACATTATTCAGCAACCAAATTCTCAATTGCTAACCGAGGTCCTAAGCTGTGGAATACAATATTAAATAATGAGCTGAAATCTAATTATTCTTTAAACCAGTTTAAAACTAAACTTAAGCAATTACTGATGATACATGAAAATGAATTAAAGTTCTTCTAAAAAGCTTTTTAAACTAGCAAACAAAAACAAAAATTAACCTACTAATTACTCTTTAATATTATATTTAATATTCTAAACAATAGTCTGCTATTGTAAATGTATTTCTTATCTTATAAGTTTTGAATTTACAAACGATTTTTTTAAGTTTTATTATTTGAAATACTAATTACTAAAAATATTGTAAAATTTTATAATTTCAATTTTTATTAAAAAAAGTTATTGTAAATTCTTTTTGTAATATTAATACTTATATATCATCTTATTTTACTAATCAGTTCTTAAATATAAATACTCTTTGAATTACTAAATATTTTAAACGTTATATATTTTATTTTTTGCATTTTGTTAAAACATTTTATTTGATGAACATGCATTTTTTTGGGGGGGGGGCTTAATGATAAGATGAATTTTGTCTTCTTCAAGCCCAAGTCATGTAAATATTTGTTTTTATAAATTACGAGTGTAAATTATTTTAAATCGGCAAATACAATACTAAAAAAAAAAAAAAAAAAAAAAAAAAAAAAAAGCCTATTAGCTATCGAAGCAGAAATAGCGGCTCAATGAAATTTATAAGTATTATAAACAAATTTGCAACTAGGAAGGCAAGAAAAAAACACATTTTGTAGATTTTCAATAAAAATAGTTTTTTTCGCAAAAATGTTGACGATTTTTTGCTTCAAACACATTAATAAACTGAAATATTTTTTCTTTTTAAGATTTTTACAAATTTTTGTGTCTATTTAAATTTAATAACAATTTTTTGTTCTTACATAATTTTGATACGCTAATTTCAAATCTGGCATCAGATTTTTATAGAAAGCTACAGACTCTCGCAATAAATGTTTTTTCATTTTGAAAAACATTAGAAATAATTCTAAAATACAGATTTGAAACTCATTTCGAAATGCTAGGATATATTTTTTACAATAAAAGCTGTTTACAAAACTAAAAAAAAGCAGAATACAAATGAAAATAAAATGGGAACTGTCTAAAATGAACATTTTATAAATATCCAAGTCTTAGCAAAGTTAGCGACTTTTTATTGATTAATAATAAAATCATGTTTTACTTTAGTTTTAAAAAAGATTATGTTGTTTAATTACAACTGTTTAGTCAGGAAGAATATTTGTTTGTTGCTCTTTCGTTTATAAACTTTTCCTGAGTCTTTTCGCTTGATACTCCAACAGTAGTTTGCCATTGTTGATTTTTTGCTAGACTGTCCCATATACAGAGATAACATGGAAACTTTGTAAAAGCTTTCTGCTGACCAAGTAGAAAGTTAACCATTTTTAGATCTACACAAATAACCCAGTTATATTCGCAATATTTTATCAAGTTAAGCACCATTTTAATGTTATTGTAAGTTTCTCGCAAATAAACAGAATGACCAATACAGAACCAAAAATATTTCTATTGTGAAATAGGATGCATTTAAGGCTTTGCTTTGAGCTATTAGATGAGAAGTCTTCCAAATCTGGTAAAAATTCTTTTGTTTCTGTAGCAGACATGCTTTGTTCATCTTCTGACGAAAATAAATCTTTAAAAATTAGAAATGGAACCTCGTTAGAATGTTGTATTGATCTGATAGCAGAAGGAATGTTGAGATAAGCTATTTTTTGCCTCTTTATTTTGCCAATACCAGTAGTATCAACAAGACAAAAATACCAGTCGTCAATGTGATTTAGTGGTTCCTTTCAAACAATGGGGACTCCAAAAGGTAAATTCTTTCTTTTTCCTTTTTTCTAATCTCGAAGACTTTCTTCACAAATATGGTACACAGTATGTGAAGCCCACTTTTTGTCTTAGTCGCCAAGTTTAATATCGAAATACAATTTATACGCTAATTTTGCAAAATTAGTAATGCTTTGTCTTTGTCTAGCAAATGTATAGCAACCACAGGTATAACAGAATGAGTTATTTTTTTTATAACTATTAAATAAAAATACCTATGAAAATTATAATTTTTTGAAAATTAAAAAATTGGTTATTGCAAAAAAAAAAAAGAGCTTGTCAACAAAAACAGACCTTATATTTGGATTCAGCGTTTAAAAATACATAAAAATCAGTTTAAATATCTTATTCAATAGGAAAAAAAGTTTTATTTTGTCGACCTGTGTAATGCACATTTTACTAACTCTAATGCAGAACTCTTATTGTTTTTATAAACCACTTAGAACAGCTTTACAGATCATTAATTTCAAACTATGAAAACAATCAACCATGTGATGTCATTAAATGTTCTGTGCTTTCCACTATGAAATTTAATCTTTTTAATCCTTTGGAATCAAGGTTCTTTAGAGGCATGTCTTTTAGGTTCTTTAGAGGCTCTTTTTCAGAGTCTAATTTTAACTTTGATGTTTACTATGATTGTTTCTAACTAATTATGCTTTTTGTGGATATCCGCGTTTTCACAATAAGTGTCTTGGCTTATTTCTGTTTCAAAGTATAGAATGAGCATAAAAGCTAAGTGACATTTCAAAATTTGATGTTTTTATTGTAACGCGGAACGTTAATCACTTCTACGATTTGTTTTGAGATACTTCAAATTGTAGTAGATGACTTATATAAAAACTTCAAATGACACTTCGCATCTGGTGATTCCAACAATATTTTATTGCTATTTTTAAATATTTTGTCATTTTTTTCCAAAAAGTTCTCCTTTCACAATTTATTGAATCGAACTAGAAAGCAGTATATTATTTCATTAGGTATACGCCGTTTTACATTAAAAAAATAGTTTCTTTATGTGTGAAATACATTTGGCCTTTGCAATTGTTATTTAAATGTAACTGTTAACGCTTCAGCTAAATTTTATAATATATATATTTGCATCATACTTTTTGATTAGTTGTTGCAGCTTGTTTATTCATCTTAGAATTAAAATTTGACCTGTCGCTTTCAAATTATAGCATTCCAGTAAGGATGTCATAAATCAGTTAAACAATATCACTGTAAAAAAGTGTCACTCTTTGTAGTTTCAACGTAAACTTGATGCTCATTCAGTACACCCCTAATTTTCCTAGATATTGTTTTCTGTAATTTTCGTAATATTATAAAATAAAGTTTTTTCAAAAGTATGACATGTTGGATCTCAAATGAAAAGAAATTATACAAAAGTTTTAAAAATAATAATCATTTTATAGAAAAAAAGTTAAAAAAATATTTTTAAGAAAAAACTTGTAAAAATACACATTTTTCATTTTTAGTAAAAATACCTCATTTTTAATGCATTAAAATTAAAAGTAATTATTTTTTTGTAAATTGATTATTATTTTTAAAATTTTATATAGTTTTGCTTTATTTCAGACCCAACATGACATTTAAAAAACTTTTTTTAGGGACCCATTAGAATTTTAGGGATTATTTCGGGAAAATTAGGGACCCAATAAATTTTCAATGATATTGGGGCACCTCAAGATATTTGATATTTTTTCAAAGTATTTAAGAAATTAATGGATATCTTTTGCACACCCAGGGTAAATGAGTTTTTTAAAAAAATCAAAATTCACTCTGATGTACAACTTAAAACATTTTTTTTTTTTGATACATGTGTATATATTACATCAAAAATTACATCAAAATTGTAATCGAATTTTTTGTTTTTAATTTCTCAATGATTAATACTTTATATATCTGTTGTGAAAATATCATCAATGAGTCGCTTCCTTAAACTGACTAAGTTTGTGTGAAGCGATTTACTTAGTTTGTATAAAACAATTCAATAAACTGCCCATTCCATAATTCCACAGAAGAAGTTTATTGAAATTCAAGTTCCTTCTCAGCTTGTTTCATCTTTATTTTAATATGCATATATAAAGTATTAATCATTGAGAAATTAAAAACAAAAAATTCGATTACAATTTTGATGTAATTTTTGCATATGTTTCTTTTTTGAACAAAATTGTAATGCAATTGAAAAGTATTTACTCTCTAAATAAATTCCATTACAGCAACAAAGTGATTACTTTCTTACGACCTTGCTAAAGGTGTTATTACTTGCTATTGCAAGCCCTTTAATATTATCATTAAAACTTTTCAACGTCATGTTAATTGCTTATGACTTACTACCCATAAAAAAATGTTTTGGCGGATTTGCATTGACCCTATATAGGCAATTTTTAGCGGCACATTGAAGTTTTGCTATTTATTACTTCGTGGCCATTAGAGGCAGCCGCTATAAATGACAAGCCGATAACATTTAATATTGTAATTTGTTAATAGTGGCTAGTCATTTTCTAGCCACTTTTTGCGGCTGCCACTAATGGTTCACCAAGTAACCAATGAGCAATACTACAGCTGTCCGCCTAAAATCCCTATATAGGTCTACTGAAAATCCGCTATAGAATGTTTTTGAACTCAACGAGAGATATCTGTTGTAAAAATATCATCAATGAGTCGCTTCCTTAAACTGACTAAGTTTGTGTGAAGCGATATACTTAGTTTGTATAAAACGATTCAATAAACTGCCCATTCCTTAATTCCGCAGAAGAAGTTTATTGAAATTCAAGTTCCTTCTCAGCTTGTTTCATCTTTATTTTAATATGCATCTAACATCAGCCAGTATCAAACTCTAACAATCCAGTAGTGGTGAAGTCAGAGGCAGTTATACAAATAAAATAATGGGGGAGGGGGTGAATCCTTAAAAAGTCCCGATTGGTTATTTAAAATCAAAAGATAAAAAAAAGGTCATTAAAAGTAAAATTCACGCGAATGATATGTGTCAAAGACCCGACTATATTCCTCAAAAAACCGACTATAACTTAAAATCACCTTCTTTAGGAAGAGGGGGTCACCCCACTTACCCCCAACCTCCACACACACAAACACCCGTAAAATTGGCTCTGGGTGTAGTGGTAGAGCTCTCGTTTGCACTTACCCAAGTTTAAATTACAATTGTCCTTGCTGTTGTAACTTTAACTTTAATTGTAATTTTTTTAAATTAAACTTTTATACAACAAATGTATTACAGGTTGGCATACTAATAGCATAATCATTTTTTAACAACAAATTAAAAATATGTATTTATTTTTTACCATTATCGCCCCACGATTAAGACGCATTTTATTTGACGGCAGGTTTTGTGCGAATGAATCACCGGATATATTTATTTATTTTCAAACTTTAGTTTACCCGCTGTTTTTGTAATTGTTTTGAAAATCATAAATCGAAACACGATTAAAAAAATTATAAATAACCAGCTGGAATTCTTGGTAAGAACATCAAAAGAATAATTTTTTTAGGCGTGGGACGTAGATTAAGTAAATGTCTTAAAATTTGTTAACTTTCACGTTAGATGCTGTATTCTTTAAACTTTTAATAAATAAAGCTTTTTATCGAAAAGAAAACTTAGTACAAAAAGTTTTTTAAGATTTTATGGCCTCTAGTACTAGTTTATTATTAGGAAACCATCGACGTTTAAGATAAAAACAGCTTTTTTATATAAATTTACACAAATATCAGACTCTTTAGATATATGTTTTGCCGAATAAAAGATAATCATAAAAAAGAAAAATTTAACAATAGATAATCTTTTTATTCCATCCAATATATGAAAGCTTTCAAACAGCACTTGTTTTTTTTTAAAAAAAAATACTCTGGTTTAAAGTTTCACTTGAGTGAGTAGGATTGTTGGCTCACAAAAATAAAATTTAGCAAATGGCAAAAGAAATGTTTGGATGTTTCTATAAAACAATTTCAAAAGAATAATGCAAGGTTTTGATTGGCGTCAACAAAAAAATAGAAAAAATAATTCGAAGCGGTAAAATCAAATTTTATTTAAAAGACCCTATTTTTCGAATTTGTTTTAATTTTTTGAGTACTTGCTTCCTCCCCTACCTTATAATAATAATTATTAGTATTATTTTTGTTATAAATTGAATAAAAAGGAAAGTTTCTCACAGCGGAAGACTTCCACAAGTAAATATTCACTGTAGAAGTTTTCTGCAGTGAATATGACTTAGACTGATTTTTAGCGTGTAGTTTTTGACATATAGAATACATTTTAACATTTTATTTGGCATTTAGCCCGGATTTTATATTTATCCTTCTTTTTTTTTTTCCAATGGTCAGTATTTTGTCAATATTAAGTCGATAGTGGTCAAAAAATGGATAAAACGTTTAGCGTTTTTGATCAAAAGTTGACGGGTGATTTGGATTAACATTTTATGCTTTTAAACGTATACGTTGGTTAAACCTTTAGATATTGACTAACACAAGTTATTGTTTTAAACGTTTAGTAAACATTTATCAAACGTATATGATAAGATAATTAATGGCTAAATTACTAAGGTAATGTACGCTTTAATTGTCTTACCTTGTACGTTTGTTATCAGTTCACTTTGTTATTGATGTATTTAATAAATTTTTTTAATGAAATTTTTTTTTTTTTAAATTTTTTTTTTATTGTTGGATTATTTTTTGGTTTTGTTTCAGATTTTTGTTTTGAATGGAAGTAGCTAAAAAGTTGTTTTGTTTATTAATTACATACTTTTAATTTTATTTTTAGAGAGTTTTCATTATTCAAATTTATTAGTGACTCGTAAGACCTCGATATAAAATTGAGACCTTAGGAATTTCAAATGGTAACTTGAATTTTCCTGTCGCTCTTGATTTAATATTTCTGACTTTAGAAAAAACTAGAAATTTGTATAAAAAAAATTTCATGCAAGTTATGCAAGTTATTAGATATAAATCATTTTAATTTATATAAAATTTATATGTAAATTTTCTTCATAACATGGTGTTGAATTTTTTGATCAGTTATTGAAAAGAAAAATTGTGGAAGGGATCTAAAATCAAGGTTGCCCCCAAATCTATAACACTTTCCGTTGAATAAATAAAAAACACTGCAAAAGCGCTTTTTTTTTCCATTTGAAAAAATAACTATTTCGGAAATAAATTTAAAAAAAAACATAAGTACTTAGCAACAGACAGGAAGCCAAAGTTCTAAGCGTATTTAGATGAAAGCATGAAATTAGTTTAAAATTAATGTAAGAGACAAATGAAATTGTCAACAAATAAAAAAAATATGGCTGAATCTTATTAGAAGTTTGAGAAAACTATCACTATTTTAAAGCTAAATAACTTAAAAAACTTTTGTGCTTTTGAAATTGGTCTGAATTAGCAAAAAAGGAATGCAAGATTTTCAAACTGACAACAAAATCAAAATTCTGGAAAGTTTCCGTTCATCAGATAATGCTTACAAAGCCAACAGTAAGAACTTAAAATTCCAAGCTTAACTGCATCTTATTTTAATTGTGATTTTTCTAAGGAAATATTTTTCCTGTGGGTAATGAACATATATGTAATGTTTCTTCTTCAACCAAATAATTAGGATTTGCGTTTCTTTATGTGTAAGGACACTTAATTTCAATTTATCATGTTTTCGAATCAATTAAAACGCATTAACCAAAGAAATGAACAGTGAAACTTATAATCCACTTTTAGCTGTTTTAATATTTTAGTTTAGTCGATAATTCATAACATTGTTAAATTTTTTTGTAAAGTCTTTATAAATGTTTTCACGATTTAACATCTTTGGCGTTTTCGGAATTTTTATTGTCTTCTGTATTTTTTATCACTAAAAATCAATGGTTATTTTTTGTGATACAAATTTTAAGTTCATTTGATGTATATATATTTTCTCTCTTTAAACCATTGTGTACCTTTACTTTACTGTTTTTATCTTTTAATACTATACTTACTTCTCGCGAAACAAATATTATTTTCATAGACTCAAATTTTTTTGGAGAATAATCTTATGTATCTTCTACCTTCCTTAAAGCATTTAAATTTCCTATAAAGTTGAAGTTACTTTTGCCTTAAATGCTGTTGAGTTGATCTCCTTTTTTCTAAAGTTAGAAAGTTTTTGAAGCATCTTTTAAAGATATATTTTTCTCTGATTATTATCAGCTATTCTACATTTTCTTAAAGCACGTGTGCAGGCAATTTTGGAAAGACACATCTTTCAAAGAATTTAGTAATCTGCCAATTCCAACTTATTTTTATCAAATTTGATGTAAAGTTGTATTTGACTTACAAATGAAACTTAAACATTTTTAAAAACAGTTGTTTTATAATATAATTAAACTATTTAATTATTTTATTTGGGCTCCATAGCAATTACTGGTGCAACTACTAAATCAACTTGCGCATTGTGTTGACAAGTTAAATAAATCTTAAAACTTGGTTTAAGTTGTAATATAAATTTGAAAATGATAATCAAATAAGTCAAATTAATGGGGAGGGTTGGAATAATAAATGTATTGGTAAAATATTATAAAACTTATAGTCATGATATTAAATATTAGGTAAGTTAGATTAAAAGTCTTTCTTTTCATTTTTCTAAATCAAATGTGATTACAATAATCACCAAGTAACTACATGAAAAAAATAATTTTTCATGCTTGCTTGACATGCGTTAAATGCAAATTTAAATAAAACGTAAAAGTAGTCATGTTTAAAAACCTACTTGCAGTTACCTGGTGATTATTGTAATCACCAGGTAACTGCAAGTTACCTGGTGATTACAATAATAATGACAAGAATGTCAATGAACGAATTGAATGTCAAGCATGAAAAATTGTTTTTATTTTCATGCTTACTTGACATGTACATTTTGCAATAAAGTATTTAAGTGTTTGTGCTATGCATTAACTATCTGTAGAAATCCAACCTTGTTGTTTAAATTTCAGTTCATTTTTTTTTTAATTTTATGATTAACTTTACCGCATTTCATGTCTGGTGAAACTTTTTTTTTGAGAAAATAGTTTCTCTTAGAACACTGGGAGGAAAGATTTTTCTAATTTTGATTAGCTTCTAACTTCAAATCTGTTGCTTGTTTTGTCTTCTTGGCGAGGTTAATATTTTTAAATGGTCAACCGAATCGATATCAGAGTTAACAAGGCCAAAAGTAGCAGGGCCAAGGCCACATGTTACAAGGCCAAGACTAAGACCAAGGCCAAAAGTTACAAGGCCAAGCCCAAGAGTTTTAAGGTCAAGAATAAAAGTTTTAAGGCCAAGGTCTTAGCAAACATTTTCAAGAAAAAATATTTTCGATGTTCATGTCTCTATCTTTGAAAAGTTTTTGTTCTATTTTTATAGAGTAACATGCTGATAAGAAGTAATCTTTTATTGCTTCAGCAACATCTGAAGAAGCGCAATATTTATTTTTGCAATCAAGTTACAAAACTTACAATACTTTCTTCTTTATTTTGTTTTGCGCTCGTTAAAATATAACGTTCGTACGTGATTTTCTTTTTTGGTTTGATAAGTTTTTCACACATGACGATGTATTGATCGTTATCGTTTCCTTTAAGAGTTTTGTATATATCTTCAAGATGTAAAATGCAATATTAATGCCTTTTTTTGCGAATCTTCTCCTGAAACTAAAATTTTGAGTTGTACTGAATTGTAACTCCTGTTACAATTCAGTACAACTCAAAATTTTATAAAGCTCATAATACACGAATGAGCAATGATCAAAATTTCTGAGGTAAAGGAAGTGAACATAAAATTAAAAATGAAACTTAAATAGAATATATATATATATATATATATATATATATATATATATATATATATATATATATATATATATACATATATATATATATATTTATATATATATATATATATATATATATATATATATATATATATATATATATATATATATATATATATATATATATATATAATACTAATATATAATAATATATAAATAATAACTAATATATCATAATATATAAATTGATCTATATCTTAATTAATTTATTAGCAACGTTTTCCGAGCTCCCAAGAAATTGATTTTAGTAAACTAAAAAACCTGCAAAAAAAAAGTTATCGGATTCCCTAAAATAAAAAAAAAGGTGGCACGGGTTGGAAGGCTTTCTTTTTTGCCTAAGGACCTACATGCCTATCAGCCTCCACTTAACTATGACATCGTTTAAAATCAATAGTCGTGCAACATGCTTCTGTTGACGATAAGGTGGTTTTAATTTACTTTTGTTAACACTTCCCCAAACCGCATTAGCATAGTTTAGATGGCAATGAATAAAGAAATAGTATGGTTAAAATATAAAGTTATTTAGCATGCTTCTTGCTTAATATAGTATTCTTATACTATAGGAAACTTTGTAGGACAAGTTTTCAATGCTAACGGCGAATTTACAAGATCGTGAAAATTTTTGCAAAAAAAAACAAAACAATAAGTTTATTGCATAAAAAATAGTCAAGTTTTTTCATAAGACTATAACAACTATTATGTTTTAAATATTGTTTGTATAAAACAAATGTTAATCCAGGTTATACAAATACATGATAAAAATACTTATTGTTGTATGCCAAAATAAAAAAAATAAAAAATAAAAAAAAGGTAAATAAAAGCTAGTTACTACTTTAATTGACTACAGTAGTTTTTGAAGTTGGTTAAACAACTTTAAAAGCGTATACAAATAAACGAACTTAAAAGGCAACAATTATTTAGTGTAATTTTTACTTCTTTTTTTGAAATAATTTTACAAAATAAACCGACATTTAGTCGACATTTTTGCTTTGGAAACTACTTTTTGTAAACATTTATTACCCGTAAAACACTAACTTTTGGAAAATATGAATGCATTAAGTAAGTAAGAATGTCTCATGTGATTAGTAAATATTTTAATTGATTTGAAAGCTTTGTTTAATAATAGCTGATTTGTAGAAAAAACTTTGACGTCATAAATAATATTTTTGTAAAAATGCAATATGTGATATACTAAAATGAATATTGTTAAGTAAAATAATTTTCTACGTGTTGTAGGTCATATCATAAATCATTTAAAGGTTGAACTAGAGATTGTTGACAACCATTACTCTCTGCAATTAATCTCTTAAAGATTTAAACTTTTCTTTTTTGACGGAAATCAAATCGTTTTTTGTCTCACATTTTTGCTTTGATATTTGAATTTTTTTTTTGGAAATTGAGTTTTAAAATAATCATATTTTTTGAAAACATTTTGTTATATAGTTATACAGAAGTTATACAAGATTGATTGAATATATAAAATATTTTTTAACAAAATAGTAAAATATATTAACGGCAATACGTTACATAATAAAGTTTGTTTATTTAATTGGATAAATGAGACAATTGTCATTTCAATGTATGTTCGTTTAAAAGTATTTCCACGCGACGCAAATGTTTTCTATTGTTTGGCTATTGTTATTTATAACAATTGCTAGCGCGCTTATTATGGCTTTTAAACAATAAGTTAAACGCCCATTTATTAATATGCGCAAATAAGGTCAAAAATTGACGATCCCTTATATGTTTCCATAATAAATAAAAAAAAGGACGACCCCTTTTAAGTAATTTACTCAGCCGGCACAACTCAGAAAATAGTTACACTTGGTTTCTGTTCCCTTCTAAAACGAAAAGAATAGCACGTGTCAAAAATGATTTTTAATCCGTGAAATGAACTATTACAATTTGCCATAAATACCTGTTAAAGTATTAGTGGTTTCACCGTTACGGAAACGAATAAAACGCTTTCCGTAAGGAATGTGAGAATACTGATAATAACACTTTAAAACCTCAAAAAACACGTGTTAAACTCGAGTAAAACTGCCTGTAGTATACCCGTGTTTTCTGTACAGGTTTTAATTTCGAAAAAGAAACTAGATATGCCGGTTGGTTATTGGAAATACTCGTGGCTCAAAAAGACACATTGATGTAAAAATTTGCTTCGTCCAAATTTGCTTCGTCCAAACGAAAAAAATCAAATGTAGTTATTTTGTATCAACACCGTTTTAAAACATAATATAATCTTTTCTCGTAAAAGCTTTTATTGCAAAATGCTATTATAACGTAAGTAAATTTCCCTGCGTTAATAGTGTATATTACATAAAGTTTATGTAATAAACTTTATGTAATAAACTTTATTACATAAAGTTTATGTAATATACACCATCATAACAGTGTATATTACATAAGGTTTATGTACACTATTATAATAGTGTATATTAAATAAACTTAATGTAATATACACTATTAACACAACGAAATTTACTTACGTTATAATAACGTTTTGCAATAAAATTAAATTTTTAATAAAAGCTTTTATGAAAAAAGGTTACATCATTATGTTACATGTTAATATTAACACAGGTATTAACACACTACTAACACATTTATTTTATGATAAACGCATTGCTTATATATTTATATAACTTTTTATAATATACTGTATACTATATTAACTATTTATAATATACTATATATAAATATTTATATATTTTATAAATATAATATAAGCACATTGCTTATAATATAAGTTATATTATAAGCAATGTGTTTATATTGTGTACTCTATGATTATGGCACAGTGCTTTCATTCTGATTTATATAATGTAAGTACAGGCAATGTATATTTGCGCAAACAGGTGTATTTGCTTATAATATAAAAGCATAAGTTCATAATCTACTAGATTAAATTATAATCTAATATAGTTGATTAACTTATGTATATGCTTTTTAAATAATGCCGATATATTCAGATCTGAATATATCAGCATTATTTAAATCTAGTAGATTATGAACTTATGTTTTTATATGATAAGCATATTCTGCAGAATATGAACTCCACTTTGATAAACTTTTATCCATAACTTTAAATGATTCTTTTGATTTGGTCCAATATGTTTATTTGGTTGGATATAAGACTTAATTTTTGATTTTCAATACTAATAATATTTCTACCATTAAAACCTCAATTGCTTAAAGTATTGTTACAAATGTTGTTACTTCCATAGCCACCACATTTGTTATTTTATATATATTATGTTTTATATATATATATATATATATATATATATATATATATATATATATATATATATATATATATATATATATCAGGGGTGTGGAGTCATAAAAAAAAAGGTACTGAATGTTGAAATTTTCAGAGTACAACTCCAAAAAAATTTTTGGAAAATTCTTTGAATTCTTCTAGAAATATTACGTT
>NC_088925.1:38550000-38645000 GCF_038396675.1 Hydra vulgaris
CATTGTATTGATATGTTCAGAAAATGGGCTCCACTTTGATAAACTTCCATCAACAGACACAAACAGTAAAAAAAAATGATTAAAAAAATTATGATTTAATATTTTTTAGGCTTGTTTTAAAGCACTAAACTTTCTTAATATCTTTAAAATCAACAAGAGAAAGTTAAAATGCTGTTTAAGTCTAACACTTTGTATATTATTTTTCCTACTAATATATAATAATTTTTTAATTAATATACATTATTTTTGAGCACTTAAATATCAATAAGTGATATTTTTGATAGTTTCTTATTTGATTAGAAAACAAAACAAAAAACTTTTTTATTTAATTTTTTGATGCAACTTCTTACAAAAAACACTTTATATAAGAAATTCTTTTCAAAAATTTACTATATAAAGCAATATGATTTCTTAACATTATGTACAATACTAAAGCTGCTAGTATGATAATTAATTTGCTTTTTTTTTAAATCTTTTATGTATAAAGGTATAAAGTTATCATTTTCATTTTAACATACATATATCCTATTTATCTAATTACTGGTATGCAAAATATGGACTCCACTTTGATAAACCTCTAACAATAGCTAGAAATAGTTCTGTTGAATTTTTTGGGTCAAATTTAAAACATAATTTTATTACTACCGCATTGTTGTATACTCTATGTTTTTAAAATATTATATGTTGCTTGATGGTGATATTGTATACTGTATTATGTTGCTGTAATTTTGTATGCTACTTGGCATACTACCAAGTTGCATATATTGTTTATACTATGTTGTTGTAATTTTGTATATTGCTTGATGGCATTCCTGTATACTTTATGTTATTGTAATTTTATATGCTACTTAATATGAAAGGCTGCAAATTTGACTGAAAAATAGGTAGAACATGTAAGGAGTGTTGCTACATCCACTTACAAATAGGTAGAATAGAGTTTTATTGAGTTGATTTAGTGAAAACACTGTCTTACAATTTATATGGGATAAAGTTAAAAATATATTGTGTTTGTAATAACAATATTTATGATAACAAACTTTGATATAACACCATCATCTAGTTATAAGTAAATTTAAATAATAGTAATATAAAAATAGATTCTAAAAAATACAAAAAAAATTATAACAATTGTAAAAAAATCTAAAAGTTATAAAAAAATTTAAAGTTTTTTAAACATCACTGTGTTTTTCATATATTAATTGATAGACTGCATCAAAATTCAATTTTTTTTTTCTTTTTAATTTAATTAATTTCTAAAAAATTTCAAACAGGACACAGGTAAATTTTAAACATGAGCTCCATTCTGATAAGTTTAAAAAATTTATAATAATAAAATAACAAGTTAAAATGTAATAAATTAAGTGCATTCTGATTATTTAATAAAATAGACTTGAAAGTAGAATAAAAGATTAAAATAGTTTAAATAATAATAAAAAAAAACTTCAATACAAATATGTTTAGTAATTCTGCAGACGTCATAACCAAGGCTTTGGAGTCGGAGCAATATTTGTAGTCAGAGAAAAAAAAAGTGGAGTTATAACTTAAACATCAATTATTTTTTTTTACAAAATATTTTTCGTTCTTATTGTTTTATGAAATATTTCTGTAAATATAAAGTTTTCTAATTAGCACAAAAAAAAGGTTTGAATATTATACCATAACAATTTTATTTTGAAAGTTTTTTTTGTTTTTTTTTTTGTTTTGAAACTGCAAGTTTTATTTTAAATTAAAAATAAAATATCAAATTATTTATTATTATTATTATTTTTTTTTAAATCAAGTGTTTGTTAAGACTGACCTACTATATACTACTTTAGTAAACTCGTAATAATAGTTAAAATCAGTTGGTTGATTTAACTTAATGTGATGCACTCTATAATGTATGAACTTCATTAGTAGTAAATTCAAGGTTGCAAAGTTATTTTTGTGAAAACACTGTCTTACAATTTATATTGGATAAAGTTAAAAACTTTTAGTTAAGTTTATTTATTATTAAGAATTTCTTAAACAATGGATAATTTAAATTTATCAAAAGCACTTTTATTCTGTACAAGTAATTTAAAACAATGTACTTATTTTGAGATAATCTGCAAGAACACTGCATTGCAGATAAAAATGTTTGAAACTTTACTAGTACAGATTTTGTTTATATGTATGTTACAGCTTATATCTTGATGAATTAAATTTGAAAGTTTTAATTGAAATATTGCTAATTTTAAATAACTGTATAAAAAATTGCACTTTATTTCCGTGGCCAATGATGTTCATGATTTTTTGCTACATAGCAGAAATATCCATGTTATAGATATTTGCTGCGTGCCTACTTTGGTGCTACCAATTGCTACTTTTTAGCTATATATTATGTTACAATTACATTAATTTCTAGCAGGGATTGTTACTATATACAATATCTATAATATACTAATAAAATTAATGTATTATATATTAAATGTATTGAAAATATCTATGATATACTCACAAAATAAATGTATTGAAAATATCTATGATATACTCACAAAATAAATGTATTGAAAATATGGTCTGCACTTTGTTAAACCTTCATTAACAGCTAACCATTCAAATCTTTAGCAGCCGAAGGTTGATAAGCTTATAAATCTTTCTGTGTGTGTTAGTTTTTATACATACCTAACATTTGTGAATGCCTCAATTGTGACATTCGCAATTCTATGCTTCAATGAGGTAAGCCTAATGCTAGGCATTCATGAAAAGTGCTTGACTTTAGCAATAGTGTAGTGATAGACTGCTTGGTTTGTGAACAAGAAGTTCTGATTTGAACTTACTTCTTACTTACAAAACACTAACAAGGTGTCTAGATAAAAGATTGGGTGTTTCATTTTTAGAGTTAGTTATTAGTTTAAATCTTATATAAATCTTTAATTAAAAAAAAAAAATTTTGTTCAATAATTTTTTTATGGTTTCTGTTTAATGATAAGATCGTTAAATTCAAAATTTTGAGGATGCTTTTATTTTCTAATTCTTACTGATTTTCAATTTGTTTTTATAGTTTTCATAATATTGCCTATAATATTTTTCCTCATGTCTTTTACTATTAGTGTTTTTATGTATTACATATAACTTTTGCAAAATTAAAGATGACTTTTAATAGATTAGAATTTTGCAAGAATTTTTATTTTAAAAATAGTTGCGTGCAATTAAAAGTTTAGGAAGCAAAAAGTTTAATTATCAGGGTTATTAAAATGATAACCCTAATAACTAAAAAGTTTTTTAGTTATTCTGTTTATCATTAAAAGCTAAAACTGTCTATTTAAGTCAGGTAAGGGTGTATTTATTTTTTGTAATAGAAAAACTCATAAATTTTAACTTTAAATTGGCTTTTTATTAAAAAGAATACAAATTGTTCTTAATAATAAATAAACAATTATAAACATACTGAATTAAATTTTATAAATGAAAGTAAATTTTATGTAAAAAAATTTTGTAAATTAACTTTTTCAAATTTTCTTTTTATAATACTTTAAAGATATTTTAGATAGAAAATGAAGATGTGAAGAAATATTAAGTTATCAAGCACTTTCAATTTCAATTTCTGGTTTAGGGTAATTTACTGCTGTCTTTTGCTTCTCCACTAATAATATCACCCCTAAATCTACTGGATCCAGGTAAGTATGGAAGCTTTTATTCCCTCTAGTCAGTTTCAAGTCAGACTTCATTATACTCAATGGTTCTTGTTTTGCTGCAATTTCTAATTGTAATCATTTTTTAAATACTTTTTCACAAAAACAACACTTGTGAGAACAGACATCTTATTTTATTGCAAAAAATCAATGTAAAAAGGTGCTGTCTGATGCTAAGCTATAATATTCTTGTTTTCTAAATCTTGTATTTAATCTCCGACAAGGTTCTAAAGACTTTTAGAAAATATTCAACAGTCATCAACAAAAGTAAGTCCTACACGGTAGTGGTGTAGTGGTAAAGCGCTCGCTTCAGAAGCGAGAGGTTCCGAGTTCGATCCCCACCACGTCCCTAGTAGTACCACGCTCAACTTGTTTCTCCGCGCAGCGGCCTTGTTCGTCAAGGTTCGTGTTTCGGAGTTATAGAGTTGAGAGAGGGTTATAACCACTATTGAGTAGCCTCCTCATCTGTAGTGGCCTTCATGGCCTTGAGGAGGTAAATAACAACAACAAAAAAAGTCATTCTTTGCTTGTGGTCACATTCTTTGCTTGTGGTCTAGAGAGCATTTCTCTCATAGTTTTACAACTCTCCTAAACTCTTTCTAAACTTTTAAACTAATTCTTGATTTCCTGCCTGCTAAAACATGGCATCTGTGATTCCAATTGTTAAAAACTCTTTATTATTTGCAAGGTCTTTAAGTCTTTAACAAATTTCTAATACTTATCTTAAGTCTAACAACTTGCTCTCTTAAAGTTGTTCTCAAATACCAACACTCTTCATTTCCAGTAACTTATGGGGTACCATAAAGTTCTTCATCCTGTATTGTTTCTCTTCTTTATTAATGATCTTCCAAACAATCATAAGTGGCTCTACTTGCTGACAACACAACTATATACTCCTGTCTTTACAAATAGTCATCACTTATTGATCACCTATTTACCGCAAACAACTATTACTTGCTGGAAATAATTATTGCAATTTTGTTAATATTCCTATATTGATGAAAGGAAACACTCTCACAGTCCTCTACTTTGGAAGTAGAGGACTGTAAGCGTCTTTTTGGAGTATTATCAATTATCTTTCATGGAAACTGTATATACAAGCCGTTGCGGTTTTCTTACTCCTGATTCCATTCTCTACCTTGATAAACTTCTTATTCGTCCTTGTATGAAATAATGATGTTATATTTGGCCTGGTTCTTCAAAAGATGTCCTTTCTCTTTTTGACCAAGTCCAAACATGGTGTAATTGCGACAAAGTCCAACATGGTGTAATTGCGACAAAGTCCAACATGGTGTAATTGACCTGTTATTTTTGCTAAGCTTGAACCACTAAAATAAGAAAAAGACAACTTTACAGCAATGGAAATCATTGTAAAGTTGCATCTCTTTCCCTTTTTTACAAATATTATTATAGTCACTGCTTAAAAGAGTTATCATTTCTAGTTATCATTTTATCAAATAAGTTATCATTTCATCAACCAAAACTTGTTCTATCTTGACTTTTCTTTCAGCAGAAACCCTTTATTTGTCTAGTTTCTATCATTTCACATCAATGCTTTGGAATTAACTTTCTCCATCTAACTTCTCCATATTTTCCCAACTCATACATATTAAAGTTTTAAATTTTAAGTCTTCAATAATATTCTTTGTTTTCTGGTAACTCCCAACTTTTATAGTGGTTGCTTGCAGCCTTGTTGGGAATGAACTAGATAACAGAAAAAGCTTAATGGTTTAATAGATCTTTTATTTTTATACTTTTTGTAATAGATAAAGAAAAAAGAGTTATTTTAAAATAAAATTTTATTATAATTTACATATAAAAATTGCTAAAAATAGTATCAATATATATACTGATACAGTAGAATCTTGTTAACTTGGACGCTGGATAAGTCGGACAAATTTTCAATTCCCCTTGAATTCACTATACATATTAAACGCTTCGCTTAACTCGGACATTCGCTAAGTTGGACAAAATATATATACCTGTTCAGAGTCCAAGTTAATGGATTCTACTATACTAGTTTTTGCTTTTCTTTTTTTTTGATTTAATATTGATAATTACTCAGTATAATGATATGGAATTATTGTACTCAGTAATTTTAATTTTTAAAGAATTCAACAAAATCATACAATAAAACAATCATAGTCTTAAAAATAAATCATTTTGCTTAAAAACTGTCAAATACTCAAAAAGTGGTTTATTTAATTTTCAAAATGTCTTTTTATAACTTTTATAATTTCTTTAAAGCATTTTTAATATTTAATTATTTTTTGAAAAGTTTTCGTAATGTATAAATTTAATTATGCCTGATCACAAATACTTGTTAGAAAAGTTAAAATATATATGAGTTTTTTTTTTTTTTTTTTTTCAATAAAAATCAATTTTGAGTAAATTGTTGTTCTTATTCTGAATTTTTTTTTTTTTTAATTTTTTAAACAAATTGACATAAGTAGATATTTAATTTGGTTTCACACCAAAATATTATATATTTATACTTGTTTATTTCTGATACTAATGTTTGTTGTATAATAGTTTATATTATAGAATTTATGACTTACATTATTTGTTTTTAATTAAAGTTTTGTAATAAATTTGTTACATAGTTTTATCTCGTTTGTAATTATATAAGACGAAGTTGAAATTATAAATAATGATGCTGTTTGATCATAAAATGTTATCTCGTTTGTTTTGACGAAGTTGAAATTATAAATAATGATGCTGTTTGATCATAAAATGTTGGAGATAGAAGAAATAAAAAGAAAAGTCAACAGAAAAAAATTGTTAAAAGTAAACAAAATAGCGTGGATATTGTGGATGTATATAATCAAAATAAACATGTGGTTATAATTAGCTTGATAGAAATTTATGTGAATTAGTTAAATGTTTAAAAAATTGTTTTAAAAAGTAACCGAAATAGCGTGGATATCGTGGATGTACATAATCAGAATAAACATGTAGTTAAAATTAGCTTGATAGAAATTTATGTGAATTAGTGAAAACATTGTTAAAAGTAAACGAAATAGCGTGGATATCGTGGATGTACATAATCAGAATCAATAGAAATTAATGTGAAATAGTTACCTCAATTAAAGACAAAAGTAATAAAAAACACAAGATTAGAAATTACAAAACATTAAAAATGGAAAGAAGTAGAAAAAAAGTTATTTTTATGTTGTTTTGCTTTATTGCCAATCAATAAAAAAAATATGGTGGAAATCTAGAAAAAAACTCTTTTTAAAGGCATTGCTTTAGATAAGATTTAAAAAATTTTTTTTAGAAAACAGAGGCGTTTTGATTTGTAAAGATTTTCAAAAAAACTTTAGATAAAAAGGTATTTGTATGTATCATAGAAATTTGAAGTAACAGAAATGTTTGGGTGTGTTTAGAAAGATTTGCGAAAACATCAGTCTGGTTATAAAAAAATGGTTTGGAGAAAACAAAGGTGTTATGGTATTAAAAAAAGGGAAAACTGGCGTCTGTAAAAATAAAGTTAAAACAAAAACGAAATTGTGTAAAGCAAGTTTGGTGATTACAGTGTTTAATTTTTAAAAATTTGTTGTGAAAACAAAGGTGTGTGGATGTGGGTGTTTGAAGAAAGCCATATGTATTTAGTTGTAGAAAGGGAATGAGGGAGACCAAGTTTTCAGTTTTGCGTTTGTATGTTGTAAAACGATTGAAGTCATATATTAAGTTGAACAGAACGAAATAATTGAATTGTTAAAGTTCGATTTGATTGTAGAATGCATTTATATATCAATTTACATAGAGGAAAGGTAATTAATATTACCAGTTTTATTCTATTACTGATATACGAAGAATCATACGAAATGAAGTACATCCAATTTAAAGGGATTTTTTGCTGTGATTTAGGTCTTTTATTAAAGTTCACATTTTCGATATATAAAATACAACAGCTGCAATAGAGTTTGTTGAACGTGGAAAATATGAATTGTAAAATTTAAAAACTAATTAGATGTATTAAATTATCATTGAATTATAAATTCCCTTTGTATCCATCAAAAAAAAGTATATGTATGAATGTGTATATGAGAAGTAGCATAAATAAATAGATAAATGTGTTTCTTTAATAATGTTAATGATATACTATCTATGTATGAATATTATAAAAATTGTTTGATTTGTTTTGTAGTTATATATTTTCTACTGTATAGGTAAGCTCTTCAATAATTTTCATTTCCGTATTTTTTTCTGACTGTGCGATCCCTTATCCCATGGTCGTCCACAAATTGCGTCGCGCAATTTGTGGACGACCGATTTACCGTTTTAGACCCATCCCCCTTCGTAAGAACATGATAACTCTTTAGTAACAAGTTCCGTATGAGTCGTCACAAAACCATTAACCCTTCTCCCTCCACCTCCACCCCCTTAAAGCGTGACGTAATTTATGGACGATCTTTTAATACAATCGTACATTTTTATGTAATTTATGTTAAGCTTTTTGTTATTAGCATCAAGTGTTTACTAACCAATGGTTATAAACTTAATACATAAATGGTTATTTCAGTATTAGGTTTAAAGTTTATCTAATACTGTTAATGCAAGACAGAATTCAATAATAACATTTTTTTTTTTGATTTTTGCACTGGTCCAAAAGCGTCGGTAAAAAATCAAAAATTCCTAAAAAGAATATATACATTTTTTTTAGTGATTAATTTTTAGGTGAGTGCATGTGTTAAATTAACCGTTAACAAATGCACTCATCTAAAAATTAATCACAGAGAAAACAAATGTTGGCGTTTTTATATTTAGAAATAAAAATTTAAAAACTCCCAGATGATTTAATTTAGTTTATATATTTCTTGCAACATCGATAAACAGAAGTTTTTAAGGTGGTACATCCCCATTAATTTTGAAATTTTTTAAAAATTGGTTTTTTAAATTCATAATTTTTCATAGAACAATATTATTAATTTTTTTTTTAATTAATAAATAAAGAAGTGTGTACAATTATGTGTTTTGTGGCCATAGTAAATTGAGAAGTCCGTAGCAACGCATTTTAAAACAAAAAATGTAAACTTGCTCAAGCTTATAAACATCAATAACTCTTTTCTACTGCAGCTTGTTTATTTTGTGCTTCATGTTTATTTTAATAGCTATAACTTGAACTACTAATGCGAACATGTATCAAATGTATCGCGCTTGCATGCTGTTTTAATTTGTTAATGTTCTTATAAATAAATAGCTAAATAAGATATGGGACGTTCTATTGCTCGAACTAAAAAAAGAAAGTTTTCTTGTAATCAACACCTAAAATCTTCAAAGTTTATTCAGCTTGATGCATCAATTTCTGATCTAAGTTTATCAGCAAGCTCCAGAAAAATAGTAAACACTGAAATATCTGGAAGTCAAAAAAATTACAACATCATTATAAACTTTAATATTTTAAAACTAATGGTTAGTGAGTTTAAATGCCCCGAATGTGCAAATGAAGTTTGTTTAGAAAATAATTTAAAAAGCAAGAAAGGTTTTTGTTTTTATTTAACTTTACAGTGCCTTTTTTGCCAATTTAGCAAAGGATGGCACGTCTCAGTTTTCTACTAAAAAAATCTAAAAGTACTCCAGGTGTTCCTACTGCATCAGTTAATTTTCAAGTCGTTACTGCTTCTCGTGAAATTGGTAAAGGTTATCAATATATATGCAAATTTGCTGCAGTAATGAACATGTCATCTCCTATGAATTTTAAAAACTATAGTGCAATAAATAACAATTTGTTAAATATTTATAATGAAGTTGCTTCCGCAAGTATGTCAAGTGCAGCCAATGAAACCAAAGCTATTATTTCTAAATCAAGCAATGTTAATGATGTTTCTGCTTGCCAGGTTTCTGTTGATGGTACCTGGCAAAAGAGAGGCTATCAATCTTTAAATGGTATTGTCACTACAATATCAAGAGAGAATGGAAAATGTCTTGATTCAATTTTGTTAACTAATTTCTGCAAAGCTTGTAGTTATTGGAACAAAAAAAACTCAACACCAGGTTATCAAAATTGGAAAATAAATCATGTTTGTGAAGCTAACCATAATAAATCATCAGGATCCATGGAAGCTTCTGGTGCTGTTTCAATTTTTCAACGGTCAATTGAAAAGCATGGTTTGAGATATGAAGAATATATTGGAGACGGTGACAGCTCAGCATATAATGATGTTATTGCAAGTTATCCTTATCTTGGTTTTGAAATAAACAGACTTCATTGTGTTGGACATTACCAAAAGAGACTTGGAAATCGTGCGCGTAACCTTAAAGTGACACTTAAAGGTCAGTTTCTTTCAGATGGAAAAAAAATAGATGGAAAGGGTCGACTGACAGATAAAGCCATAAATACGCTTCAAAATTATTTTGGTATGGCTATCCGTCAAAATGTGAATAACCTATATGCAATGAAAAAAGGTGCTTGGGCTGTTTTATTTCACAACAGTGACATAAGTGAAGAGTCAGATTATTTTAATTCACTCTGTAATTATTTAAATTAAAATTTTCAGAATAATAAAAATAAATATTATCACAAATTACATTTCTCATATTTTCCTAATTTTTTTTTTGATATTGTTTTTATTTGATATGAATTTCATCTTATTTCATTCCTAATATTTTTGTAATCATCTTTTTCCTTTCTTTTTTTTTTTTTTTTTTTTTTTTTTTTTTTTTTTTTTTTTTTTTTTTTTTGCACTGATAGCAGAGGAATACTTAGTATGTCTATGCATAAGTGCCTAGATAAACTTCTTAAATATATAGAATAATAAATTTTACTCGCTATATAAAAATAAATGAATTAAAATGTTTTAATGTGATGTTAAAAATATACATTGAAATATGTTTCATTCATGATCGTAAATCAGAAATTATGAATTTATTTAGCAACAAAAGACAAATGAACTATATAAACATAAAACTATTAACTTGAATCTTTTTTTTTTTTTTTATTCACCTCCTCAAGGTCGAGAAGGCCACTACAGATGAGGAGGCTACTTATTAGTGGTTAATAACCCTCTCTCAACTCTATAGCTCCGAAACACGAACCTTGACGAACAAGGCCGCTGCGCGGAGAAACAAGTTGAGCGCGGTACTACCAGGGGCGTGGTGGGGATCGAACTCGGAACCTCTCGCTTATGAAGCGAGCGCTTTACCACTACACCACTACCACAACTTGAATCTAGATATTACTAATAAATGATAAAATAATTATAGCATCGTCCATCGTCCAAAATGATTAAAGTTTTCACTCGCGAAGCCTTAATATAAATAAATACATAAAATAGCTTTTTAAGTTTAACGAAAATCGCCGCGTAAAAAAGCTTATGATCTCCTATTTGTTTTTTTAAAGTAAATATAGCGTTGCCTATTTTATGGAGGATGCTTTGGATTCCTATATCATTTATAATTAATTTATATCTCAATTTTGCAATCTTAAAAAAATCATGGTGGTTTAACTTCATTTGAAAGTATTTTTCTTCATAAGTGTATTTAAATATCTGATTAAGTATTTCTTATTTATTTTAAATAGCTGAATAAAAATTTAGCAATACTTTTATTAATTTTGAACATATATATTGAATATTTATTTGGTATTTGTTCATTTTCTTCACCTTAGTAAATAGTGTTTAGGATTGTGTTTTTGCATATTAAAGAGTTTTTTTAATTTATTTATATTGGTACTTCAACAAGCAATTTTAGCGTATTTAAGATGACAATTAATAAAGGAGAAACATACGAGTTTTAAACAAAGTTATGCTATTTTTTTGTTAATTATAGTTTATTTTATATAAACCTTAATGACTTCCTTTTTAAACTTTTTATAGAAAGTTCAATAGAAAAAGTTTTTTTTATAGTTTTTTATGCGTTATTTTCGAGAACAAAGTCAAGTTGAGAAGATTGAAAGAATCTGCATCTACAGATGGCTTTAGCAAGAAAACGGGCATGATGGTATTTTCCTGATTTTAAAAAATAAAAAAATTATTAGTTGAGCATGTGTAGCATAAATTTTGATTTGTCCAAAGCAAAACTACGCAGCTTACGTGATTATTTTTCCTTTTCCGTTCACGTGGAAATATGGATAAGTGGAAACTGATCTTTATTATGAATCTAAATAAGACGTTTGAATTTAATTTTTGAAAAGGTTTTAAAAGTAAAGCCACACCGCGAAATAAACAAATTTTAGCTGATTTAAAATGTAAAATATACTATTTTTAGAGGGAAAAACTATCCATTTTTAATCAAAAAAGTAAATACTTATAAATTCCCTAGAAAAAAAAGTTTAATGAAAAAATTTGTAATAGCCTTGACTTCAAGACACTTAAATAAGCTTTTTGTTGGTCCTTTTTTCTTAATATGTGTTATGAGACAAGTTAGGAGAGATTCAAAAGTGCTGGCAGTGAGTTCAAACATATTTACTTTAAACCTAGATGGTTTGGTTTCTCAGATAATCTAATTGAATGCAATGCGTATTCTTACAAAAGCTTTAGTGTTTTAGTCAAGATGTTTTTTCTGTTGTCTTTAAACAATAGAGTTTTTAACACAATTTCTTTCATATAAAGTCATTTTTAATTAATCAAAAAAAAACTTTTATTTCATTAAGATCTTTAATTTTCCTTATTATATTTTTTGTCAGTGTTTCTAAATACAAATTTTCTATCTTATAACAGCTTCGCTGTTATTTAAAAGAGCTGTTGTTATTTGCATTGCTGATAAATGTAAACATTTATCAGCAATACAAATAACAACAACTCTTTTATTTAAAAGCAACATGTATTCTAAGTGTGATGAGTGGTTGCAGCCTGTTAGTTTTAGTTAAAATTCAGAATACATTACTATTTAATTTACAAAGTTATGTTTAAAAAAAAAAAGTGCAATTGCATGGATAGGATTTTTTAATAACTGTTAAACATAAAATATTATATAAAATTTTGTCTTTATTTAGTTATTTAAAAATGTTTTTGTTTTTATTTTTAATTAATAAAAACTAATTTATCAAGGTTTAATTGCCCAACAAGGGCTCATTCCACTTTCATCCTACCATATTTATCACCAAATATGTATATAGATACTATATCTTAAATACTGCACCTATATTATTTAAAATAGTACATGTAGTTTCAATTTATATTATATTACTTTTCTCATAAAAAATACACAATTAAAAATAAATAAAAATTCTTTCAAAATTGTTGAAAAGCAATTGTTACACTCAGTGCAGAAGTAGTAGTGCAGTGCAGAAATAGCAGTGCAGTGTACTAAGTAGAACTTATTTCAAATATTATGTAATGACAAACAAGTATTTTGAATTGTTTTTGCAACGAAAAGAGAGCATCAGATTTTACTTTTCTGAGTTCTAAAAAAAAATGCTTATGTCTTTGTCTTTTTAATGTATCTGTTATTTTGTTTTATCTTTTACGTGACTAGTTTTATCCTTTATCTTTATTTTTTAGTTTTATCTTTTAGGTGATTAGTTCTTTGTCTTACAATAGACTTTCTAATGGCAATTTCATTTTTTTTTTTTTTTTTTTTTAACATTTCTATAGAACGTTATGGAAAGGTTGAAGAACTTTTTACAATCAAGTATCTTCAACATTTCCATAAAGTCATATTTAATTAAGAAAATGACATTATGGAAACCCATCCTAACCACGCAATAATGAAGTCATCAATTTTAAATTTAAAATGAAAAAATAAACTAAATAAACTCTTGGAGTTTTCCACTTTAAAATTTGTTTTGTGTTTTTGATTTTATCTTTATTTAATAATTTTAAAATGATGCTACTTAGCAAGTGATCGAAAATTGTGCAAGATTTGTAAAATATTAGAATAAATATATTCAATTATGTTCTATCTATCTATTTAATAGTTTATTCTAGTTTTAAATAATCTTGACTAGATTAAATCAAATAAATAATATAAGCCGTAAATAGTTTTCATTTTACATATTTAGATAAAAATTTATCTAGATCAAAAAAAGACGTTTTAAAGACGTCGTTAGTAGCATTTTTATAAATAAAACTGTTTATAAAATTAAGAAAATATTTCTTCCGTAGAATAGTGATGTTTGATGGACAGTTAAACCTAATATTAACAAGTTAATATAAAAAAATATAGTCCAAATAAAAACTAAATAAAAACATGTAATTAACACCTAAAAGATATAATTAGCAACCGAATAACATAACAAATAGCTCTGGCCTTATGTGATTATATTTTATAAGTAGACGTGAAAAGCAAAAACTCCACGCTTTTTTAGTTAAAATGTATTATTATTATATTCCAATGCGTCATCTCATTATTTTGATTCAAAGAAATTTTACAATTTCAGTAAAGTTAATTTTTAAATTTTTCAATGAAGTTCGTTAAAATTATACACATCGCTTTGGAATTAAATGTACTTATATAGTTTGTCCTTCCACACACAAATATTACGAAATTCTTTCTTTTTTTGATTTCTTTATTGATTTATTTCAACATTTTATACAACAAAACATTAGAAATATTTGAACACATATAAAATTCATTTTTTTTCCCAACCTTACACATACAATTAAAACATCTTAAAATAAAAACATTTTTTGCATAGGTTGAAACAATGTTTTCATTTTAAGATGTTTTGATTTTAACAAAAATACCACAATTTAGCTAAATAATTAAAATTTTTATTTTACAATATCTCTTGTCATCTATCACACTACATTAACATAATTTTTATTATTTGTTTCTAATAGATTTTTGTTTTCTAACTCTAACCCTAAATAGCTTTTTCTAAATTTCAAAAAATTTCTAGCTAAAAGCAATTTAACTTTTTGCATGCTTTTAAAACTAAAATCTTTAATTAATTCAACATTTTTTAACATATTTCAAAATAGGTTTTTCACATATTCAAAATTATGACAACTTTAACAAAATTTAAAGACACAATAATATTTTTACCTTGATTACTCTACCACAGTTCTGAATTAATCGTGTTAATTAACAGTTACTGAGTTCGGATCGTTTGCTTTAAGTGGAAGCAAACGAATATCAGAAAATTAGTAAATACGTTATAAACAACGACGCCGCAGTAATTATGGCGATTACGGAATAAAATAAAGTTATAAATACTGGATAATACCTCAGAGAATATAGTTACTACTTTAAACTTTGATACGATTAAAAAAATAATTTTTGAAGAAACCTGTATTAACATAATAGCAAACTATTTTTTAAATTATATTTTTTCAAAAAAAAATTAAAAACAACAAATGTACATTTTAGGTTATAATAAAAATAAAAGAAGATGCTAAATATTTTTACTTTTTTGTATACATTTCTTCAAATAAAACAATAGAATTAAGTTAATCATAAAAGAATTTTGAAAGCTATTTACAAAAATGTGCTCTCAAAAAAAACGGTTCTTCAAATTACTAAAACTTTCATAAAAATACAATTTTTTGGAAAACTCTCCAACACCATGATATGTTAAAGTAAAGATGTTTAATTAGTGACAAGTCTTTTTTGTTGCGCTTAGATTTATAACGAAGATTGCAAAGACTACAATAATTGCATTAAGTTTTAATCTTGGGTGTCGCGAAAAAAATTTAAATACTTAGTTAAAATAACTAATATAACGTTAAAATAACGAAGTACTTTGTTACCAAAAACAACAAAATTAAAGGAGTAAAACTAATTATATACGGATTCCTTAAAGTCGTATTAAATTCAACGGATTAACAGCCATTATGGGTAATTTAATGTTACAGGTTTTAAAATGTTATCAGTTGTATATTAGTTTTGATTCTTTGAGTTTTTTCAGTTAGAAATTTTATCATGGAGTATGTTGTGAATATTTTATTTGAATAAACATTATAGCTGAATATTCTATTTGAATAAGCTCGTGCGAATATGTCATGATATATTAGTTTTAATATATTAGTGCGAACATGTCACAAGCTCTAATGGATGGATTTGCAGTTAAAAAGGCTCTAATGGATGGATTTGCAGTTAATAGATTTGCAGCCTACGAATTATTCAGAGATCGGAGATGGAATGAAGGCGAAACCTGTATATAGCTGGTTTGGGTTACTTATAGGGCTGGTCAAAGTTGAAAACGAAGAATTATCGCAACGAGCGTTTTTAACGGAATTGCCCGATAAAACTTTAAACAGCTTTAACCGCAAGCAAAAATAATTGCAATTAATTTCCAGAATGTGTTAAACTACGGAAGAGTACTTGTAGGAGGTAAAAAATGTTGAATACGTTTTGACAACGATTTCTAGAATCTATAAAAATTGCGCGAACATCGAACTAATCAAAGCATCTGATTGATTCAAGACAAAACAATCTCTTAATATTAATAAAACTAAATGGATTCTTTTACATTCTCTTATCAAAAAAAATATACGGCCAACTAATATGCCTTCACTTGTTATTGGTAATAGACAAATTTAAAAAGTATCAGTAACCAACTTTTTAGGTGTTTGTATAAATGAAAATCTTACTTGGATAAATCACATTCAAAACTTATCAAGTAAAATTTCAAAAAGTATAGGAATATTGTTAGGCACTTCAGTCACGTGACTTTTTCCGTGAGACAAGTTCAGAATATAAATATTGGCGAATTTTTCGGTAACTTTTTCGAAAATTATTTTAATGCTATCTAATTTCAAACCCAATTGCCAGTTATATTTTACAGGCAATAATTAAAAAAAAAAAGTTAATCTGTGGAGGTTATTCTTCAAAGTTTCTTAAATAAGAAGCTAGAAGATTCTTCAAGTCGTTTTCTCTATAGTTTATTTTATTTACACTTTTTAACAAGTACATATACTGCTTTAAATCGCTTTTTTGGGTTCTAGAACATCTTTATGGGTTCTAGCATATTAAAGAAGGTTATTTAACTTATTAAATATCAGTGATGCGTATGAAAAAGCATTTCCAAAGCAAGAAAAAATAATTAAACTTAATTGCTTACAAAGTCTATGGATTTCCAAAGGTCTTATTAAATCTTCCAAAAAAAAACAAAGACTCTATGAAAAACACTTAAAAAAAAACTTACAAAAATGAAAACAAATACAAAAATTATAAAAACCTTTTTTAAAAAATAAAAAAACAAGCAAAAAAAAATTATTATTCTAATTTATTGCAAAACAATATCGGAAATAACAAAAAAACATGGGATGTTATAAAAGAAATAATAGGAAAAAAAAAAATTGACTCTGGTAATACACTGCCTAAACGTTTAAATACTAATGATAAAAACATATTTATCAGTGATAAAAAAGAAATTGCTGAAAGCTTTAACAATTATTTTATAAACATTGGAAAGACGTTAGCAAATAAAATAACTCAAAGTAAAAAACTATTTAAATCACACTTAAAAAAAGTAGACTTTACAATGGATGAGTATGGCTTATCTCCTGATGAGCTTTGGAATGCTTTTGAAACCATACAGTTCAGAAAAAGTTCTGGTCTTGATGACATAGACTCTAAAGTTGTTAAAAACGTTTATGACGTTATTGAGTATCCCCTAATGTATATCTTTAATCTCTCATTAAAAAATGGAGTTTTTCCTGACCGCCTAAAATTAGCACGCGTAGTTCCAGTATTTAAAAGCGGAGATGACTCGACTTTATCTAACTACAGACCCATCTCCATACTCCCATAATGTATAATAGACTCTTTACATACCTTCAAAATCATAACATCCTATACAATAACCAATACGGATTTAAAAAAGGCCACTTAACTGAACATGCTGTAATAAAATTAGTTAACGAAATTGGCTTCGACAAAAACAAACACACCCTTGGAGTATTTATTGACCTTTCAAAGGCTTTCGATACAGTGGACCACGAGATCCTTCTATACAAACTTTATAATTATGGTATAAAAAATAAAAATTTAAAATGGTTCAGTTGCTATCTAAAAAACCGTAAACAAGCCTTATTTTACAATAAAACATACACTCCCCTTGAAATCGTCACATGTGGTGTTCCCCAGGGGTCTATTCTAGGACCTCTGCTTTTCCTAATCTATATAAATGACATATTTTTATCTTTCAGTATATTGAACTTCATTCTTTTCGCAGATGACACTCAAGCTTTCTATACCCACTCTAACATTACAACACTTTTTAATACAGTAAATCAGGAACTTGAAGAGTTGAGCGATTGGTTTAAAGCAAACAAACTTACTGTCAACATTGAGAAAAATAATTATATCTTTTTCACAAAACCATACAATTCAGACAAACTACCATTAAAACTTCCAGATATTCTATTAGACAAAGTTAGACTAAATCGAGCGTTCTCAGTTAAATTTCTCGGGGTATTCTTAGATGAACATATTAACTGGAAAGACCACATTAATATATCAAAAAACAAAATATCTAAAAACATTGGAATTATGCATAAAACCAGATATATTTTAAATAATGCATGCCTTAAAAGTTTTTATTTTGCATATATACATAGCTATATTAACTACTGCAATATTGCCTGGGCTAGTACCTACCAATCAAAACTAGATTTAATATATAAAAAACAGAAACAAGCATGCCGTATATTAACAAACGCAAATAGAAATGCCAATTCTAAACATTTAATGAAGGAACTGAGAGTTCTTAATATCTACAAACAAAATATCTATTGCATTCTTCAGTTCATGTTTAAACTCAAAAATGATCTGGTCCCTGAAGTCTTCCATAACTTTTTTCGCCTTATTAATCACAAATATCAAACAAAATACTTATCAAGAACATCTATATTCCGAAAACCTCTTTAAGACAATCTAAATTCTCAATATCCAGCAGAGGACCCCAATTGTGGAACTCATTTCTAACAAACAAAATAAAAACGATAAACTCATTCCAACATTTTAAATGCGTTGTAAAACAACAGCTACTAGACCTTAACATTAATGAAACATTCTCTTATTTTTAAAATTTTTTCTTATTTTTAAAATTTTTCCTTTTTCAATTTAAATCTTCACTTTTTCTTGAAATTCTATTATATTACTTGCTTGGTTATTTAATGATGTTCATTGTAAAAGAAGTAAAAAAAAAAAAAAAAAAATTATATGTATTATAAATATTTTATTATATTTGTATTTGGTTTATATTTTTGTTATATTTTGTCAAAAATGGGGCAAGATGATAAGACTATTGTCTTCTACTGCTCCAGTCATATATTTCGCGGTAAAATGTTGTACAAACTTATATTAATAATGACAAAAATATATATATAAAAAAAATTAAAAATTAAAAATTAAAATACAATATTTGATACTTGTTTTTAAACTAACTTGTTTTTATAACTGAACTTTTATTTTGGACTTTTTGGACAATTTAAAAAAAACACCTTTTATTATTTTTTTGATATTTTTCTTGACGCCATTATGAGTTGACGCCATTATGAGTTGACGCCATTATAACGTTAACTCCATTTAACCTTCGTAGCTTATTTAGGATTAATGATATATTATATAACTAGATGTCTAACTTTGATCCGAAAAGTGAAGCCACTTTTTGCCCTTTTTACAAATGGCGGATTAAACTTGTTAACAAATATTTTTAACTTTTCTTTTCTTAAATGAAGTAAATATATTTTAAATTTAAATACTATTTACGTAAAAGTGTTGAGCGGAAATTATAATACTTGTAAAAAAATAATTTATGATTCGTTAATTTATTTTCGATTAAAAAGGATTAAACTTTTGAATAGAAAAGTAAAACGACAGACGCTTTTGAAGCATTTTTATGAATTAAAATACTTTTTAATAAACATAGGCTCATATAAAAACTTTTATAAATACTTTATAATTATTAAAATTTGTTTTTGAATTATTTTTAATCTATTGAGAACTTTTAACTTGCATTTTTAACTTTAATTCCACACTTCGGCTTCAGCTTTTACCTTTTTTACAAATGGCGAACTATTGTTATAAACAAAAAAAAGCGGCTTCATTTTTTGTCCAATAAAATCCCGCAAGTTAGACATCTAGCTATATAATACATCATTGATTTAGGATAAACTGACCTATATCTGGCTGCGTCCTTATTCTGGACGATTTTCAAAAAAAAATCCTTAATGCAGGGTTGTATGATTGCTTTAAAGTAAAAATACAATATTTAGACTTTATAATTTATAAATATGCAGTTAAAAGTACTTATTGACTCGTAATTTGACTTTCTGGAGTAACAGAAATGAGAGCCAAACCTGGAAATCCAACTATTTTAGATTAAGAAGAGAAGAAAAGAAATTAATTGATTTTGCATATAATCGTGCAGCTTTAGGAATTGGATTTGGTTGATTGCAATTTCTAAAATGAGCTGAAAATTTTGCTTTAAAACATAAAAAGCATTCAAGAATAGAACTCCTACAGAATAATGGTGGCGTGGGATCTACAAAAGGCACAAAGATTTAACTTGAAATCAACCAGAAGGTACAGCAGCTATTAGACATCAGTGTATGAATGTTTGTAAAGTGTCGAAATATTTTTCCATTCTTAAAAATATGTTAACGGAAAACAACCTACTTCAGAAACCGCAAAATATTTAAAATATGGATGAGACTGGGATGCAGTTTAATTATCGTCCTGGAAAAATATTTGCTAAAAAAAGAGTTAAGTATCAACAATGAAGTCAATCAGGTAATCGGAAAAAAAAAGAGTAATATCTTGTCTCAATTCAATGGGTATCTCTTTTCCACCACATTTCATATTTAAAGGAAAAACTACTAAGTCTCTCTCGAGTTTTTATTATTAAATTTCCCCAGAAGAAAGTACTTGGAGTGTTTCAGACAGTTGTTGGACAAAGCAAGGCATTGCATTTCTATGGTTTTCAAAGACATTTCTTTCCAGAAAATTTGGATTTTTATAAATATATATGAATTTGTTTACTCTTAAAATATAAAAAAGCTGTCGTTCTTTAACTGAAGTTTATTTTTTTGGTTTTTTCAGAAATTTTATTGCCTTTGACCCAGTTGCCCCATATGGGGCAAACAAGTACTGAGATTCTTACTTTAAAACAAGCACTGGGACTCTTACTTCTTGTTTTGGGTTTTTATAAATGTGTATGAACTTGTTTACTCTAACAATGTAAAAAAGCACTTGTTCTTTAACTAAAGTTAATTTTTATTATTTTTACAGAGCCTTAATTGTTCCCGGCCCAATTGCCTTAATTCGGAGAATTAGACCTGAAATTTTTACATATTTTTTGATATTTATAAATGTAAATGTAAAGCTCCTAATTTTGTACAAAGCAAGAAATGTTTTAAATTTTTTTTAAATATTTTGTGCCATTAGTGAGGAAAAAGGCCTTAACTTATTTAAATGCTCTTCTGCGGTGCTCTGTGACAAGACCTTTAAGTCTTCATGGGGCACCTAAAACAAAAATTAACAAAATAATAAAAAAAAAAGAATATTAGTCTTTTACTTCCTTAATCTATGTTATTATAAAACTACGTTACATATTCATATCCCATCAGTCCGATATTTTTTTTTGCACCACACAGACTTTATCAGATAATCTTTTTTATCACATTTAAACAGCCTCCTTAATTAACTTCCGTTTTCAAACAATTGTTCAGTTAAATATATAAATTCGTCATTGGTTGCAACAAAAATAGAGTAGTACAATAGATATTAGTACAGTTTACTAACAGTTATAAAAACAACAATATTTTCCGAACTAAAAACATACTCACATAATATTTAAAATGTTATAAAAAAATTACACTCAGTTTAAAACTTCCCAATAAACACACAAACGTCTACTATACTTCAAAACAACGTTTCAACAAAACGTTCAGATTTGGTCAATTACCCGTTTAGAATGAAATCCAGATTAACGTTTAGAACATACGTCCATAAAATGTCTATATTCAAACGTATTTTAGACGTCTATTATAGGATTATTATACGTATATAAAGCATTTAGATTTTGTTTAATTTACATTTAAATCTAGTCTAATTAACGTATATAAAGCGTTTAGATTTAATCTAAGTAAACCTATATTAAACTTTAGTTTCTTTGATTTAGTTAATGTAAATTTAATATATTTAAGTTTTAAAACTAATATAAGTTAAAATTACGTTATAACTATTTAACTTTATATAAGTAATAAGAGCTATATAGGTAGTGAAATTTATAAGTAGGATATAGTTGAAAAAGTAATGAAATTTATAAATAGGATATAGTTATAAAAGACCTGGTCTTATTTTTTATATTTTTTATAACTATTATAATATGTTTATAAACTTTTATACTAAACTACTTATACTTTATATTTATTTTATAAAACTTTGTATAAAGTTACAAACTTATATAAAACATTTTCATATAGCGGGGGTGTAGAGAAAAAATATTTGTGCACTATGCTTGTTTATGTTTCGATAATTAAAAAAAATTAAATGACCAAGCTTTTGGCAGTGGAAATATCATATTCAAAAATTTCTATCAAGTATTTTTTAAATATAATCTCAGCAGAAAATAAAAGTTTAGATTAAGACTAAGTCAAAGATTACTTATAAAATTAATAAACTCATAAACAAATATTTTGGATCACTGGCTTATGCATTTTCAAAAATCTTCCTAAAATACCGTCTACCACTTGTTTATTATGCACCTGTTTGTGCAACATCATCTTCTACATTCTTATCCTGATCGTCTGATTTCATAACCTGATTTGTAACCGCAAAAAACAATTTTAATTAAAGTAATTTAAATGTACATTTATAAATTAAACTTGGAATTACACAGAACAACTTTACATATAGAGAATTTTCTGAATGGAAGTTTCCAAAATTTCCTGTACCATCCATGTTTATTTTTGACAAAAATAAACATTGAAAAAAGTCGCGCCATATTATATGCAGTGGCTTTTACCAGCTCTGTTCTACCAATTTTCTTTAGCAAATGTAACTAAATTAAGCTAAAATGAATCTAAATAAAAAAAATAAAAAAAATTATTTATTAAACCTCTTGATTAATGCAAAGATGAATACCTACTGTTACGCTATCATACTAGCGCTTACAAAATGAATTTAAACTGTTTATAAAACTTACGAAAAAAAGTTCTTGCAGCAGGACTTTCATAACAAGAGACCAGCAACTCATATTTTTTAACTGTGACAATGTTGCAATCAATAATTTCTAAAACATCTGAGTCCATTAAGTTGTTGGCATTTAGGAAGGTAGGTTGTCTCGATAAGAGATTTTTAACTTTTTAGCTCCCGACACTCGTTTATTATTTATTAATCAGTCGTTTTACTTTCAGTTGTTGTATACAACAACTGAAAGCAAAACTTTCCTTATAAGGAAGTGAATCTTGTAAACACATTTAAATTAATTATTTAGCCAATAAAAAGTAATGTTTTAATAATTTTTTTTTATTTCGTTTTAATTATGTCTATTTAAACCGCGTGACTCAAGCTGTTATGTGAGTCTTCTGACCAATGGCTATATTGCTATATTGTAATATAATAAACGTTTATTAAACGTCGATCAAACGTTTAGAATAACAGCTTTATTAGTCAATATTCTAAACGTTTAATTGACGTTTAATAAACGTATAAATTAAAGATTTAAAGCGAAGATTTTAAATCTATAAATGTTTACGTTTAATTAAGGTCGATTAAAGGTTTACAATATTGACTAATGTAAGTCGATATTCTAAACGTTAGATCAACATTTAGTAAACGTATATATAAAAAAGTTTGAAATATACATTTCAAATCAAGCATCCATTTTCAACCGATTTCGATTAAATATTGACCAATTCTGAACCAATCTGTGTTTACTGGGTTATAACAAAGCATATTTGGGGTTTACTTTATTCATTATTATAATCACGTATATAATAATCAGGGTTGTTATCTGTTAAATATGTCTGAGACATATTTTCTGCTGACATAAAATATGTCAGACATATTTTCTGTCGACATATTTTGACATAATTTTATGTCTGAATTATTTTCTGCTGACATAAAATATGTCAGACATTTTTTCTATCGACATATTTTTACATAATTTTATATCTGAATTATTTGCTGTTTGATATTCTTGAAGAAAAATCAATCTAACAAATGTATTGCGCATTTCAACTTAATTTACAGAGTTAAGTAAAAATAGTTTAACAAATTTGTTGCTTTTTTGCAATCAATTATGCTTCATAAAACTTTTACTTTAAACCCTATAAGCAAACATCAGTTGTTTCATAAAGGTCTTTTTCTGCCCTTTTTAGCGATGTATCATTTGATAGTATTGAGTAATATTGGCATTTATTGACTTATTTATTGATTATGACTTATTTATTGATTATGACTAATATTGACATTAATAGTATTGACTAATATTGACATTTGATAGTATTGACTAATATTGACTAGTATTGAGGCATCATTTGATAGTATTTGATAGTATTGATTAGTATTGATTCGTATTGGCGCTTTCCCTTATTAGAATGTAAAAACCATCTCAGAAGCTGAGTTTTTATTACTGAAAGTGGTTTTTATTAGTATGACTAAACTTAAAATTATTTCTTTGATTAAAATAATAATAAAAAAAAAACTTTTTCAGTTATTTTTAATTATTAGTTGATCCTGAAAAAGATTTCATTATGAAAAATTGAATTCAAAAGATTCTATGAAAAAAACGGTTCACAGAATTTCAAAAAATTCGTGCCAAATTAAATTCATTTAAGCATAAGAATTTGAAATATTTCACAAAAGTTATATTCAGCTCATTAAATTCATATTAAGAAGACTAACCGGTAATAATTTATAACTAATTACGAATTATATACTTTTAGTTATAATAGTTATGATTTATTTAACAATAAAATAATTGACAATTGCATTATAACAGCATAATTAACTGCCATAAACTTGCATAAAATGTTTTGAGTGAAATATATATTGGAATAATTATTTTTTTCGTTTTCCTTACGATTTAAAGTCAAAAATGGAGAATAATTTTTGAATGAATCAACTATTAGTTTAAAAATAACTAAAAATGTTTTTTTTTAAAATATTATTTTAATCAGAGAATAATTTTAAGTTTAGTCATATTAATAAAAACCATTTTCATTAATAAAAACTCAGCTTGAGATGGTTTTTACATTCTAATAAGGAAAATCGCCAATACTAATCCATACTAATCAATACTATCAAATACTATCAAATGCTATCAAATACTATCAAATACTATCAAATGCTATCAAATACTATCAAATACTATCAAATGATGCATCAATACTAGTCGATACTCTCAAATGATGCATTGCTAAAAAGGGCAGAAAAAGACCTTTATGAAACAAAAGATATTTGCTTATAGGATTTAAAATAAAAGTTTTATGAAGCATAACACAGGTCGACAAAAACAAAATTTTTTTCTGGTGCCAAGATAACAATTTGTTTTTTATGTAGGATTTCTTATTTTGATTTCAAATATGCCATTCATTTTTTTACCATCACGTCAAGTTGTAAAGATATTTGGGTTCAAATCTTTAGAATTTGGGGTAAAGTCCCTAATATTGTCGAAAAAAAAGTTGTTCAAAAGTATTTCAACCTGAGTCTTAAAAGAAGCGTATTTTCATAGAGATTTTAAAGATGTTATTCGTTTGTAATAAAAATAAGTATTTTTTGTATTATTGCTGAAAAACATTTTGTTGACATTTTTTCAAGAGTCTTTAGCATTTTTTCAAATAATTTTTTTGCCAAAAAATTTTAAGGAAAAATTTTTATGTTTTCTAAAATCTCTATACTATCTTCTAAAATACGCTTTTTTTGAGACCCAAGTTGACATACCTTTGAACAACTTTTTTTTTGACAATATTAGGGACTTTACCCCAAATATTAAAGATCTGAACCCAAATATCTTTACAACTTGACGTGATGGTAAAAAAAGAGTTGCATATTTGAAATCAAAATGTGAAATGCAATCCAAAAAACAAATTGTTTGCTCGGCACCAGAAAAAAAAAATTTTTTTCTTGACCTTCAATTATAACTGATAGCAAAAAAGCAACAAATTTGTTAAACTATTTTTACTTAACTCTGTAAATTAAGTTGAAATGAGCAATAAATTTATTAGATTGATTTTTTCTTCAAGAATATCAAATAGCAAATAATTCAGATATAAAATTATGTCAAAATATGTCCATAGAAAATATATCTTACATATTTTATGTCAGCAGAAAATAATTCAGACATAAAAATATGTCAAAATATGTCGATAGAAAATATGTCTGACATATTTTATGTCAGCAGAAAATAATTCAGACATAAAATTATGTCAAAATATGTCGACAGAAAATATGTCTGACATATTTTATGTCAGTAGAAAATAATTCAGACATAAAATTATGTCAAAATATGTCGATAGAAATATGTCTGACATATTTTATGTCAGCAGAAAATAATTCAGACATAAAAATATGTCAAAATATGTCGATAGAAAATATGTCTGACATATTTTATGTCAGCAGAAAATAATTCAGGCATAAAATTATGTCAAAATATGTCGACAGAAAATATGTCTGACATATTTTATGTCAGCAGAAAATAATTCAGACATAAAAATATGTCAAAATATGTCGATAGAAAATATGTCTGACATATTTTATGTCAGCAGAAAATAATTCAGACATAAAATTATGTCAAAATATGTCGACAGAAAATATGTCTGACATATTTTATGTCAGTAGAAAATAATTCAGACATAAAATTATGTCAAAATATGTCGATAGAAATATGTCTGACATATTTTATGTCAGCAGAAAATAATTCAGACATAAAAATATGTCAAAATATGTCGATAGAAAATATGTCTGACATATTTTATGTCAGCAGAAAATAATTCAGGCATAAAATTATGTCAAAATATGTCGACAGAAAATATGTCTGACATATTTTATGTCAGCAGAAAATAATTCAGACATAAAAATATGTCAAAATATGTCGATAGAAAATATGTCTGACATATTTTATGTCAGCAGAAAGTAATTCAGACATAAAATTATGTCAAAGTATGTCAATCGAAAATATGTAGGACATATTTTATGTCGGCAGAAAATATGTCTGAAAATATGTCGACAGATCTGCCAGACATATTATGTCGTAACAACTCTAATAATAATTATATAATGGTTAATATTATATACCACGCCTATAAAATGAAAAAAATCTTTGGTTTATGACCAATAAACTTTGTACAATAGTACAAACTATTATTATTAAATAAATTGGGTTTACATGCCACTTTGCACTTAAATGCAGATTGATGAAAACGTTCTTTTTCATACAAACATTACTTTTGAACATAACCAATATTAACTTTTTTGTATGATATGGATTTGAATACAAAATTTTCATTTGAATTATAAGTATATCACACAAAATTTAAATTGTTATGTAATATATCTTTGATACAAACTAAATTATTTGACTCAAGTAAAAACAAATGGTCTTTCTTTTTTTTTTTTTACACAGTCGTGAAAAGAGATTTTGACTAAAAACTCTTTTCACGACTAAAAACTAACGCTAAAATAAAAATAAAAACATAACGCCAGAGTTGAGCAAATATAACGCCAGTTATCCGTTATATTAGCTTTATATTGGCGTTATATTGCCGTTATATTGGCGTTATTTTGGCGTTAGTTTTATCCGTTATATTTGCTCAACTTTAGCGTTATATTTAAGAGAAGATGACCTAACGGCAAATACGTTATATTTGGCCTTATATTTACTATACTGATACTATTTTTACGAGGACAATATTAAAAAACAAAAACGTTTTAAGATAATAATCAGTATATAAATATGTGAAGTTAAATTATTATAATATGTATTTGTTGTAAACATATAGAAATATAATAAAACTAATAAATAAATTAAAAAATAATTACACAGTGTCTAAAGTTTACATATACAATGTTAATCAACAAAGTTGCGCAATTTATGAATATTTAAAAAACATATAATATATAACCTTAAAATTGGGTACAAGATGTTGACATCACTCAAAATTACAAAGCGAAAAAAGATAACTAATTTAAATCATGTGTGTTTTATAATATATATTTATTTCATTGATTATTTACAAGTATTTTGAAAAGGTATAGCTTTACCATTGTTACTTGATTTTAATGTCACTAAATAACACAAATTAAAAAGGTATAATATATATTAATTTGAACAGTTGTTTATGATTATTTTTCAAAGATATAACATTACTATAGCTTCAAAGTGTCGATGACGTTAAAGAATATAAAATTAAAAGGATAATAAGCAAGTGACACCTTCATAATTTATGGAATATAAATTCGTTTTGAAAAGGTACATGTAGCTTTACCAATCCTACTAAATCCTGTTGCCACTAAAGGTTACAAAATAAAATGAACAATAATTTAAAAAGGCATTTTCTGTAGCTAAGTCATTTATAATCATTTTGAAAAGATACAACCTTATCATTGCTAACAGATGTCAATGTCATTAAAGACTGCAAAATACAAAGATAACAAGCAAAAAAGCATCTTTAAAATGTCATTTATACAGGGTGACCAGAAAAAACGGAGACAAACATTTTTAATCATTTTTTATTAAACCAACAAAAATTAAGTAAAACAACGATGAATAACAACAACATGGACCTTCCGCAATAATATACTCAGTCGGTTTCGAAGTGGCTTCCTCCCGCGGCGATACATAAGCCCAAACGCGTCTTGAAATTTTAGCGATGGCCGCAGGTCTTCTGACGACAATCGATCCCATTCACGGCGCAGCGATTGCTTCAGCAACTCCAAACTTATGCGGCGAGTAGCACAGGCCCTAGCCTCCAGAATTGACCACACGCTGTAATCCATCAGGTTGAGATCCGGCGAGAAGGGCGGCCATTCTGAAGACACGATGCAGTCCGGAAAATGGGTCCGACGCTAGTATTGAGTCATTTTCGCCTTATGAGCTGGAGCAGAGTCCTGTTGGAACGTCCAATTCACATCGCCAAAGTGCTGTTGGGCCCACAGAAGTACTTGAGTCTCGAAAATGTCGCTTCGGTAGACTTCTTGGTTGATTTTGACTCTATGATCCACGGAAACGAGGGGGGTTTTATCGCTAGCGCAGATTCCGCCCCAGACCATGACGGACTGCAGATTTTTGCGGTGTTTGACAATGGCCGACGTGCCAGGAGCCTCAGCGGACCAGCTCCTGTCGTTTTGGTGGTTGTGCGCCTACTCGACGGCGAACAGCTTCTCGTCCGTGAACAGGATGCGCTCCCATCGCTGAGCAGCGGCCCGACGCTTGAGTTGGTGACATCTCTGGAGCCGCACACGTTTGTTTTCATCGGTGAGCAATTGAACTTTTTGGAGCTTGTAAGGCATGAGGTTAAGCTCCCTTTTTGCCATTTGTCGCACCGATTCATTCCGGTTTCACGGGCGATTTTTCGCATGGAGACCCTCGAACTTCGCTTGACTCGCTTCCTGATGATCTGGCGGTTGGCGGACAAGTTGACGGTGTGTCTTCTACCACTTTCTGGACGGCGACTATCGTGGCCGAGCTTCTTGAAACGATTGACGGCCTTGGACACAGTTTGCTTAGGCACATTAAGCAAGCAAACAATATCACATTGACGCATTCCTTTACGAAACAACTCAAAAATTGCACTACGTTTATTTGACATTCTAAAATTATAATATATTTAAGAGATATCAAACTAAGAACATATATATATACTAAACATAAAATGGAGAATCCGAAAACCAATAAAATTAATTGGATACCGTAAAAAACTTTATTATCAGAACATATTAAATTTTGTCTCCGTTTTTTCTGGTTTCCCTGTATAATGATTTTAAAAATATTTCATCGGTAAGATTATTATTGAAAAACTCATCATAAAATAAGGTATAACATGAAATCATAAACATCTAATTGGTTATTCACAAATATTTCGAAAAGATATAACTTTACCATTGCTATTGATGTCACAAATGCCATTGATATCACTCATAAATAAAAGAAAAAAAGAAAAAAGAAAACAGGCAGACAACCCATCAAAATATATGGATTATATAATTACAGTGAAAAGATACTTGTGACTTTACCACTGGTACTAAATGTTGATGCCATCGGTGATAAATGTTACAGCCACTAAATAACACAAATTAAAAATATGTATAATATATATTAATTTGAAAAGTTGTTTATAATAATTTTTACAAAAATATAACATTACCATGGCAACTAAGTGTTGATGCCATTAAAGAATATAAAATAAAAAATCTAATAAGCAAATGGCACCTTAATAGTTTATGGAATATAAACTCGTATAGAAAAGATACATGTAGCTTTACCATTGCACAGTGGACCAGTGACTGGACAAAAGTATAAAAACCAAAATCAGAACTTTGATTTCTAAATGGTTTCAAACCATTATAAAGATATTATAAAACAATTTAAAATCGTTTATATACACTTAAAGCTTTAATGAATATACTAATGCTGTGGTTAAAGTAGACGCAAATGTAAATTAGAAAAAAAAAATTATAAAGAGAAAAATGTTGTTTAAAAATCGATGGAAATAAATAACATTTACATAAAGTTTTGCGCTTTTTAAAATATTATATTATAACTCTGTGTATTATCTAGATTTTAAATGTTGCTAGACTAAAATTGGTAAGTAATTAACATATTTATAGCAATTTTAAATATGCTTATTATATTTTAAAGTCAAACTTTTGCTTTTAATTGACAATATATATTTTTTATTGCTACATCTTTTATACTCAGATGTTTTAAAGCTTATATATGTTTGCTTGAATAACTTCATAAATCTGGCTGCTACTAGGCGCCTCTGGTTTTCTTTTAGGTTTGAATTCTTTTACCTAACAAAAAATCTGTAATTGCGCTCAAAAATTTTTATTTGCACAAAATTTTAAAAAACGCGAAAACATATTATACGGTCTTACTCATACTAAACATATTACTGAACAGTAATATATATATATATATATATATATATATATATATATATATATATATATATATATATATATATATATATATATATATATATATATATATATATATATATATATATTTGTTGAACGTCGTAATAGCATAAAATAAGTAACTATTTTTAAAATAACATGATGTTTTTTATTCTTGACATGTTTCATAAATTTTATTTACATTTTCAAAAGATTATTTTACAATAATAAAAAACTCTGAAATAAATATTAAAAAATAGAAGTCTTTACAGAGAAATATTAACAGACAAAAAACTATACATAATAAACCAATATATTTATTACAAAATAACTCGGTAAATAACCAATAAAAACAACCAACTGTCAAAAAATATATATATATATATTTTTTTTAACTAACCCAAGAATTATTAATTTTAAATGTACGATCAATCAAACAACGTTAATAGCTTAAATATAAGATACTTTAAGCTTCCATACATTGGAATGTACTCTAATTACACTAAAAAGAAAATTTCAAAAGTTGTTCATAAATATTGTGTTATACACGTGCAAATAAGTGAATAATTTTATTTTATCTTGATAAATGAATACACAATGATACTCATGTTTATAATAAAATGATTTTATATTTATTAAAACAATTACTGCGGCAATGACATAGGCTATATCACATTCACTTCAAGTTACTAAAGTAAAGTTATGAACTCGACATGGCATTAAAATAGAATTCATATTAATTTTAGTATAAATATAACATTGCATACAAGAAAACAAAAAAAAATAAACAAAAATAAATAACTAGTAAAAATTCCGAAGTTATTCTCGCCTCGTGAATTTAGATACAAAATTAAAACTGGATTCATAAAGTAATTACACTATGTAACACAATTTTTCTTTATGGGTTCTAAGTGTTATATTTCAGTTTCTTATGTCTAAAATATGTGAAAAAAGACTTCATTAAGCACAAACTTTGCTTACACAACAAAAGCATGAAGAAAACTCATTTTTTTGTGATGATAGAACAATTTTTAGTCATTTACGTCATTCTCGTCAGGTAAAAAAAAAATTGCGCAAGTGATAGACAAACACAACAATGTTCGGAAACCACTCAACAAGGTTCAGAAATGTTTTGATTTTCTAGATTTACGATTGTGCTGTGAATCACTCTCTCGAAGTAGCCCAAAAATGTAGTCTCCCATCATGTTTTCGTTATACTATTTTTTGTGACCACGTTCAAAGTCCAATATATATTGATGAAAGCTTCTGTACACAACTTATGACAAAACTTTGTCAATTAGAAATCCTTGTCATGAACTAAATCTAAAACATTGAAATTTTATGAAAATCTTGGTTCGAGACACCTGTGCTTTTATACTTGTACAGCTACTTTTAGAACATTCAAAAACGTTCTTGAATGTTCTGAGAGTTTCTTGAAAGTTCTGGAAGTTTCTTGAACGTTCCAGAGTGTTTAGGAGAATTGTAGAAACATCTGGAAAACTCTAGCAGTTCAGAAAAATTATAGAAGGGAGCTCGGCAATAAAAACATTTTAATGCCAAACTTCAAGAATTGAATTGAATATCAATTTTCTCAAAATCACGCGATTTTCCAAATTTTATTGTCCCGGTTACAGAAGCAAAGATTTTTTAGAATAACACCAATTTCCTTTCTGTTTTAGACCTAACGGGTTAGAAAAGCATACTTTCAGCCCAGGAACAAAACAAAAAGAAAATTTGCTGCATAGTGTTATTGAAAAAAACGCAACTGGTTTGAATTTTAAGTTGCTTTCAACTATGATTTTAAGACTTCAGAAAGAGTTACTTTTTATACGTTGATCTAACGTTGATATTACGTTGATAATAATGAAAAATAAAACGTATTTAATGCATATAAAATTTAGCATTATGTTATCTAGCCACGTTGATTATTTTGGCGTTAATATAACGTTGATTTTTAGTTGATCGACGCCATGACCAATAAACAACATAACTCCAACGTTTAAAAAAAGCTACGCATTTTAGATTAGGCATTTCTTTTGTTTGTTATCATCTAATTTGTCATTTTATTCCAAGTAAATAAAATAATTAAGATGATGTAATCGTTTTGTATCTCTCTAGATATCAAGGAAAATGAAATCAGAAAAATTGAGGTATTTTTAGAGAAGTATTGGGAAAGTGGATTCCCAAGTTCTGTGACCACAGCCCGTGAAATTGCAGAAGAACTGAACATTCAAAGAAGTTTTCCATTGATTTGCACCACAAGGAAGAAAATGTTTGATTACGAAAGAGACAATGAAAGTGGTAGTTAAATGCTCCCACCACAGTTTAAAACTGACTTTGTCTTATGGATCAAGCTTTACAGCCTGTACAAGAGGTTTTTCAACAAACACATGATGTGGCTTCTGTGTTTTGATGTCTGTTCAATCAGAAAAGTCTCTTTAAAGCATACAAAGACTACACCCTTTTTGCTAAAGTGCCAGAATTTCCACAATGAGATGGGTGATATTGATCCATTTGAAATGGAGTTGAAGCAATTTATTCATCTAGTTGATAAACGACAAAAAGTTCGATAAATTTTCTAAATTATATCAACAGTACTGTCTCCAGGAGGTGTATCCAAATTTAAGGAGAGGGTAAAAGGCCTATCAGCTGTCTGACATGGCACTGAATAGGTAATGTTATACTGTTAGCTACTGCAATTTTAGACCAATTCAAAATCAATCAATCACGTTTCAAGAAGAAGTTTACTAAATCTGGTAATGCCGGCTGCAATCAGGGAAATGTTTCAGCTGAAGTAGTCTACAATTTATGCAAAGAGAGAGATATAGAGTTGGTATTATATATATATATATATATATATATATATATATATATATATATATATATATATATATATATATATATATATATATATATATATAAATTTTCTAAAGCTTAGAAAATTTATATATATATATAAATTTTCTAAGTTTTGCTGAAAATGCATACCCCGATAATTTTTTTTACATCAAGAGCAATATATATAAAATTCAAGCAATTTGGAGGCGGTCAGTTTCACAGTTACAAGAATTTGCCTGGTTCTTACAAAAAATGACTCCTTAATGTTTTGTTTTTTCTCGTCAATTTTGTGTTTCATTAATTTTTCAGAATAGTTATGCTTCTTTAAAATTGATTCAAATTGCTATTTACAGGTTTTGTAAATAGTTTCATTTTTAGGAGTTTTTGAAAAACCTGGTTTAATAAGTGCTATTTTTTTTGAAGATTTAAGAATACTTTTCATGATAGGTTTAACAGTGTTTTGTTTTCATTACTTACTAACTAATTTGATTTCTAACTTAATAATTTGATCACTAACTTACTACCTTTGTTTTGATTAATAATTTACTAACAATAACTTCTGGAAATGTCTTGTTATAGAGATTGAGAAATTCCATTAAAAAAAATCACATCCATTTGCATTTAGATTTATATATAATAGAAATGACACACATTGTTGAATACATTTGGTTGCAGAGTGTCCTAGTTAACACTGGTTAAAAGCTTATGAAAATGTCTAATGGAAGCGTTGTTTATTGAAATGATCAGTATTGTCAAATTTAAATTTTCCTGCTTTTTTAAAAAAATCTCTGAATTCAATGGTAATTATTTTATCTCAAGATGTTGCACTTCTCCAAATCACTTGCGTTTGTTTATCGATTATGGGAATACAACTAATAATGCAATGATATTAAAAAAGTACTTAATGTTTTTATTTTTGCCGTAATATTTTGAGGGTGGTGTTACCAAAAATATAAACTGTTTTGTTTAAAGATTTATTTTTAATTATATTTTTTATTTGATTTTTAAATACCTCAATGCCTCCCGAGAACGTTCTATGTAAAGCATGAATGTCGAAAGCAAACGATTCATAATTATTAGTGGTTAAACATAAAGTTGTTTCAAGTTAAAACTGGGATGCCGAGTCACTAAAGGATTCCAACTTTATATTTCTGATTTTTCCTGGTCTCTGGTGTCCAGAAGCTCTAAACATGTTGGTTGACTTATAAAAATGCATAAAATTTAATGACTCGGAACTTATTGATTTTAAGCCAGGAGTCCTGAAGTCCTTGCCACCAATATATCTAAGGACTCTGGGTTTAAAAAGTGATTGTTCCTCTAACCTAAAAGTTTTAATTTTTTACCAATAGTAGTTCCTTTTTAGATGCTCTAATTTGATGAATTTCTTTAAAATTAAGTAATTGAAAATTGTTTTCGATGTTAACATCGTGACACCATATCTCTCTAAGACAAATTATTGGAAAATTTATATAAAAATTATTTCAACGATGAAAAGTATTTTTAAATACTTTGTAATATAAGTTTTATTTTAATCAATTATTAATATTTTTTAAATTTGGGTAATAGTGTAATCGAAGAGGATTTTTAATTACTACATCATCGTTATAAAAAATAAGACCTGGGAAATAGTATAAAAAATTTTAAAAAATAATATCAGGATCCGAATTAAAAGTGATTGTTGGCATTTTAAAAGTAATTTGGTTACAATTGTTCTTGGCTTAATAATAACGGTTATACCTGTTCTATACGCTCTTTCTATGATTACATCTTTTACATTAAGACTATTTTCAAAGAAGTTTATTATTTTTAGTTCTGTATCTTCCCAATATTTGTTAAAGTTTTCTTTGGCTTCTTCAATTTAGTGATTCTGTGGAACAACTCTGGTCAAAAAGTCTTATAAGACCCTATAAGACTTTGGAAAAAAAAATTTCAGATTTGAACCTTGTTCAATTTAATCACATAAGTTACAAGTTTATTGTTATTAAAGTTTTTTTTTTGGTGGTTTCAAAATCCAATAGGTCGTATAAGACTATTTGGCTAGGGAATAACTTTGAGCACGAAGCAAGATTTCTTGCAATGCTTTTTGGGTTATGCTTTTTGTACATATATTTTTATCATTTTAAATGAAACTTATTTTTGCGTTATTTATTAATCTTTTACTTTAATTTGTTACAGTTTTTTTGCTTTTACTCAATTGGCAATGAAAAGTATTATCAATTTAATTAAATAAGTTAAACTATAAGTTGCTCTAACAATAAAATATGTTTATATAAAATCATATCTTTATTCTTTTTTAAACCAATTCTTAAATGTTATTTTTGTCATTTTAATATTTTATTAAGTTTTGTTTCTTTTATTTTACTAAACAATTCTTAAATCTTTTTCTTTGAAAAACGACAAATTTTAAACGCTATGCGATATATTTACATTTTCTTTTATAATATTAAATCAGAGATACATACATTGAAACTAAATTTTATTATTAAACTATATTTTATCGAGTAATGACGGATTTTTTGGAGCTTAATTATAAGATATCATGTAATTATTTTTTATAAGTTACGACTGTATTTTTTTTTTATCGGCAAAAAGTGTAAAGTGTAAATTTAAAAAAAAAGAAGTGAAATTGATAATATCATTACAACAGATATATTCAACAATGATATTCAAACGGGTATTCTAAAATCTGATATTACTGACCATTTTCCAATATTTTTTACACTTAATTCAAAATATGAAAATAAAAATAAATAAATCAAAATTAAAACACGCACTTTTAACCATACTAATATAAACCAGTTTAAAAACCAATTATCGTTACTGCACTGGAAGCATATTAACTTCAATGACAATGCAGACAAAATTTAAGATAATTTTTTTGAAACCTTTTACTCCGTACATGATGCAAACTTCCCTATTATTGATAGAACAATAACTCCAAAAAATATAAAGAATCCTTGGGTAACAAAAGGATTTAAAAAATCATCCAAGATAAAACAGAAGCTGTATATAAAATATCTCTAAACAAAATTATCTTCAAATGAGAAAATATATAAAGATTACAAATATCTATTTGAAAAAGTTCGTAAAAACTTGAAAAAAAATTACTACTCAAAACTCCAAGATAAATTCAAAAATAACTCAAGACGCATTTGGCAAGTAATGAACAAAATTAGTGGTAGACAAAAGAAATGCTCAGGTTCTCTCTCCCAGATGATTATTGTTGATAACAAACGTATATGTGATCCAAGAGATATAGCTCATGAGTTTAACAAATTTTTTATTGACATCGGTCCTAAACTAGCAAATAAAATTCCTTTTACCAAAGCAAAATTTAACGATTTTCTAGTACAGATGGATAATTGCAATGGTTCCAACGAATTATATTCAAAACTATTTTTTTAAGAGTTTGAAAGAGCATTCAAATCACTTAAAAAAGCAAAGCAAGCGGAGCAGATGACATAAACGGTAATATAATTATAGAATGTTTTGAACAATTAAAAGATATTCTTTTTAAAGTATATGGAGCGTCTATCCATCAAGGAGTATTTCCAAACCGATTAAAAATTGCAAAAGTTACCCCTATTTTAAAAGAGGGAGATCAAAAAAATATCAGTAATTATTGTCCTATTTCCGTCCTCTGCACATTTTCAAAAATACTAGAATGCATTATGTGCAATAGACTATACAATTATTTTCTTTCTAATAATTTGTTATACGTCAACCAACTTGGTTTTAAAATAAACGATTCTACGGAACATGCATTTATCCAATTTGTACGTGAAATTTGAAATTCTTTTGAAAAATCTAAATATACTTTAGGTGTTTTCATTGACCTATTGAAAGCATTCGATACTGTCGATCATCAAATTTTGATACAAAAACTGAAATACTATGGAGTAAATTACAAAATCATAAAATGGTTTAGAAGTTATTTATCAAACTGTAAACAGTTTATTTTTAGTAATAATAATTATTCTGATGAGCTTCTAAATATTTCATGTGGCGTTCCTCAAGGCTCCATTTTGGGACCACTGTTGTTCTTGATTTATATAAACGACCTAAATAAAGCCTCAAATTTAATGAGTATCATGTTTGCTGATGATACCAACTTAAAAATATATCCAAGTGGTTCAAATGCAATAAACTAACTCTAAACAGTAACAAAACAAAATGGATTTTGTTCCATCCTGTCTTAAAAAAAGCTTATTTACCCCCAAATTTGCCCAAAATTATTATTGATGATCTGAGATAAAAAGACACTATGTCACAAAGTTTTTGGGTGTTTTTCTTGATGAAAACATCACATGGAAAGCACATATTGACGATATTAGCACAAAAATTTCCAAAAGCATTTGAAATTTTATATAAATCCAGAACATATTTAAGTAAAAAAAGTTTAACCCAACTCTATTACTCATTTATACATAGTTATTTAAAAGTAAGTTACAATGTCCTTACCGCCGTCAGAAGCATGCGATCCGTTTAATTAATTTTGTGGATCGGTACACTCATTCCAAACCTTTTTTTATTAAAATGAGAATTCTCAATATATATGAGCTTAATGTGTTTAATGTCTTATGCTTTATGTATTTGTGGAAAAATGACTTATCTTTATCTGTCTTTAAAGATCTCTTTTGTGAAAAACCAATAAATAAATATACACTTAGAAATAATTTTCTCATATATGAACCTTTTTGTTGAACCAAGTTTAATAAGTTTTGTATTGCTTATCGCGCACCGTATCTTTGGAATAAGATTGTTTTGTCAAATTTTGATATATTTCACACTTATCCCACTTTCAAATATAAACTGAAAAATTTTATCTATTGATGACGTAGTCAAGTACTTCTAATTGATACTTTGTAATCTTTGTTTTTTGTAAGCTTTGTAAGCTTTGTTAGAACTTTTATTTTATTGTAAAATACGCTTTATGAAACGTTTTAATTTTTGTTTTTATCTTATGTATAAATGATATAGATTCTATATGTAGTAACGTCAGATTTATTTACACGAAATTTTATTTTATTTATATAGCATCGTCAGATTTATTTACACTGTTTACTGAAATTTTTTTTTTTTTATTCATTTTTGTTTTGCTGTAAAATGTCTAAAGCTGTAAAAGGTTCTGATGATAAGATCATTATGATCTTCTTTCAGATGCCTTGTTTGTTTGTTTGTAAAATACGATGTAAACGAGCAAAAAAAAATAAAAAAAATAACTTTTGAATAATTAGTTGTCGATTTCTTAAACTCAAATAACACAGTACAAGGTACACAGTCATTTTGGAGTTAATATATAGTTTAAACACTAGGCGAATAAAACCTCTACTTTGGTGCGATAAAGAAGATCGTAATTTCTTGAAATGTGTCACAATAAAACTACTTAATGTTTTAATCTATTTGCAAAAATCAAAGAAAATAGAGTTATAAGAAAATGTGTAATCAATAAGAGTTGAGAGATATAAACATAAAATTTAAAAAAGAAGAAACTAAATGTTAACACAAAGAATTAGAATACCATTTACTTTCCTCCGTTTTATAACCGGCCGTTTAGAGTTTTTTACTTAACGGACATTCAAATTCTCCGTTACTTTAACGGAGATATGTGAATACGGCTGCAGCGCACCTAAAAATTTTAACTTTAGTTTATCGTCGGTATACAAGGGAAATCCACGAAGTCCATTTTTGGCAGTATGAAGTTGTTTATACTACTATTTCGTATTTTAAATTCTCTATCGTTTAATATACCACACAAACTTAATAAATCAATTATTAATGAAATATTAGGATTTTTTATTTCAGTTATTACACAAAAACTTTATCAACTATTGCGCAAAAACTTATTTGATCATTATCTCAAAATGATGTTTTTGGACTATATAAATCATTTTTTAATATAAACTAATTTTTCAACTTTTTGTATAGGCTGGGTTGGCGATCAACCATTCATATATAAATTATCTAATTATATATAAATTTTAGTATTAAATTCTTGAAAGATTTTTTCAAGCATAAAAGCAACTCAAAATAAACCACAAAACAAGATAAAAAATAAAACTATTTATTAAAAGAAAAAATGACTCTCGAGAGTTTATGAGCTCATAAATACGACCGCGAGTTCTATTTATTTATAAAAACGATGACGTAATCGGTGCGTTTACGGCATTTTTACTTTTATCTTAAATGCTTTAATTTATCATTATCAACTATAATTGTCTATTATCATAATGCCTTTGTAATTGTCAATTATCATTACCATGTATCAAATATCAATATCGTTATCAATTGTCATTATCAATAATTAAATTTTTTAAATGGCGAGCATTACCGGCATTTTTACTTTTATTATTAGTTGGTTGCGAAATATTTTTCTATAGTCATTTAAAAAAAAAAAAAAAATTTTTAAGTTTTTAAACTGTTTATAAATATATTTAATAAGAGGCAAAACAAAAAAACAAAAGTGTAAGATTTTTAGTCCCTCCAAGTCCCACTTATCTACGGCTATGACTAGTGGCAATTAACTACTTACAGTTGGTTACAGTAAATTCATAAAATTATCATGACTATTAATGGTAAATGCATTCTACTTAATGCTACCAAAAATAACTCGTTTATAAATATTGAAATGATATCTGATTTTGACTTAATACCACCTGATTTTGGTGTTAAAAAAAAAGGAAGAGGTTTTTCTTCGAATATTTAACTTAATAGCCTACGTCGTGGTTCTAAAAGCATAGTTCTTTTATGTAGCGGGAGTGCAATTGATAACAAATAAATTTATCATTATATAGTAAATATAAGTTTATAATAAATTTATCAAAAAATTATTTTTTTTTGTTTTTTGCTTGTTTTTCTTATGATAAGTTGAAATCTAAATTTTTAAGTTTTGGTTTCTTCTTTTTATATTTCAAAAAATATAAATTTTGATTTCTTTTCTGTATTTCTTCTATAACATTTAACTTTTATAAGTTTTTTACATGCTTCTTTTTGACTCAGCAAGTTAGATCTCCAAATAGGATTTTCCTTCAAAACAAGCCTATAAACTTACGGTTTGTCTAAATGACAAAAATGTAATCATTCTTTACAACCTAAAATGGATGTTTAATAAACCTTGAACAACTTAGTCGTTTTTGTCAACCAATTATACTTAAAATTTATTTTGGTTTGAAGAAACATGCGTAGATCAGAATGTTTTTAATAAGAAACTGTAGTTACCAAAGCAACCAAACCATGTAGCATCTAATTGTAGTTTTCCAAGTTTCGTCTATGATCTGCAATACTTGTTTAAGGCATTTATTTATGCTTAAATTCGAAGCACTATAATTTTTGAAAAAATTATTTCACTATATTTTTTCTTCATTTACGACAAGTAAATATATTTTTCTTTATTTTTTCATTTTTAAGATTCCAATCAACATAAGAATAATAACGATAAATAACATTCCAAATGTAACTAGACGAATCAATCGATTACTATTTAATAAATGTCTTATACGAGAACTACCTGCAGAAGATTCAGATTCGTTATCTTCTTCATGTCTTTCAATTTCCTAAACACATATAAAATTCTTTTAATTTCCTAAACATATATAAAATACATTTTACTTTTAAATGATTTTGAAGTCTTTTTTAATAAAAAGCGTTATTTATGTTTAAATAAATTTGATTTTAAAAATTAATTTTTTATAACTGTATATTTTATATGTACGGAAAAAACTTATATGGAAACAAAATTTGTAGTAGGTAATAATGTTATATTTTTTTATATTTTGAATGAATTTAAAAAATATGAAACACTTATAAATTAAGATGAATTCAGTTTTAATTGCAGTAAAAAAAAAAACAAATAACAAGAACTAATTTGATTTAATATTAAATCACAACCAATTTAATAATTTTCATTGACAACGTGATGCTTAGGTAACATTTCAGGTGCACTCTATTTTCGTTACATAATAAATCAATGCATACCCCTCCAATCTGAAAATTTTAACAACCCGGCTGGATCCCGCATATTTTTATAATCCAAACATAAATCTTGTGTTACGGTTAATAATTGTTAACGCAAAAAATATTGCAAATCTTTTTAGTTGTGTACCTGTATAAGAATAGACTGAGTAGTAAATTCGAAGTTAAAATTTTAACAACCTTTAAAACTTCAAGTGAGCGTGCGTTTAGTTATATAATTTCTGAAATATGATTTAAGACAAACTTTAAAAGCATTTTTTTACAAACACCTTTTAAAATGAATAATATGTTTTACCTGTTCCAGAACAACATGTCCATGCTGCAATGGTTTGCCTGTTACCACCTCGTATCTAGGTGGCTCGTCATTTAAAGAATCTAGACTTTTATAAGTTGGAAGTGCTTTAATGGAGGAATTTGTATTGCTAGAATTTTCTTTGACGTCTTTAAATTTGACTTTCCGCGTTGATTTAGTTCTAATAAAATTCATTAATCCTGTTCCTTTTTGGTGCTTTTCTTCAACAGACGAGTTTTCTTTGTTATTGTGTTCTGTATAAACATATCCTGTAACACATATCACTAATTCTTTATTGTCTAGAGGAGAAATAGCTTCGTTAATGCTTTCATCTGCACTTACAGCAGTATCTGCCATATTATCATAATCAACTTTGTCTATATGTTTCAGTTTAACTATTGCAGTTAATAAGTTGGATATTATTACATTTATTCATTAAGACAAATTGCAAAATAAGTCCTGTAAATAGGTTCACGTGTATATAAACTTAACTTTATACATTTTAACTTTTTATTCGGCTAATTACCGATTTATAACGATTGAGTGATTACTTTCAATAGGAGATAATCTTTTTAAACAGTTTGCGGTAATTAATTTTGTAATGCAATAACAAAGGAATAAAGTATTTGTTAGCGAATGAGGCCGTAAATTGTTATGGTTTAACTCATTCGGTTTGATTTTAACGTCTTATGATATAAATTTTCTCAATTTATAGATAATAAATGCTAAAAATATTTTTTTGCTTAAACCAATATTATTTAACTACGAGCAGTTTATATACCCACGCTTGTAAAAGGTTCTGAAGAAAAGATCAGTGCGATCTTCTTTCAGACACCTTGCTTGTGTTTGTGAAAGTAATTGTTGTAATTAAAGGTTTATATTTGATCAGTGAAAGTAACATCGGTAAATAAGTGTAACTAAAAAACATTTTTGCTATAAGAAACTTAACAAAGAAACATTAAATTAACTTAAAACGAAAAAAAAAATTATTTTAAAAATAAATTTTGAAAAAATAGTAATTATAATCTCTTGGATAAATAGTATTAACAACAAAACAGAAAAAAAAAAAAAAAATCAAAACCAAAGTCTATTCAAATACTTACTTTGGTATTTTTGCTGATCTATGGTCGGCATAAACTGTATTATATGCGCAGCCAGGTAAAGTTCAGCAAAAATGCCACAAATGAGTATTCGAGATAAGATTTATTTTACAGAATGCTGAAAATATGAAGAAAGAAATCACTATTTTAAATAAATTCACGCTTGCATAGTTGTTAATGGCAAAAATAAAAAAAATATTGTAGACACAGTCTTTAGCCCCAGCTGGATTCGCGGCTTATTTAATAAAAAAAGCCTCAAGCAAAAGATGGTGAAGGGGAGGGAGAGGGAGGAGGGGAGGAATTTATATTTTAAAGTACCACAGATTTAGTGGTCTTATTTTTTTCAGGTGAAATTTTCAACTTTTTTCCTTATTGTAGGGAGTTTTGTCACGTGACATTTTATCGCGGAAAAAAATCGTTAATATATTTTTGAAAAACTTCGTCCAAAAAACGCCAGAAATGATTTTATGTAGGTGTTGAAGAATAAAAACCCACCCATGAAAATAAATAGTATATACGTACATGTAGATGTTATTTTTTTTAGAAAAGGTTGTACTACAATAATTTGTTTGGGGACGACGTTTTGGTTTAGAATTGATAAAGTTATTTAGTTTTAAATCTTTCAGTTTTGTTAAAATACAAGTAAGTTAAAATAATTCTTTCGTCCCCACGTAAAAACAAATTCTGCAACTATTTATTTATTAAGTGAATAAGTTTTTTTTCTTTTTTTTGTAGTCTTATAGGGTGGGTTTTTTGTTTTCTAAGTAAAGATTATTATAATTTCCCCCGTCTTTAGATATTTTTGGTAAATTTGCCGTTTCTTCTTTTACTTGACTAAAGATTTTTGCACACGTTGAATTCAATATTTTATATAGCTGAGATTTTATTATAAATTTTTACTAAAGGTATTCTAAAGTGAGTTTGTTTTGTGTTGTTAATGTGGTTTTTGCTAACCATTTGGTAATTGAATCACAGCAGTTTATCAGTAAGTCATATTTGTAACTTACAATTTTCTTTTTATACAATTTACTTAGTTTTTAAGTTTATATATATATATATATATATATATATATATATATATATATATATATATATATATATATATATATATATATATATATATATATATATATATAATAAGTAAAAGACTTAAAATGATATATTTATATGTTTATATATTTTTTCGAATTGATGACTGGAAAATCTTTATTTATTTAGATAAAATGATAAATGAAAGTATTTATGATTGGTATTTGGCTTTAAAAGATACATCTTATGATGCAATATATTGTAGATATTGTGTGGATTTTAAAGTTGAACTTTTCTGCTGCAAGAAAGCTTTAGCCAAAAAGATAAATAGATTAGTTGACACCATCAGAAAATTAAAGAAACAACGAAAAAATAAAAAATTAGCATTGTTATTAGGTAAAGCCTTTTTTCCACCTGTGGCAAATTTTTCTGATAATATAGTGAATGCATCCGAAATTCTTAAAGAAACAATACTGATAAGCGAAAACAAAATGCTTAAAAAAGAAAACAAAATTTTAAAAAGGAAAATGGAATCTATGATGGATTTACAAATGGATTATTTTACACATCTAAAAGATTTTGAAGATATGTCAAACAATCTAAAAATACTTATTTCAAAAAACTCTCTAATAGAAGCTGAATTAAACTTTATTAAAAAGTGTTATTGTGAAAAAGAAGAAAAGCTTAATAATATCGAAAACAAATTAGAGCTATTAAAGTCAAAAAAAGAATCATTTTATGTTAGAAATTTGAATAAAAAAAATAAAATATCGTGATACTCAGCTGGAAATAAAAAAGAATAAAATAAATTCGTTAAAAAATGAAGAAAAAAAAATAATATTGCAATTCAAAAATAAAATAACAGATATTAATTCAATTCTTGAAAACTCAGACATAAACATTTCTGAATTAATAAACGAAAAAATAAAGCTGCAAAAAAAAGTGAGTAATTTAAAAGTTATTTTGCAAAATAAAACCAACTATATTAATGACAACAATATGAAAGATGTTATAAGTTTAGAGAAGGAAGTTGTTTCGTTATATAGTAAGACAAACATTTTAAAAGAAGAGAATCTAGAACTTCAAAAATTGGTTTCTTTGCTGGATGATGACGAAGTAATAACATTTGAAGATGGCAGATACAGTGATGACATTCAAGAAACAATAATGAAACTTCTTTTAATGAACGTGAGTATGAATAGTGTCAACGAAGTCATAAAAGTAGTTTTAAACAAACTAGCCAAAAAGAACATATCTAGACTGCCATCAGCCGCTGTAAAATGTAGGTTAATGCAGGAAGCTTCAATTTTAGGTCAATTTCAAGTTGCGGAAGCAATGCTTGAAAATAATTTGATAAATAAAAACTCTAATATAGGCAATTCTTTGCATGGTGATGATACTCAGAAATACCATAAGCATTATCAAAACTTTCAAATTACTACAACTAGTGGGAAAACTTTATCTTTTGGTCTGTCAGAAGTGGTTGGCAAAGATGCAGCAACTGTTTTGCAAAACTTTACTAATATAGTAGATGACATTTGTGACGTTGTTAGCAACTCAGCTACTGAAAAAGAAATTAATTTTGCTAAACTAATAACATCAATAAAATCAACAATGACTGATCTTTCTTCGGTTAATCTTCTTTTTAACTCACAGTTAAAAACATTAAGGGAAAAACTTTTGCCTATTGCAATTAGTAACTGGGATTTTCTTTCCTCAAACGTCAAAGACAATATGAAGGACATGAGTAATTTTTTCTGTAAACTTCATTTGCTTGCTAATTTTGCTTCTGAAACTGATAAAGTTTTAAATTCTTTTGAAAAAATTCTGCTTCAAAATGATTATGAAACTGTTTTTGCTTTTAGTGGTAAAGAATGTGGTGCTGTACGGTTAGTTCGTACTACATGTAAGGCATTTCATACAAGGGGTAGTGAGGAAGCTGGTGTTGCATCATGGTTTAATTCTTTTCTTTCCTCTCGTAACGATAAATCTTATTTTGTTCCATTTATTGGAAATCGATTTAATATTTTGTATTACAATGCAGCTGCCCTATACTATCATAAGGATTCTATACCAGAATTTCTTAATGCTTGGCCTAACTCTAATAATTTATTAAAAGCAATTAAGGAAGATATCACAAATCTTGTATTCATTGCTGAAGTCTGTACATTAGGTATTATTGACAAACTACTTACTGGTCCAATGTGGAGAATTATCGAATCACTTGATAGTATATTATTTTTAAATCCCTACCTACTTCGCTTGAAAGTTAGACTTTCATCTCTTTGTATCGATGCATCTTCTTTATTGTTTGCTAATGGAAAAATTTTTGAGGATACCAATCTTCTTCATCAAGATGTGGTTTACACCAAGCTGTTTGAATGCACTCAAAATGATGAGTTTGATTCTTTAACTGTTCAATCACTTGAAATTATTTTCCACTCAATTCTTGTTATTTTGGAACGTCAGTGTGCTGATCAATTACCAGGTGGTAAATATTGGAATCCATCTAATTCTGTTTCTGAAGCTGCTTCTAATGTCCCTGTCACTAATAAAGCATCAGAAAGTGACTTTGCCATTTTGGATTTAATGGTTCGCACAAAACCCAATGCAAATGTTCAAACTATCCAGGCTTTGACAATGTGGTCTCAGAACCAAACATTAGAATGGCTTAATAGTAAATCAGATGAAGAAAGAAAACAATTGCTTGAATATTCAAGAACTAAAGTAACATTATTGAAAAGCAAATATGATGAAAGAAAAGAAGCTCTTAAAAAAGATAAAGCTATGCACCTTCTAGCAAAGCAAGAAGAAAAAAATCGAGAAGAAATTAAACTACAACATAAAAAGGTTGCAGCTTGTAATGATTTGATAAATTTAAATGTAAGGGCATGGATATCATTAGAGGAAGCAGAGAAAACAGTTTCTAATATAGAAGAGCCATTGAAATCAAAAGTACTCCTTGCTCAACTTAATTTTTATCGCATAATCTTATGTGTTGAATGTGACAAAAAACATTTTTGTAACACAAAAGTAGAAGGAAGCAAAAGAATAAACTTGTCTTCAAAGGAATTATATCAAAATCTTCTTATTGTTATTCAAGCAAATTTAACACCAAACAAACAATCTTTAAGTAATAATATAAGTAATAATTTAAAGCCTCGTACAATACGCGATGCAGCTGTTGAAAACAAAAAAAAAGAATTAATGGAAAAAATTCAGGATGCAAGACTAAACAAACTAATAGAGCAACAAAAAAAGCACTCCTTATCAAAATTTATTAACAATCCATCTGATTTTGTAGGTTTTTCTATACAACATCGTGTTAGAGAAGAAGATGCTCTTAAAGTATCTTGGGAACGTGCGCAAGTGGTTCAAATTGATCAATTAAACGGTAGAAGAACTACATACCTTGTTAAGTATGATAACGAACCTGATGAAGTATGGTCATTTCCTTTATTGATTGATTTTGAAAAAGGTGATCTTATTCTTTGTAGCTAGGGTTGCGAGGTAATTTTATTTAATGTAAATTTAGAATTATGTTACAGTATATATTAATCTTATTTCTTTTATTGTTATGTTCCAATAGTTTGTTTTTACTGCATTTGAGTTCAGTGGTTTTTATCTTTACAAATAGTATGAATCAAATCTGATGTTTATCTGTACCAATTTTGTTTATTTGTTGTTGTTTATTTGCAGCTTAACTGCACATTTTTATTATTAAAAAAAAAAAAAAAGCTTATGCAAAAATACTATTACTTTTACATTAACTGCCTATCAAGTAAAGGAAAGAATTCAGAAATGGAGGGCTAACCTTAGGCTAATTTACTATTATTTTACATGAACTGCCTATCAAGTAAAGGAAAGAATCCAGAAATGGAGGGCTAACCTTAGGCTAATTTACTATTACTTTTAGATGAACTGCCTATCAAGTAAAGGAAAGAATCCAGAAATGGAGGGCTAACCTTAGGCTAATTTACTATTACTTTTACATGAACTGCCTATCAAGTAAAGGAAAGAATCCAGAAATGGAGGGCTAACCTTAGGCAACATGACAGCTCACGGATGGAGTGCAAAGTCCTATAGCTTACCTTCTCGTTGGTGCACTTCGTTAAGTAAGTTAGACAATTTTGTCTAATTTATGAACGGAATAGCCAAGGCAAATTATGTATAAAATTGTTTGTTAACAACACACACACAGCCTACTCTGAAGTTTGAATTGAAATTCGATAATTAAAATATTTTTTCTGAGTTCAAATAGTTTGCAACATATAGTCAAATTTGGGTACATTAATAGTGCGATAATTTATTTCAAAGACAAAACGATTTAAAACATCTATTAAAAAGTTTAAGACAAATAGATAGATAAGATAATCCGTATAAGTATTTCCATGTGTCTGTTAATCTATGTAATCTCAATTTCTTAATAGAAGAGGGGGGGGGGGTAATAAAAGTGGATGGGGGGTTTAGTCAAGATTTAATGAACCGGGGGAGGGGAGGGTCAGAATTTACACTGAAAGTTTTATTACTTATCAGTAACTAGTATGTATTTTTTGATTTTTAAAGCTGATTTTCACTGATTTTTTTTTAGTTTTTAGATATAATTTTTTTGTTAAAACAAGTAAAAATTAATAAACGGGAGGGGGTCTTAATAAGCTAAGTGTGGGTGGCAAAGTTTCCCAAAAGTAATAAACGCCCCCCCCCCCCCCCCCCCCCTTGAGTTAAGGACTCGAGAGTACACAATCAAATAAAGCCAAACACAATGAAATAGAACAATTCAACGAGTTTTTCATTCATTGTTTTCAAAATTTTTAAAAAGTTAAAAACCCTAACCCCATTAATAAATATAACATTTTTTATATTATGATAGGTGCTGAAAACAATAAATTAGTCGAATCAGTAGACTATAAGTGGTTAAATCTTTTTTTGAATCTATAACAATACTGAAATTATTAACAAGTCTTTGACTAATTTCTTATTTTGTGTAAAAATAAATTTTAGATTTATTTTTATTTTGTACGTATTTTGACGTTTTCGGCGTGTTTTATCTGGGTCCACGGTGTTCAATTGATAATTTATTAAAGAAAAATAAAATTAATTTAAATTAATATTTATCATCAAAATTTTGTTACGCTCAACGTATTATAAATTAAAACATTTGAAAATTTATTTTGTGTCAAAAAGGTTTAAAACATATTCATACAGTTATTTGACTACTTCATGGTACGTCTGCGTTAACCCCTCCCCCCCCCCTCAAAAAAAAAAATTCTACTTATGAATTGTTCAAATAATTTAGATTTACAATTTATTTTCTAATAAAATTTTATTATAAGTTAGTTTACGCAACTTTTTACGCAAAAAAAAAAAAAGATAAAAAAGTTTTTTTTTCGGTGCCAAAAATTGAACGAGATACTTTAAGAAAATATTTCATAAAAAGTCTATGAATTGAGATATTGAAAAATATTAAAACACGTATATCTTTGGAACTAAATAAGCTACAGAGGTGGTTGAAACCATTTTGAAAAGGAAATATGTTAAGGAATATAATGCATTTAATATAAAAAATATTTACATTTGCTATAAATATTGCCTAAACTCCCTACTTATTGTGGTAAATGTCAGTTTAAGGCTCCTTCATTAAAATAGCTTTAGGCCCCGAAATCTTATAATATGACATTGGGCTCAAGGCTTAAAAAAACGGATTATGAAATGGAGTTGTTTATTTCAGAAACCCGTCAAGTGCACTTTTTTTAATTTTCGGAAAAATTTTGAATTTGTGAAGATTTCGGCTTGGGTAAAAATTTAAAATACTTTTTATTGTATTGCAAAAACAAATAATAGTTAAGGCTTTTTTTACTAGCTAAAAAAATTATAACTTAATAACTAAATAAAAAAAAAATAATAATAATAATTGTGAAATGCAGTTGTATGCCTGTAAATTTAAAGAGTTATATCCGTATGTTTGAATTTATTAAAGAAAAAGAAAAAAAGTTTAATATAATTAAATATGAGTTAAAAGAGTAACACAAAACAAAGTAATAATTAAAGGCAAACAAGATAATATAAAGCAAACTATTAAATAACATTAACATGACAACGTAAGTGATAAAACATTACCTGTGCATATAGGCTCGGCCTATATGCACAGGTCATGTTTTATCACTTACGTTGTATATAGTATACATTTGAGCTTTTTGGTTATCAAGTTATGTACATGTACATAACGTAAAAACCAAAAATGCAATAAATTTTATATTTTGTGCACAAAATATAAAATTTATTGCAGAAAGCTGCCATGTCATTTTACTTGACGGGTTTTTGCAATAAAAGAAAATTTCAAGATAAAATACAATTCATTGAAAGGCTTATTAGTTTATGTGTTTCAGCATAAGAAGGCGTAATTAATGTTTGCCGTTCATAATCTATAATAATATCGTTTTTGAAAAAATGTCTATTTACGGGTTTTTTCCATGTATTTTTATTACTAGGGGAAAGCGGGGAGAAGTGGGACACGAATTTTTTTTTTCAGGGTAATTGCAATATCTTTTTTATTTGATGTATGAACTGAACCAAACTAGTCTTAACAAATAAAGCAGTTTTTGGGGCACCGAATCCACCCCTAAGATTAACAGAATGTTTTAATAAAGTATATATTTCTTGGTTTAAAAGGAACCCTGCTATTGGGGTAAAGTGGGACAAGTGTGGGAGAAGTGAGACAAGTGTGCGGGAGAAGCGGGACATTTGGGGGAGATGTGGGACTATATAAAAACAACTCCAAATCTAGTTAAATATTAATTTGAGCAAACTTTGATTTTAAAGTTAAGTTTAGTTTAAATAAAACGCGGCAGAGGAGTAATGGTAGAGCGCTTGGCTTGTAAGAGAGAGGTTTGACTCCCACCACGTCCGGGGTGGCCTCATAAAATTTTTATAAGAAAAAGAGGATTTTAGAAGAGATTTTGCATTTAATTTAGAGGACTTTCTCGCAAAACTACAAAATTTTGAATAAAAATAGAGGATTTTTTATACAGGTTTAACGTCCATGTTTCCACATAACTGGGGTTTGGACAGGGGTCAACAATGTCATTTTTTATGTTGGATGACACGGATTCGCTAAAAATAATTTTTTACGACCCAATCCTTATTTCAGATGTTACCCAGTTTTGCAGACCATGAATTTTGAACATTATACTACCATCAAGAAATAAAAAAATAAAAAAGAGGAGATAAAGAGGAGATTTGATCACATTTTTAACTTCTTAGAGGATAATAAAGGATTTTAGAGGAGGTTTTTGAAAATAAAGGACATTAGAGGATTTTAGAGGAGCTGTGGCCACCCTGACGTCTCTGGAAGTACCACGCTCAACTTAGTTTCTTCGCGCAGCGGGCCTTGTTCGTAAAGGTTCGTGTTCGAGTTAAAGGGTTGTAACCACAATAAAAAAAAATATTTAAAAATGCGTAGCCTCCTTGACTGAAGTGGCCCCCTTAGAGAGATGAAAAATAGAAAAAAATCAAATTATCAATGCCTTTTTCAATCAAATTAAGATTACATTTTAAGAACTAAAATTTCTTTGTTAAAAAAATAAAAAAGTTTTTTTACATTTAAGATGCCAAAGTTCACTTGGAAAATGATTTCAGCTTTTGTTCTTGGTGTTGTTCCAGCAAGCGGTTGAGGCAGGACTGCTTTTATATCATCAATATTCACACTACGAATGTTATTAATTCTAGGTTTGACAAATATAGAAGTTTTTTTATTCTGGCATTTCAAGAAGCTGACCTCAACATCAAAATTTGAGTCTATTTCTTTCTGCACTATGCCTACATAATAAGAAATGGTGTTTTTACTACAAACCTCGCAAAGAACATAATCACTGACACTCACATTTTGAATAACGCTAAAAGAAACTGTTTCCAATTCTTCTTCAAACTCTAGTGAGTAACAATTAGCAGAAACATCATTTGTTATTTTGTTGAAATCTACATCAAGGTCACTGTTCGATTTCCGTAAAATGTTTTTCCTCACATTTTTGGATTTTAGAAGGACAATTTTTTTACCTTTTTGTTTGTTTAACACTTCATTTTTTATTCTTAAAATCTCTGGTGTTGATGTGGCTACCATAAACTTTCCCTTTTTACGTCCACGTCTTAAAATCTTACGAGAAGGTGCCTGCAAAATATATATTATAGTATTATATAATTATAGAATTTGAAGAAAACCTAAACTAAAAATATTTAGTTTAAATTACCTTTGGATAACCTCGTACAATCTCAGGAGAAAATACAGTTAAGTTTTCTTTTACTGCTTCATGTTGCACACCCAAACCTGATATATCTGAAAGAATAGCACTTGTATTATATTTCTTGCATGAACCTTCGTTGCATGGTTCTTGAGGCACATCTCTATCTGTAACAACTGCTTCATGTTGCACATCCAAACCTGAGATATCTGAAGGAGTAGCAGTTGTAATCGATTTCTCACACAAGCCTTCACTGCATGGTTCTTGAGGCACATCTCTACCTGTTACAACTGATGGTAAAAAAATATCATCCCCATATACATGTCTATCATAAGGCCAAATTCCTGTCACGCGAAATCCTGACATAATATTTGTTGGTGTGGAAGATTTTTCCCATGCTTGTCGAATGAGACTGGCCTTCTCATAAATTGTAATGGCTTGCCCTGGATTGCTAAGCATCCAGCTATTGGCAGCTGCATTAAAATATGTTTTCATTGGACCAAAAACAGACCTATCTAAAGGTTGTGTCTTATGTGAAGTATGTGGTGGCAAAGTCATCATACAAACATGGTTCTCTTTTGCATATTTAAGTGACTGTAGTGAAAGGTGGCTTTCATGATTATCTATAATCAATAAAACTTTGTGATCGGCTGTTGGGCGAGCAAACTTAATAAAATGTTTTAAAACATCTATAAATATTTCAGCATTCATCCATCCAGATTGATTGGCTAATCCAATAGAACCTTCTGGTGCTCCTCTCATTAGTGGGTTTCTAAATAATTTTCTTGGAAAAACAATAACAGGGGGTATTGCTACACCAGCTGCGGAGACAATGTAACACACTGTTACTAATTCACCTCTTTCTCTAGATGTTATTTGCCCAACTTGCTTCGATCCCTTTGATGCAATGACACGAGGAGTTTTTTGCACAGTAGTAACACCTGTCTCATCAAGATTAAAAATTTTAAATGATGTTGCTTTAGACTCTGATATACCTTCTTGTAATTTGTTAAAGAAAATATCAATAGTATACCGATTAAATGCCGATGCTCTTGCAATTGAAGTTGCCTCTGATTTTCTAACAGATAGTTTTGGGTTTATTTTTAAAAATCCTGTTAACCAATCTCGACCAGCCTTTTTTTGCTCTATCCAACGCAAGCGACATTTTATTTTGTTTGCTTGAGCCATTTCAAAAGCTAGAGCTCTTACTTGAACTGGTGTAAGGCCATATAACATATCAGAACATGACTTTAGATAAGTGCTCAGTGTTTCTTTTTGTGCAACAGAAAAAATCATAGAATGTTAATAATTTGGTTGAAGATTAGCAGCTGGGTATTGACACTTTTTTTTTATACACCTATGAAGTGCATACTTAGAAATGCCAGCCGAATATGCTGCTTCTCTAAGGCTTATCCCATTTTCCACTTCGGCTACAGCAACATTCAAAATGTCTTCTGAAACATGTGGAGATTCACTTTTTCTGTTATAAACTCTAGGCATGACCTGAAGTTTAAAAGAAATTAGGTTTTATAAAAAATATTTATTTTTTATGGTATTAAGGTCACTGTTATTACTATATCTTATATCAGACTATTATTATTAAAAAAACTTTTATGCATGCCTTTTGCTTTCCAAATGCTTTCAAACTATTGATGTAAAAAGAATTATAAATTTGCTCTAAACAATAATGATGAATCAAATCAAATTTATCTTTAATGAAGATCTCTCATTCCAAATTTTGTTTTAAATCAACTGAATAAGAACTAAAACTAAAATTAAATATTTCAATAAAGCGTCTAAATATTTTTATTTTGAAAACTATAAAAAATCGTAGCTAAAATATTCTAGAATTTTCCGCAATAAAATAACGCATAACTGTAAAGGAGAAGTGGGACAGCGGCTTTTTTCTTTGTCCTTCTTCACCCCTATGTAGGGAAGACGAAATGAAACTAAAATTACAGCCACACAGTTAAAGCTGAAATACAAATTTAATTATTAAATGTTAGATGATAAGTGCATTTCCCTGTAAAATAGAAAAAAAGTGCAACAACAGTCAAAAATAAATACATACATGAGTTACTAGACTGTCAGGAAAAGTACTTTTTTGGGGTACTTTCAAAAAAAAAGGTTTTCACCGCGCGCAGAGAAGGGAAATGATGTCTACTAAAAAGAGCACATGAAATCTATACGTTTACATTAAATAACAGTAATTAGGCGCTGTTGCGAAATAAAATTATAGGGGTGTCCCACTTCTCCCGCTTCCCACTTCTCCCCACTCTCCTTTAAGTTTTTACAAGTTTTAACAATATATCAAATATATGAAAAGAGATCTTTTCATATATTTGGACCTCGGTGTGCAATGCTGTATTCAGTATATTCATTAAGTTTTTGAGGCAGTTTATATGTGTTGCTTATATTTGCTCTTAGATAATAGTTTTCATTTATATTTATTTCAAACTTGCTATAAGGTTATCAGGAGAGAGATTATTGTTGAAGCATTATATAAAGATTATTGTTAAAGCTTTATTTGATTTTTACTACATAAAAATTAAATACTGATAGATAGTTATTTCAAAAATATCCATCATTTTCATATCATTCATTATAGGTTTAGCGTGTTCACGCTTATTCATAGAGTAAATGGTTTTGCACGCATATTTTTGTAAGCTATAAATTTTTTTTAAGTTTTGATGGTTGAGTTCTTGCCCATAATATATTTGCATTACTGATAAAGCAATGAATTAATCCAAAATATATTAGTTTTAGACTTTGTTTATTAATATATGAGCGAACTTGATACATCATATCAATTATATTTGTGATTTTAGATTGAATATATCTTATTTGAGGAAGCCAGGATAAATTCTCATCAACAAAAACTCCTAAGAACCTAATACCAGCTTGTTTTTTAATTAAGTTATCATTTAAGATGAGGTCAGGCAACTTAAGAGGAAGGTTTTCTTCTTGTGTTTTTTATGGAATAATATATAGTTTGTTTTCTCTGAGTTAAGTGAGAGTTCGTTAGCCCTAAACCAATCATTTACTTTATTTAGTTCAATATTCATATTTAAGTATAATTTTTTTTGATATCATTGTTAGTAAGAAATATATTTGTATCATCAGCAAACATGACTGAATTAAACTTAATAACTTAAGTAATTTGGATTAAACTCAAATATCACCGGCACAAAAGCGAAGAATAAAAAATCAGTTTAGCAACGTTTAGTTTTAAAACACCTTTTGACGACATTTGGTTTTAGCAAAACGATCAGTAAGACTCTCACTGGCGATTTTTATTTAGAATTTTAATGTGTAAAGTTGAAAGTGTCGACAATCTTGTCTGTCCAATTATTGAACATGGAGCAGAAACCTCGATTATTTTTCATTAAGAAACTTATCTAATTAAGATTTTTAAATAAAAATCAAATGTTTATAAAACTTACGTATCAATTTATCTTGCATATTTATTACCATTACTGCGCTAACTATCCTAATATGTGAATTGTTTTGAAGAAGAAAAAAGTATGATTAAATCCAACAAGCATCATTAAAACAGTCTCGAAAATAAAACCGCCTTATTTGATATGTTTTTTCAAAGTATTATACATAAAATATAACATTATAACATAAATGAATATACAGTAAAACAATGATTTAAAATTTCTACTAAATTTTGCATTCCGAAAGCAAAAATAAAAAGATCAAACAAAAACAACAATAGGTGTTTACATCGTGTTGTAATTTATATTTTAAATCGCTTTATATTTTAAAACTTAACGCACGAACGAAATTTTCAAATAGTGCACCTTTGTTTCAAACCAAAAAATGCAAATAAGTCCGGCTGTTTTTTGGAATTAAATGATAATTACGACATATTTTTAACTTGAGATAACTCTTAAAAAATAAAAAAAAGTTCTGAACAATAAAATGGTCCTTAAAAATAAATGTAATCAATTTTAAAATGGCCTTACCTTTTGCGGTCATTTGTCCGTGGTGAACGTGGATAAAGACGGCACTGTGTAGACACATAATGTGTTCTTTTGGGTAATCAAGCTGAACAAAGAAAGTATTTAGCGTAACGAGAAAAATTTGACCCCCAAAAAACTTTAATCCGAGCCCATTAAATTTATTTTCTCCTACCCCATCCCCTCCTTATTTACAAAAAAATTATGCATAAAAATAATAAACTTTTTCTTAAACACAATTTTAATTTAATGACATAAAAACAAGTATGTTACAGAATATCTAGTATGTTAAAAGTCTAATGAAAGTTTTTTTTTTCCTTCATATCTGCAAACTGGTCTACCGTAAAAGAGGTGAATAAGTACAGTAATGTAAATAGGGACAAAAATCAGAAAAGTTTTTTTTGATGTCCAAAAAGTAACAGGAACAGCTGATCGACGGTGATTTCGTTGTGAATTAACATATTGCAGAAAATACTGTCAAAAAGTAAGTACAAAAAAACTTTTTTCGCACGGACAAAACGTCAGTTGAGAACCAAGAGGCTGTATGCCCAGTGTTTTTTCTGTTTATTATTAATAAATATGTCAACCAGCGCACTATGCATCGCTCAAATACAAAATGAGGAAATAGGCTAATAAATAAGGAAGCATTCGACATATTGTGCTCATTTTTTCATAAGGCATCGAATTTTTGTTTATATTTCTCTATATTCAAAAGAAAAATATCCGGTTTTTATAAAATAAGTTTACTGTATTTTTTTTTTCGGTTTATCCGGGCTAACTTCTGACAAATCCGGAAAATTACATATGCCCGGATATTTTTATTTAAAAAACAGTTAGGCGCCGATATTTTTTTAGAAATTTTTAAACAATATCATTAAATATAAACTTATTAAAATTATAAACAAATCTGCTATCATCTGATTTTTTGTTCTTTATTTTCTTACAAAGTTTGTCAACGTTCTGATAGAAGTTTTTAATAACTTGTGGCAATGAAAATAAAAAGTTCAACGCAGAACAGCTTATCGGTATAACATTCAAGTTCATGATATAGATCTTTCTAGATTAGTTAATTACTAGTTAAAATTTATTAAATTATTTCTTAAATACTTTTTAAAAACAAAAAACAACAAAACTTTGAATTGCTATTATAAACTTTATTGTTATTTTTTTACCAAATAAAAAATTACCAAAAATAGTCTAAACTACTAACAATAGCATAACATTCAAATAAACACTCAATAGATGTTCATATCAAAAGTCAAAAACAAATCATTAACTGTATCCTAGTGTTTTCTGCTAAAAAAGTTAGAGGTGCATGACTAACTCAAGCAGTTTTGCTTTCTTTGTTACAAGCTTCAATTGCACTCTCAGACAAAGAACCTGATAGGATGATACTATCTTAATACCACCTTAATTAGTACTTTTCAGTCTGTTTAATGTTTTTTTTTCACCCCAATAGTTTCGTGTAAAATTGTATAAATTAACATTGCTATCCTAAACATGATACCAATTTTAAAAACCTATTCTTCCGATATATAATACATGCAAAATATTATATATATAATATATAATACAGTTATTAATGAGTTATTAAGATTTTTTATTTCAGCTATTATACAAAAACTTATTTTTTTAACTACTATGAAAAAACTTATTTGATGATAATCTCAAAATGATGTTTTTGGACTTTGTGCATTTCCATTGAATACTAAGGATATATATATATATATATATATATATATATATATATATATATATATATATATATATATATATATATATATATATATATATATATATTTATTTATTTATTTTATATATATATATATATATATATATTTATTTATTTTATATATATATATATATATATATATATATATATATATATATATATATATATATATATATATATATATATATATAGGGAGATATATAAATCTTTGCATACCTGTTTATATTGTATTTTATACTTATTAACTAACCGGTATTTAATAAAACCCACGACAATGAATTTATATTATACCATGTTATTACAGAGGTAGCTAAAATATTATTTCACTTCTAAAAAGTCTATTTATCGTAGAAAATTTATAATAATTAGAAAACTGGCTACCTTTGTAGTAACATGGTCTAATAAATCAATCTTTACAAACACACTTCTTTTTTTTCTTTTCTTGATTTTTAATTTACAATTTGTATTATTTATTTGATTAAATGCAAAAAAATTTAGGAAATTTGGAAATTATCGTATGTAATTAAAGATATAGTGAAAACCCGGGTTTTTTTACCCCTAAAAATTCCGCACTGAAAAAGATAAATTAATAAAATTTGAAATAAATATTTTTTTATTAACTAATGATAACTTGTTTTGGTTAAAAAATATTTGAAATATTAAAATTGAAATTTTTTTTCAGAAAAGTAAGTAAAATTTTCGCTTCGCGACGCGTAATGCAGTGGAGTGCGCATCCATTAAACTTCGTCTCAAAAATGTTTTATGAAATTATTTAAAATTAGCAAAACTTTCTGGTAGAAAGTTTTTACATACTAAATTTTAAAGCTTGGGTACAATTATCAATTTCTAAAAAAAAGTCCTCTATACCTAGAAATTTCTTAGAAAAAAAAAAAGATCCTTGAAATATAAAGTTGGGGGCCCTGTCCCAACCCCCTTTTTTTGGTGTCGTTGGCTCTGTTTTCGAGTTGATCAAGATTTGCGCTTAAAAGAATGTCTTGGAACTTTTATGCGTCCTGCAAAAAACGGGGATGGGTCTCACTTTGTTATTTCTAAAGTTGAGGACAAATTACTATTCTTGAATAATAGGATGTACAAACCAACAAAATCTTGAACGTAGAGGTTTTAAAATTCAATGTTAACTGTTGCAGTTGATGACAATACCCATTTTGTAAATAGAGACAGTCTTTTAGTATTATAAGTAAATTTCTCGTAAATTTTATTTTTTTCATTCCAATTAATAATGTTTTAAATAAACGTTGCACATTTTTGTATTTTTACATTTAATTTAATTTGTTTGACAATTTTTATTATTAACTTGTGTTCATTATGTGCCACAGTGTCTCATTTATGTTTTACATTGTCATACTACGCTGAAAGTCTGTAATTCTAATGCTTAGAACTGCACATTTAAAAAAATGTTGTTTTAAAAAATTGAGCCTCTGGTTCTACTTCAAGAGCTTAACGCAGAAAAACTTGTAGAAAAAATTGTGGAGACGAAAAAATAACGTACAACTACTTTTTATTTTTTTATTTTTATTTTATTTAGGTGCCACAAGAAGTCCTTATAGTCTTATCACAAAGCACCACGTATGAGCATTTAATTGGAAGATCGCGCCTCCTTCCTTACCAATATCGCAAAACTTGCCCAGAGGTGGGGTTTGAACTGCGGATCCTTTGTTTCTGAAGTATGGGCGCTAGCACTGCGCTACGTCTGCTCAAAGACTTAATATGTCCAGAAAATGGTTTTAAAAAATAGCCGAAGATAATAAAATTTGCCAAAGAATTTTTTAAGTCCTTCGGAAATTAAACAACTATTATGAAAAAACACATTTATTCGCTTAATTGCTTATAAAATATTGTCAAAGTCTTGACTATATTTTATAAGCAATTATACGAATTCAAGATAAGTTCTTCTCAAAATTTGCATATTGAGAAGAACTTATCTTGAAAATTAAGAAATTATTAAAACAATTTCTTTAATTGATTACATCATGCTCACAGAGCATCATCAAAAGATAATTTATTTGGTTTATTGGCACATTAAATGAACTTATGGATCAAGTTGCAAGTTTATATTTTAATAACAGGCCTAAAACTTAAACATCTTTAAAAAGAAGTTACCCAGTTGGCACGGACGTAAAAAAAAATAGACTTTTTTTAAATGTCTTTTGAATGACTTTTAAAGTTCTAAAAACGTGATTTTTAGATCCCGTACCCACTGGATAATGATCTTTTTTTACTAAAAGCAGTAAGTTAGCAATTGTAAAAATCATGATGACATGCCAGATGATGACCAGATACATATGATTATAATGGTTTAATGATTAATATAATTTTAAATAAAAAATTTCCTACTAGACTAAATTTGTAACATTAATTTTGACAACAGTAACTTTTTTTTGAGTTCTATAAAATTATAATCTAATAAAGCCAGAGATTTTTGAAAGCACTATTTCTAATGTGCCTAAATGGCATATAAATTGCATTTAAAAGTTCAAAATTGTGAGATTGATATAATTTTATAATTTAATGATATATCATTTAAAAAACAAAATCAAGTTAAAATAAAATATTGTACAATAAATCAATGTTATATGATTAAAGATTGCTGCTCTATTTATCTTGGATATAGTTAGAAAAACGGTTTTGTGATTTTTGATTTGTCTAGTATTTCTACATAATCACGATACCCTAGCATTAATGTAAGTGCTCCTATCCGCTCAATCTTCATGGGTGCTCTAATATAATTTGAAAATCTGCAGAACGCAGTTGCCAAATGATCATATTCACAAAATGGTACTAAAAAATACATCAAATGCATAAATGAGTGAATACATTTGGAAGACCTTGCTTATTGCACTTCAGCAATGAAGCTTGTAAACTTTTTGGGTTAGGATATAGATGCATGCAGATAAGATAAATTATTGATATACATTTCAACAACAGTTTTAAGTCTCAAACCTTTATCTATGCTACATATTCGAGCTTGAAATACATTTTCACATACGAGAATAAGTTTTACAGTTTGATAAGATGTTCTCTAAACAATAATTGGAGGTTTGATATAATGAAATCAAAATATAGAATTAGAACGTTTCGCTTGAAACCTTATTAATAGTATTAGGTGGAGTATTTTGACAAAATTTTAGTGTCGAGCTGCTCTTGAAGTGCTGCTCTTGAAGTGCAACTCTTGAAGCTACTCCTAAATGCCCAAATTTTCTGCCGTTCTTACAGCATAGCAGCCTGTTTTCTTTTATCTAGGAAGAAAAAACTTAATTTTTAGAGTTATCTCAAATTTTATTTTTGTTTTTTGTTTTGATAGTAGATAGATGCAATGTTTTAAAACAAAACCAAATTATATTTTAAATTAATGCAGCGGCTAAATAATTCTTCTGAGCATGTGCGAGTTTTTAAAGTAGTGGAACAAATTTGTAGACAATAATTGATTCATTTAGTAATTGTGAACGTTGCGCGTCGTAAACTTCATTCTAAATTATTTATTTTGAAAAAAGGATTGCTATATTTTTTTCTTGTTATTATTGCTTTCATCTTTTAACAAATATTTTTTACTGTCATGAAGAGTTCTATCAAGAAGTGAGTAATTTTATATCAAATTGTAAGTTTTATGAAATTATCAAATGTTATTGCACGATTATATGGAAATTAAACCTTATATTTATAAGGAAATAAAACCAAAAAAATTATTCTGCGCATATTTGCGCAAAAATTATATTTCTTCTTTTTTACAGAATGGCACATCCAATTTCCCAGATGGCGTTTTTTGATATATGGGTACAAACCCCGAAATTTTAAGTTTGATGCAAGGATGAGTTAGTGGAAAAATAGAAGACGTAAGAATGACTGCTAATCAGGGCCGGTTTAACCACTAGGCAAACTAGGCGGCCGCCTTGGGCGGCAAGCTTTCTAGGACGGCACTAAAACTAGCTACATAAAAAATAAATATATTAAAAACATTGCTAAAATCTTTTTCAAATCTCTTTGAATTAAATTTAGGAGATTTGAAAAAGTCCTCTTTTAAATCGCGTCAAATAAAACAAAAGAATCAACTTTGATACTTCTGTTTCATTTGACGCGATTTCCTTTTTTTTTTAATACTTTTTACGCAGAATGAAATTTTGTAGCAACTAATACAATGCAAAGTTTTCATTACTCATTTAGCACGTTTAACTTATAGAGAAAATTTTTTTTGCTGGCGTGTTTATTCAGAAATAGTAAGGAAACTAATTTAAATTAAATATTCTATGATAGCAATTACGAAGTAGTATAGTAACAAATTAACTGATTTATTTTGTGTTTTTATACCAATAGAGTGTTATTATTTATATTTATGGAGCTTTAAAAGTTTTAAAATGTATCTTTAAAACTTTTATAAAGAAGTTAAAATAATACTTTAATTTAAAGATATTAAAAATGCACGAGGTGATCATTTTTATTATTTTTAGCAGTTTCCTTTGTTATTTCAATTTGCGATGGCAGAAAGAAAAAAATTATCTGGTGCGTAATATCGTAAACGACGGGCTGCAAATAAAGGATTTATAACAAAACAGGCTGGTTCTTTGTTAAAGTATTTATATTCACCGCAGAGAAATGAAAATGGCACAGGTGAGTTAAAAAAACAAGTTGAAGCAGACAGGGAAGCCGATGAGATGACAGTATCAGAAGAGTTTGAATTACATAATGTAATACATGTAGCACACAAAGAATCTAAAGTGCATAAAATTTATAAATTCTCTGGTCTATATGCTAACCATAGCAATCTGGCTACTTGGGTCGTATTTGATGATGAAATGCGACAACTTTTGATAGAACATGGACCAAAACAAGTCGATCAGCTTGACTTTCCTAAAGATGCAAAGAAAATTTTCAAAAACCATTACAACCGCCGGCTTGTAAATGGAGATGAAGTTCGCAGACATTAGCTGCAGTACTCTATAAGTAATGACTCTGTGTATTGCTTCTGCTGCAAACTGTTTACCAGTAGCACAACAGCTTCGTCATCTCTTTCTTCCGATGGTTCACATGATTGGAAAAATATGTCTGCAATTCTGTCAGGGCATGAGAAAAGCAGTGAACATCGAGCGAATTTTCAGTCATGGAAAGAGTTTGAGCTGCGACTGTGAAACAATAAAACAGTTGATGCCGAACATTTGCGTCTTGTTAAAAAAGAAGAACAGTATTGGCAGCAAATCTTGAAACGGCTGATAGCTTTATTTAGAGTTCTTGGTATGCAAAATTTTGCTTTTCGTGGAACACATGAGAAACTGAACACTGCTGATAACGGAAACTTTCTGAAATTTATAGAATTTGTAGCTTTGTTTGACCCACTTATGGATGAGCATCTTCAAAAGATTAAAGACAATGAAACACATGTATATTACCTAGGCAAAGACATACAAAATGAATTGATTAATCTTTTATCCAATGCAATCAAACAAAAAATTCTAACATCTGCTCGTGATGCTAAGTACTTTTCAATAATTATAGATTATAGTGTTGTTTGAGATCAATATGACTAGTAAGCAACTTTAGGCAAAAGAATTAGATATGCATGGCGTCATAAACTATCTTAAAAAAATAAGAAGTTTCTTGTAAATCGCAGAAATGAAATGGAGTTTAAGAAAATACTTCAAGATGCAGTTGAAATTGCAGTCAGTTTAGAGATACCTGCACTTTTTGAACCCGAATCAACTCGTATCAGAAGAAAGAATAAACAATTTACGTATAAAGGAGATGACGAACTTATTCAAAATCCAAAAGAAAAATTCAAAATAAACTTTTACTTTGCTATTCTTGACACAGCAATACAATCGGTTGAAAAAAGATTTACTCTTATGCAAACAATAAGTTCGTTGTTTGGTCTTCTCTATGATGTTCACAGTTTACAGAGTGTAACTAGCAAACATGGAGACTCCAAAGATGCAGATCGATGCAGTTGATCTATGTAGTAAACTGAAATCAATTTCAATTTCAAAGACGAGTTGCAAGGTGTACATTGCCACTAGATTTGCTAAATTTTATATTAAAAAATAGTCTAACAGATTGTGTCCCCAATACTATTATAGCTTAAAGAATCCTCTTGACACTTCCAGTTTCCGTGGCTAGCGGTGAGTGAAGCTTCTCAAAACTCAAACTGATAAAAACATTTTTGAGAACGTCTATGCAGCAAGAAAGACTTGCTGTATTAGCAACTCTGTCAAGTGAACATGATATTGCCAGAAACATTAACTTGACGGAACTCGTTTCTACATTTGCAAAAACAAAAGCGCGAAAAGTGAAGTTTTGAAATTATTTATCAATATATTATAAAGTTACATGAATATACGCTTCTTTATGATTATAGATGTATTCTTCCGAATGTATATACAAAATGTAATAACATAACTTAAGCATTCCTTTGTGAAAGTAAGTTGGGGAGGAGGTAGGGGCGCAGTGTGTCAGATTCGCCTAGGGTGCCAAATACTCTGGCGCCGGCCCTGCTGCTAATGCTTTAAAGTGTTTAAAAATCAAAATTACGATTTTTTATCAAACATTTGTGAAAAAATCTATAATAGCCATTAACAATATTTATCTTATATCATTATTTATCTTATAGTATATTGCTATTCGAATTATCTTATACAGATATTCCAAAGAACCTTTTTGCGAGTAGTATCAATGTTCCTTTTATATAATTTCAATTCTCTCTTTGGCAAATTGTTTATCCACCGCGGAAGAGCATTTGAAGGGAAGTTCACGCCTCTTTCCTTAACGAAGTTATAAAACTTGCCCAGAGAGTTGAACCGCGGATCTCAACCTTCTGAGGCAAGCCCGGTAACCACTGCGCTACGGTTGCTTATGTTATGGTCTTAAATATGTCTAAAAAATTATGAGTTTAGAAAATAACGCAGATGTAAGATATAACCAAATTAAAGCACCGACCTTGCTGATGCTATTAGAATGCTAATCTATGATCTGCCAAAATAACTTAAATTGCTGCTAAAACGACTGTAATTATGCTATCTTCAAAGAAGTGTGCTTTAACGATAATTTTCTATTTTAATATTGTATCAAACATTATGTGTATAAACACTTGTTTATGCGTAGGAGTACTTTAAACATACTTGCTTAAAACATGTTTAGCAAAATGTTTCGCTAAATTATTACAGTCATCAGCTAGATTAAAAACAAAACTTTTGTAGCCTTCCATAATACCAACCAGCAAGCACCACAGTATAAAGCATTTTTTTCTTTATCTACTAAAGCTTACTTAAGTATGAATATTTAATGTAGAAACGTTGCAATTTTTATTACCTAATAAAGAAAGTTGTGTTAATGTTAGGTTTTTTTTTTTAAAAAATGGAGTTTTTTAGCATTGGTCGAATACATTAACAGAAACAAGCTAAGATTGTTGTGCTTCATTAACATCACTGCCAAATTATTGTGTAGTATTCAGGGCCGCCGTGAGCTTTTATGACGCCCGGCGCATAGCAGCAACTAAGTGCCTCTATAAACTTGCATATTTCTAAAAGGAATTTAAATTAGAAGTATGTAAAATTATGAAAGTTAATGATCGTAATATTATTTCTATATGTTTTGCATTTATATTTTCATAAACCACATTTAGATTAAACAACATCTATGATTAGGTTTATTAGGCAGTTTTTTAAAGTTATTACTTAAAATAATTTTTTCTTGCTTTTTTAAAAGCAAAAACTATAATTAGTGTGTCAACTTACGATAGAAATGTCTCCAATTCATTTTCAACTTGAGTGCCCGATAGACGCTCTTGTTCTATTTGTAATCTTTTATTTCAACATGCTCACAACTTTCTGATCTATACAGATGCTGTGAATTGTAATCTTTTATCTAATCAATTTCAATTTACTTAAAACTTGTTTATCTTCTGTGATAGATACTGGCATTGAGTTAAAATTTAGTATGCATATAGATTTAGAATGTTTATAGATAGGAAAATAAGCTCTAAACCGTGATTTACCGTGATCTTTTTGCAATTAGTTTTATAGCGGGAATCTGAGCTGACCATCTGGTTTCTGAAAGGTTTTAAACCTACAATCTAGCGAGATTGCATCAACTACATTCTGCGCTAGTTTATTCCAACGGTTTACAAAACGGTTCGTAAAAAAACCACTGACGTTTTGGATGACCTTAGATTTGCTGGGGTTTCAAAAAGTGCATTTTTCTTAAACTATATGCTGAGTTTGACAAGAAAGGCTGTAGTGTAGTTGTAGAATATAAAATTCAACCTTCTATAAATGATGACCAGTTTTGTATTGCAGTTTGAAATGGGATGACAAGACTTATACAAAAAACTCTAGATGGGGTTTAATCTACAGCTAGTAGTGTTTTTCCATTGCTGGAGAGCTCCGACACTATAATGACAAAAATAAGCATTTGATTGCTAATCCAAGCAGCTGCTTTTATTTGTATTTTTACTTTGAATTTGTTGGATATTAGTACTCTAAGGTTGCGTTCAAAGTATGTTAAAACTAGATTGCGTCTGTTACCATCAGTATCAGCCATGGTGTTGATATGGTTAATTAGTTTTTCCGACAACCAACTTGCGTTACTTTGAACTTCTATACGTTAAAATTCACATGCCAGTTGCGCAAATAATATACATGGTAAATGTCCGATCCCATTAGAATATTGCGGAATTCAATCCGATATATTGAGACTCTGAAGTTCGATTGTGTACAGTATTTCATAATCCTATCTTTGATAATACTTTCTGTCACCTTTGCACGGTATAAAGGTGAGAGATATCAGCTTGTATTTATAAGCATACGCTTTGTTTTCGTTTTCGAGACGGGACATTTGCTTTTTCTTTTTTAATACTATGTTATCCAACTACCTGTCCAGATGTTGATAATGTGTCACAATATTGACAATAACATGCTAATATTTGCATGCATTTTTGCACTAAACTAATTTTAATAGCTTAAGGAGTAGGTATAACACCTGCCTAAAAGCTTTGAAAGGTAGTTCACAATTGCATACAATTCACAGCATCTGTATAGATCAGGAAGTTGTGAGCATGTTGAAAATGCCGTATTATGTATGCACAAATATCTTTGATTAGAAATTGATAAATACAAATTGATATATACAGCTTTGATTGTATGCAGCGTAATAAATTTTATCATCATGATTTTTTTAATGGCATTAGCCAAAAAAGTAATTTATTCTATGATTTGACTAGCTTGATATAGATTAGATGTATTTTTTACACCAAAACTTTGAAAAAATTTTTTATAAGAATTAACTATATTTGCTAAAGTTTAACAACTCTCTACGGAGTGTATTTATAATGTAAAGTGTTTATGATTCTGGCGCCCCTAATACCTTTGCGCCCAAGGCACATACGCCCCCTTTGCCCTATTCCTCGTGGCGGCCCTGGTTATAGGGGATGACAACCCACCTGAATAATAAAATATAGATTATTTTATCATTCAGGAGGGTTATTAAAATTGCTTTTAAATTTAACTGTAGAAGTAAGACTGGACACTTTGTTAAATCAAAAAGAGGAAAAATTGTTTTATTTAACAATCTTGATATTTGAATTATCTAGGTTTGAATATTGCTGGTAATCAACTTATCTGGATCTTTGCCGGAAATTTTTATGGACGAATGCAGGAAGTGTGAAAAGTTACTAGACTTTATTAGACTATATAGACTATATAGAAGTTATTGACAAGATACTATTGACAAACTCTGTTCTGCCACAGAAGAAAGCCACGTCAATATGTTCATTATCACAATTGAATAACTATGACTTGAACAATAATTATTTATTTTATATCATAATCTTTTTTGTATACTTAAAAATTTAAATAGAATTTTACGGTTTTGCCGTAAAATTCTATTTTACGGCAAAACCGTATCTCTATTAGCTGGTTTTTTAAAATAAAGTTCTTTATCAGAGTTAGGTTTATGTTAGGGTTTGCTGGCACTTCATTAATGTGTTCTAAATAATAAATAACACTGGATTTAAAAATATTTTGAATAAAAAAAATAGTCTAACATTAAACAGGTCCCTAATATTATTTTTAAAAAAAGTTATAAAACTAAAACTTTAAAATTTCTACTTTATTCAATTTTTTAAAGTTTGTATCAATTTATAAGAAACCAAATAAAATTTCTCCAATTCGCCCCATTTTGAAACAAACTGATTTTAAGAAACTTATTTAAAGAAAAAAAATGCAATAAATAACAATCATATGCTTTATTATCAACTATTTGGTTTTGAATATTATAATTTGTTGAAATTAGTCAGGGTTTAGCTTTGCTCTAAATATATTTTAAAATATTTAGCTACTTCCCTTGTTGACTTTTTTTTACATCAAAGCAAATTTTTATTATAAAATTGCTGCTACAAATTAGATCAAAATTTTTAAACAGATTTCAATTTTCATTAAGATATTTTTAGCGTTCAAAAGATAAGTCCGTTGAGTTGCGCATGCGTTAAATGTTTTAATTGAAAACCACGATTTTTTAATTGAAAACCACGATTGTTTTGATTAGTTACGATGTTTTAAATGAATATCATGGTTGTTTCAAATGAATGTCATGGTTGTTTTAAATGAATATCATGGTTGTTTCAAATGAATGTCATGGTTGTTTTAAATAGATGTCACGTTTATTTTAAATGGATCAAAAACCGGTAGTTGGGAGAATGGAGAAAATGTCCAAGTCAAGTTATAAAAGCTTTTTTCTTAGAAGTACATAACCTTTTTTGGAAATTTTTATGTATATGTATATACAGTTATATACAAATGATATTTCTTCGTATATTGCATAAACTTGATGCATAAGAAAATATTATCATTATTATTTTCATTATTGTATTTTTCTTTTTTAATATCAAATTACAATATAAACATCTGCGAGTTAGAGCTCAAAGTCTTTATCAAAAAAATTTGACTGACTTATTTATCGAAAATTTTTTCGGCTGAAAATTTATCGAAAAAAATTGAGTTAGCGAGTTTAATATTTACATACTTCAGAAGCGCATTAGTGAATTTATTTAACATACAATACATACGCTCATGATAACGACACTTATACAAAGCAACCTATAAAGAATGCTTAATATAAAAACTATAGTATTCAATAACTTAGTTTAAAAACTTAGTATTTAGTTTACATTGCTCTGCATCCTTATTTTGTTCTATCATTTTAAATCTTTAGGTACACGTAGCTTTTCTTTTACATACGTTGTTTTTTTAAAAAAAGGGAACAATTTATATATTTTAAAAGTGTGCGGAACGGAAGAGAAAGAGACGAGGCTGCAGCTTTCCTGAACCCTAATACTGATAAATTTTGACTTATTACACAACTGTTATTTGAGTTAACTTTTATATTTTGTTCGAGAATGGTAAAATAACAGGGTTCCTACAGGGTCATTGGTAAAAAAAACAGGACATTTTTAAAAAAAAAACAGGACTGTTGAGGCTTAAAAAACAGGATTTTTCTTAAAAAAACAGGCTATTTTGTGATGCAATTTAAAATATATTATTTAAAAAAATGATAAATGAACAAGTAAAGACGTTTTATAAACAGTAAAAACTGTATATATATATATATATATATATATATATATATATATATATATATATATATATATATATATATATATATATATATATATATATATATATATATATATATATATATATGTGTGGTATAAACTAGGCCTGCAACAAATATGATGCTTTGTGTATGATTGACGATATCGAATTTCTTAAAAAACAAAAAATAAATTTAATTTAATAGAGCATAAACGCAGCGCGAGATGCGTATATGCTCTATTTAACTTGGAGTTTACTTTATACTTATAATATTTGGGGTTAACTTATCTTAATACTTATTTATAACTTTTAGTTAACTATCATTTAAGAATCTTATTTTTATATTTAATAATTATCTTATGTTTTATTTATTTTATAATTTATACTTGTATTTTTATATTTTAGACTTTTGTTTCAAACTTTTTTAAGGAAAGAATTGAAAACAATAATATTTTTTCATATTTTTAAAAATTTTTCAATTGCGAAACCTTTTATTATTTTAATTCTAGTTTTCTTTTCTTTCCTATTTCCATATCCAACTTAGTACTTAGTTTTCTTTTAAGTTTTTGTCCCAACTCTACTTTAAGCTGGCCTTCTAGGAAGACAACCCTTGACATTTTTGCAACACAAACTTTTAATAGTTTGTTTCCCTCGTCCAACATTTTTTTGGCAGAATCTATTTGTATTTTTAGCTGTGATATGGAGTGCTCAATATCTTCAAGCTTTAATTTTCTATCGTTGCGTATTGCCTAAGTGTTATGGAAATAAAATTTAAATCGATGAAGCAATTTTATTTATTTATCTGAAAAGTTTAAATTAAACTTTTTTTTTTTTTAAATCACTCAAAAAATAACGTCCTCGTCTTTTTTTCTTGAAGCTCTACTTCATTTTTCCTTTTCTCAACCAAGTATTTTTAATAGGCTGAACGAGAACTTTTGCATCCATCAACCATTGCTGGAGTTACCTTAATAGCTTCTGAACCACTACTTTGAATAATAAAGTCTTTAATGATTCGAATTGACTCGAGGGTAACTTCACAGATGTTGTTGCCATGTTTCCAAACAGAAATAAATAATAAAAACTATGATAACTAATGGTAGCATTTTAACGAATTCTTTTTTTATCATCTGGACAACACAAAACAACTAATACTGGTAAATTTACCTCGAGTAACCTTTTGTTGATAGAAAATCCTCTTTCTGAATCTGCATTTCCATGTGGCAGAAGTAAAACTGTTAATGCCAAATTGGCAAGATGAATGTACTTTGCACTGCCATTTTCGTCTTCTAAACAGCGAATCAAGTAAAATAACTATATCAATTAGTTATGAAATGAAGAATAGTGGGCTGGTTTAATCAAGTGTATTATCTATTTTCACTGAAAAGCACAAAATAAAATATTTTATACATTAGAAAAATCCTATAAAATAAAAGTTACTTTACCTTTTTCCAATATTCTTTAATATCTACATTGACATCAGTGTTTGTAACCGATATTCCATACTGGCTATAGTTGCCCAATATGAAGGACGTGTTATAGAAACTTTAAGAGAAAATTCTTCTTTCTTTGAAAAATCTGTTACTTTATCATTTTGAAATTCTTGAAACTCTTTCTTGACAATATCGCAGAAGTCAAACTTTGAAAATGTTTTCTTAAAGACATTTTGAACCAATGAGTCTAAGCCTAAAAATACTTCTTTTGATAATCGGTCAACTGCATCAACTGCTTTCAAGTCATCATGTTTCTTAGGATGTAAGTATATTGCATTATGTATCACCTGAAAATAAAATCAGCTGGCAAACCATCACCTGCTAAATAATAACCAATATGGTTTTCGAAAACACCATTCAACAGAACACGCTTTAACCAAACTTAACAACTAAAATTTCAAATGGGTTTGACAACAATAAATACACTCTTGGGGTTTTTCTCGATCTTTCAAAAGCGATTGACACAGTTGACCACGAGACTCTTTTTTATAAACTGTATAATTATGGAATAAGAAATAACAATTTAAAATAGTTTCGCTCTTACCTTACTAATCGGAAACAAGCTTTATCATATAACAACACTATAACACGACTTGACAACATTACTTGTGGGGTCCCACAAGGATCAATTCTTGGTCCATTGATATTCCCCGTTTACATTAACGATATCTAGTTATCTTCTAACATACTTAAGTTTGTCCTTTTTGCTGATAATACGCAAGTATTCTTTAGCCTCACAAACATTAGCCTATTATTTAACACTGTTAATCAAGAACTTGAGAAACTGAACGAATGGTTTAAGGCTAACAAACTATGTCTAAATGTCGAAAAAAGTATATATACTCTTTTTAAAAAATTATCAAAATTTGAAACCCTCCCCATAAAACTACCTAGTTTACTAATTGATAAAACTAAACTTAAACGAGAATACTCGATCGATTTTTTAGGCGTAATTCTAAATGAACATATTAGCTAGAGTAATCATATCAAAGTTTTCAAAAAAAGTTAAATGTTTTAGTTTGTCATGCAGTGTTTTGTGAACAATTTTTTTCTTTCTGCTAATTGATTTATATATTAAAGAGTATCAAATTATGTTCGTCTTAAGATGCTCAAGAAAAAAAAAAAACTTTTTTCTTTTTCAATTTTCATGATGTTTAAAACCGAAAAAAAAGTTCAAATCCAACTTCCGTGAACTCGCAAAAATTATGGTATCAAAAGGTATCAACCAAACTGTTATTAAATAACGTGGAATTGAGTCTTTTTTTAAGAAATTAAAAAATTAGTTGCGACTTTTTGCGACTATGCAAGAAATTTCTATTTGAAGTTGGCCCTACCTAGATTATAGCCAATTTTCAATTTTTTGTTTTCCCAAGTGATATTTGATCAAAAGTCTACATAAGACTTTGTATTCAATAATCAATTGAAAATGAGTTTATTATTGATAATTGACATTTAATTAGGTAATTATTTGCATATGTGTTATTATTCTATGCTTAAAATTAACATTCCATGCTTGAAGTTAGCATAAATAAATAAAAAATTAAGAAGTTGAAAGAATAAAAAGTTATATATTCTACTTAAATTAAAAGCAATGGATTTAACAACTAAAGATATTATTAGCTGTTTCAAATATTCAATAAAAAAAGAAAAATATAAACAACGCTTCACTTTTTATAACTTCTAGAGTTTGTAAGAGTGATGGTAAAAAAGAAAACTTGGTACAAAAGTTAAATGGAGTTGAATCTAATTACCAAAGATTTTGGAGAGATTCATCAAGAAACTTAACTTTTTTTGAAAAGAAACACGAAAAATGGTTAAATTAAAAGTTTGAAATAGACTTTTTGTCATTGTAATTGGCACAAAACATAAAAGCCCAATCAAAAAAAGATTTTGATGATATGATAAACGTCAGATAATTGCTCTCTTGCAATAATCTGACGTTTACTTCTCTTACTCATATCATTAAAATCTTTTTTTGATTGGGCTTTTATGTTTTGTTCTGCTCTCTTGCAATTATCTGACGTTTACTTCTCTTACTCATATCATCAAAATCTTTTTTTGATTGGGCTTTTATGTTTTGTTTTGCTCTCTTGCAATTATCTGACGTTTACTTCTCTTACTCATATCATCAAAATCTTTTTTTGATTGGGCTTTTATGTTTTGTGCCAATTACAATGACAAAAAGTCTATTTCTATTTCTCATACAAATTCAAATTTTGATTCAATTGAAAAATCATTACTTATAGCCCGTTGAAAAGTATATAATCAAAAGGATTATTCTTTATTCAATGTGTTAGCACATGTCATCAAAAATAAAGATTTACATCATATGTTTGTTCAGTTGACAAATGACAACGATAAAATGACTGCTGAAGAAGCCGCTGCGATAATAATTGACGTAGATCTTAGCATAACTGGCTATAAACAAATCCAACAGGCATCTGAAATAAGATATCCATCTAACTCAACAGTTGAAACAGCACTTAAGTTGTATAGTTCACAGGATAATCACTTGGAAGTAGATTTACAAGCACTTATAAATCATACCGCTGAAAGAGTTGTAAAAATGGGTCAAAAAGAAACAATGGATTATTTAAATATCAATAACAAACTAAGTGCAAATATGTTACTTTTAAAATGTTGGGGTATGGATGGATCTACTGGGCAAGTTTTGTACAACCAAGCGCTTTCCGATTCTGTTGACAGTCGAGATTCAAGCATGTTTGCAGTTGTAACAACACCTTTGAGGCTCAGTGTGTCAAATTCAAAAAGTGACATTTTGTGGGCCAATTTAATGCCTCTTAGTGTAAGATTTTGTAGGCCAATTGAACTTCTTTTTATCAAAGAAACTGCCGTAGTCGTTTTAGGAAAAAAACGTCAAATAGAAAATGAAATTTTGGATTTGCATTCAGTGTATATTGAACAGGTTAATGGAAAGTTTGCTATTATTGATTTCAATTTTATTTTGTGCAGGATTAATGGAAAAGTTTTAGCAATTATAACAAACACATCGTCAACGCAGTGCTGTTGTATTTGCGGAGCTACACCAACTGCAATGACTTGTTTGAAGAACTTTCTAAGTGGATATACAGCAAAAAAAGGTACACTTATCTATGGAGTATCTTCGTTACATGCTTGGATAAGATTTCTAAAGTGTCTTTTACATATTTCATACCAACTCGAATTCAAAAAATGGAGAGTAATCAAAGAATTCATGACAGTATACGATAACAAAAAGAAATTTATACAGCAATTAATGTTCAAAAGGAAGCATCTCCGAGTTGATTTCCCCGCAGTAAGTGGTGCAGGAACATCTACCACCAGAAATGTTTGCAGAAAAGCGTTCTCTGACCCAAAAGAACTAAGCAAAATATAAGGGATTGATAAGATTTATTAAAATGTTCAAAAATATCTTAACTCCAATAAATTGTCAGCAAACATTAAATCCAAAGTTAATTGAGCTATACTGTAAAACAGTATACCATCGATATTTAGATCTGTATGATTGGTATAAAATGCCGTCAACAGTTCACAAAGTTCTTGCACATGGAGCAGAAATAATGATAAACTCTCCAGTTCCCTTGGGAGTTTTAGCCGAGAAAGCATCTATATGCCGAAATAAATATTATAGACGATATCGTGAACTACATGCTCGTAAATGTTCAAGACAAGCAAATTTTAAAAACATATTTAACCGTGCAATGAAATCATCCGATCGTCTTATTAGTTCTATCTCCTTGGAATCTAGACGGGCGAAGAAAGTTGTGCTCAAACTTCCAGAAAAAGTAAAGAGTTTTTTAATTTTAGAAGTGGACATAAGGGATAAAGAAAGGAATCCGACAGAACTAGAATCCTCAGACTTAGAATTATCGGAACCAACAAAAATTATTAATTTAAAAGATGAAATAATGAACGATTTAGAAGCTACTAATGAAGATTATTTGGAAGATAAAAACATTGACGTGTGAAATAAATATAGCAATATTAAAAGTAAAAGTTGTGAAAAATTATTACTTCGAAGAAAGTTTTTTTAATATTCTCTTTTTAAAATTAAAACAAGTTTGTAACCTTTTGTAGAAGTACTAGTGTCCTCTTCGGTATTTATGGCCTACTACACAGTTTACTAATTAGGTCTGTGAGGGTAATGGGTTATCTTTACAAGTCATCTGCTCCAACGAAATAATATAATTAATAATAGATAATATAATCAGTGGGCGGCTGGTTGTTCGGAGTTGTCCCCTAAAAAACAGTCCTAAATTTTTCCTTCATTAAGTTTAACTGTAAAAAAAAAAAAAAAAAATCGAAGTTTGTACTTTTATAAAAAACTCTTAAAATTGGATCAAAACGCAGCGCCGTCCAGGTGCTTGAACTAAATTAAAAAAATTAAATGAAAGTTATTTCTTTCTTCAAAACTATTTTTGGCCACCCAATTGTATAAAATTACGACATAGTGTTATGTATAAAACAAAACATCTTCTGAACACAAATTGTTTAAAAAATATTTATTTTGCATTTATTCATAGCTACATCAGCAACTGCAACATTATCTGGGCAAGTACTTATCCTTCAAAGTTAAATACGATCTACAAAATACAAAAACTAGCAAGTCGCTTGATATTAAATTCAAATAAATACGCTAGTGCCAGACCTCTATTAAAAGAAATTGGAGTGCGTGATGTCTATGAAATAAACATTTTTAATATACTTATTTTTATGTTAAAGTTAAAAAATGGTATACTAACAAGCATTTTCCAAACTTAGTTTTTTTCATTTAACCACAAATACGAACCTAAATACTCAATAAATAACTTTATTATACCAAAAGCATTATCAAAACAAGCTGATTTTTCGATGTCTTGCCGAGGGCCGCGGTTAAGGAACTAGCTTTTAACAAGTAATATAAAAACTTTAACTTCAACTCAACGTTTTAAACTTGCAACAAAGCAAAACTAATTTGATTTTGATGCAAAGCAATTACTATCCTTTTATTAAAAACTTTTGATAATCTTAATTATTTATTGTCTTATAAATTGACGCAACATCTTAATTATATTATATATTACTTAAAACATGTATGATATTATTCTATTTTACAATAATAACGCAATTTGTAAAATGCAATATTTATTATATCTTACGCAATTTGTAGATGGAATATAAAACAGTTTTATTTGGTTTTGTATGTAAATATGAACGGACATATATTTGTGTGTATGTGCGTGTATAATATAAATAAAATAGAGAATTAAAAAAATAAGAAGAAATAATTTTTTTCTGAAAATTGATTGTTAAATTAGTTTTCGCTTTAGTTTCTTTTTTCCTTTTTATCGGCTGATTTTTTTAATTACATTAACGGGGCTGGATGAAAAGATCATGTCTTCTGCAAGCTCCGGTCGAAACTTTAATATTGTAAAAACATTGTAAAAGCTTATGTTTTAATGACGAAATAAAAAAATAATAATAAAAGAATCATATAAAGTTTATCAGATTTTTGTTGACTGCCACAAGTGCACCGAATAAAATTGCAAACATTAGTGTAAGTGCAAATTGGCATTTCGCACATATGCTAATGTTTGCAAATTGATTCGGCGCATTTATGCCTCATCGCACTTATGTGGTTTTTGTAACTTTTTCACACTTATTCCAATGTTTATAAATTTATTCGGCGCACTTATGCCAATGTTTGTAAAATCATTCGGCGCACTTATGCCAATTCTTATAAATTTATTCAGCGCACTTATTCTAATTTTTGTAACTGATTCGCACTTATGACAGTTTGCACTTATGCCAATGTTTGCTAATTCTTATGGCGAACATGTCAGTTCGCACCTGTGGCAGTTTTTGAAACTGCGTCGCACTTATACAAGTTTGCACTTACGCCAGTTCGCATTACGCCATTCTCACTTATGCCAGTTCGCACTTATTCAGTCGTCTTACAATAAACTATTGTTTTCTCATAAGGGATTTGTAGGAGTGGTGGATGAGTAAACGGTATTTTCTACAAAAACTAAGAACAAAATAAAAATTATTTGAGGATATTTTGTTAAACAAAAAAGTGTAACATTAACTTAGCATAAATGTTTAATAAATTACCAAAACCAAAATATTTTCAAAATTTGTCATACAAAAAAACATATAAAAAAAAGTGTTGGCTGAACTTGTTCCAATATCTTTATTAACAATTTCATTCGACTTCTTTTGATAAAGCCTGCTATATTACCGAAAATGTTAATTCCAAATCACCAACAATATGAATATTGAAGCCATAACATGATTCAAAAACATTTAATATGATTTTTTAATCTTAACAAAATATAAAAAAACAAAGAAATTTATACATAAAACTACCGAAGTATCTTAAATGAAATCATAAGTTACGCTTAACACTTTGTTTTCACTTGTTATATTTTATCCTGAAAAAAAGAAAATCTTTGAAAAATAGGAGAACCATCACCATTGATTATTAGTTTTCAATTTTTCTTTTAAACATGATTTCAAATTATCGAAATTTTAACTAGGTTATAGAAGCTCTACAATAAAGAAATCACGAAACTGTATATAAAAATAAATAAATCGATGAAACTTTACTACATTACTACGTCATAAAAAACACGTAAGATCTTGATATGAGCGTGAAAGTCGGACTCAAACTGTTCAATGAAAAGTTTTTAGTTTTTTTTCTCAGTAACGACAATAACTAAAAGGAAAAAAAGGGTTTTTATTGCAGTAACAAAGAATAAATTAAAAAAAAAAAGTAAACTTTAAATAAACAATATACATCAAATTTTAATTTGTCTAAAAATTTATGTAAAATTTATTTGAAGCTTAACAAACCTAAAACCTGTGAGAAAACAATATTATTATAAAAGATAAGTTTGTCTATTAAAGAGAAAAAAAAATTAAATGCACAATTGAAGTTGTAACGTATGCAGAATTATAACTCAAAAAAACTTACTGACAATAATTGCAATAATGACAAGAAGTACAACAATAAGTATGATCCACATCTAAATCAAGATTACTTTTAAGTTAACTTTTCAAATAATCACTTGGATAAAAATTACACAGCGTTTAAGTTATTTAATTATTAATCTAAAAATATTTAATAAATTTATGTAAAATAAAATAAATATAACCCTTTACAGGTCGGTACTTGAATAATTAACAGAAGAAATTTCATCTTTCCTTCAATAGAAACACTTGGTGTATAGAATAAATCTCAGAATATCAAATCACAAAATAAATCTCAGAAATGGCTGAGGTCAGCCATTTCTGAGATCTATTTTGTTGACATATAGCAATTTTCACCGGTTAGAGTAGAAATTAAAGAAAAATTAAAAAAAAATAAATCTTTATTAAACAAGAATTAACAGCCCATAAAAATAAAAAACCATGATTATATGATTTTTTCCTGAAACATGAAAAGTACAAATGTCAATTTTTAACTCATGGCCCAATGAAGGTCCTAATTTTTATGAAACTGATAATTACAATTTCTTCCATTAGTTAAATCAGAATTAGTTAATTTTTGCTTCATTGGTCAGCCTATGGGTCTGTCAACTGGTTTACTTTTCATTATTAAAACATTAGCAATTTGGCTGCTAAATTGAAGAAGATTGAGTTAGTTACCCTTAGGAATATTTAACTGGTTAGCTTGTCTTTTATACAGCAACCAAGCATTTATCTTACATATATCCATGCAATCAACAAGTACGTGGAAGTACTATCTTTTTGTTTTCATGGGTATTAAATATAAGCTAATAAGCATGTCAGCCAAATCAAAACCACCCATTCCAGAATTTTATGCTTTTACAATTTCTGGGCAAGGTACTTGAATGTATTTCTTATTCTTTTGGTTCCATCATTTCAGATTACCAGATATATTAGCTAAACAACACGTTGAGGTGATAAGAATACATTTGTTATCAAACCATCTAAAAAACGAAAGAACCGAGTTCACATCTACTTTATATGGAAAGGATCTTAAACCATGTTTTTTAAAATTTTTCTCAAAAAGTAGTAGGCATTTTGCTATTTGATTTGAACAAATAGTTGCAGTCGTCAATATGCCTTGCTGTTTTAGTTTTAAGCATAAAGAAAGAGTTAAAAAACCAATTGATAAAAACAATTTTTAGTTTAAATTTTTGAGTATTTGCTCAGCCAATCTTAAAACAACATTCTCTGCTGAACAATCTTCTCTCCTGCTGCTTTTAGCCCCACTATATAAAAAAATATTCATAAATTATTCCACTTGACCCAAATTGAACAAACATTTAAAAACCCAATTTGTGAGGCTTTTTCGGATTATATTAGCCAATACAACTAAGTTTCGTTTTAGCAGACATTATTTGCTCATCAATAGAATGTATGGTTCTGGCTTAATTTTGTAACAGTTATCTTGTACCATTTCTAATACTAGTCTGATTTTTAAAAGTTTATCACCCTTATTTTTTGCTTCATCTTTTATGGAATTGTTAACTATATCAAGATATCGTCTTAGAGCTTTATATCTATTATTTGGCATCATCAATAAGAATATAATAATACATCAGCAATAGAACTAATTTTGATTCCATTCATCTAGTACAAAGGGTAATTTAGCAGCCTTACAATAACCATTAACATTAGGGTGGGGCAAATCTGAAAGTTTTTCTATAACAAGCTATTTCTAAGGCAAAATGTGAAGCTGAATTCAAATCTGGAAGTATTATTGGCCTGTGACAGCAGTTTTGGATAGAAATTTGCTTTTTTTTTTCAAAATGGCTGCCAAAAATTGAAAAAATATTTTTCCGCAAATATATGTGTGTAATATATCATTCTATATGTTTTCTTGTGTGCTGGATCCAAAATTACAGAAACTTTTGTGTTAAATAGCATTTAAGATCAGGAACATGTGTTTCCTGTCCATAAGTATCGCAGAAATAAATAGAAAATGTTTAAAACTTAGTAAATGGTTGCAAAGGTAGACATGCAGTTTTGTGTGCTTGTACTTGACTACAAAGGCGCCTATGTGACCAGCAGCACATTCAGTCTGGTATAAATAACCTATCTACATGACCAAATGAAGTGCCTACGTGATTAGCAGCATCTTCATTTTCCTAAAAAGGTCATTGTTTTGACGCAGATTTTACATTTGAGGTCTTGACGCACACCAATCCACCATGCAAAGAACACAGATAGTTCAGTCAAACTAGAAGAGATGCTGTAACTAGCGAAATCGCAGGGGTAGTATACTGAGTAGAACCAATGTTTATTGGTAAATCCAAGTTGCAAACTGGTGCACATTTAATAGGACAGATGATACACCTGTGTTTAGTGAGACTTAGTTCTAAAGTTTTCACATACAATGATGCAAGCAAAATAGTGGCACAGGAACTATCTGACAACTGGATATCGAAGAGCATCTATCCACTGTATCAACAAAACATAGCCAAAAAGATAAGAGAAGAATACCAAACTTTCATGACTGGTTAAAAAACAAAAATTCAAGTTACAAAAAAAGCGAGTCAATGTATAGAGAAAGCTCAAGATTTCACAAGTGTATGACAAGCAGAGCCTATGACATCAGATTAAATGATGTGGCATACCAATGGAAATTGGAAGAGTTGTTCTGCATTAAAATGATAGATAAAGATGAGGCATTATGATAATTGCCATGGAAATTATGATAATTGCCATGGTTCTTACTTGGCAATTCGTACATCGACAGTTTCACGGAAATGGAAAAAACAGGTAAAGAGAGAGAGAGCAGGTAAAGAGGAAAGACATCAGTCAAATGAGAAAAAGTGGAAGGCTATGGAGGAAACCATTAAACAGGAAAAAGCATGCAGAATTCTGAATTAAATGGATGCCCTAAACACGGAACCAACTCGGAAGACCAAGATCAAGACTTCCAATCATGCCAGAAACACGGTCTGCAAGATTGAGAAACAATCCTACTAGTCCAGGAGATATGTTCCCAAGGAATCAGATAAGAACTAGTCAAAAACGTTTGGAACTTATAATAAAATGCACAATCCAGTGCTTATGCGACCACAAAATCAGTCATGGTGATGCAGTTGGTATCATTGTAAAAATGATAACATCATCTTTGGTCAGAAATGGACAATCAATTCAAACTGGCTAGATGAAGATTTGAGTGATTCAGAGTCAGACTTAAATGAACTGGAAAAGAGCGCAATCACTGACAACCTGAAAAGATATCACTCTACTAGAGATCTCATCTACGTTTTCCCCTCTGCAAGGACTATAGATAGATATTTGGAAGACACATCTTACTTCAATCTCTAGATGGAAGCAAATTATCTTCTCACTTATCGCAAATGATGTTGCTACTGTTGGCTTTGATAAACTACCAAAGCTGCCGGCCACAAAATGTTTAAAAAAAAAGAGTCTAGCAAATCACATCATATTCTAATATACAGAATACAAAGGCTGGATGAATCTTAAAAATATTGAACATTGCAGATTTAGAGGATTCAGAGGTTTTGTTTCTAATCCTATTGGGCGAATTGCTGAAATATTGAAAGAGTTTGTAACCAGGAGACAATCAACCCAAGACTTTTTTGAAGCGACTGTGGACAAAAGCTTGAACAAACTTGTACAACTCATATCAGTTTATATACAGAACAACTGGTTCATTCTCTGTTCAGAAGTGTATTCTAAAGTAGGCAAGATGGTTATTTTTACTGCATTGGAATTACTTTGAATTGACAAGAGAAGAATCAACAAACTGAGAAGTACTAAATATGATTCAAGCTGGAGCGGTGTGCAGGAGTTTTTTAAATAAAAATGATCACAACTGATAGAAGCAAGAAGCAATGTCGACTTCTTGCTTCTATCAATATCTTGGCAGAAATTATAGACATATTGATTCGACAGTTAAAAAGAGATTGACTTTTTTTCTCCAGTCATCTATCGAGACATACAGAAAGACTCTGATTTTGAAAGTGAGAGAACAAATGGCAAAACTCCAAAAATGTGGGTCAGAGTTCGCAAAGCTGGACAATCATATAAAAATATGTGGTGGAGCTACATCAAAACAGACCATTTCTAGAAAGAATGTTGTGACATCCAATGCTTACTTGCTGAATCCAGATTTTTTAGAATCAAAAGGAAGCAAAAAGAAGATATGTTGGAAATGAGCAAGGAATTCCTGCGAAGTAAGACAAATCAAGAAGCTAGAAGCTGATTTCTTAGCTACAGTGAAACAGGCTTGCCAACTAGCGGTGATTAAATGTCAAAAAATGAAGATAAAAAAACATGGAAAAACTTGAGCTTCTTGAAAAGTGCAAAGATTACAACAGCCCTACGCCTAAGATATTTTGGAGTTGCTCAAAATGAAACAACTGAATAATGAAATTTTGTACCTAGGACTGACGATAGTGCCTGAAATTTAATTCTGAAAAATTCAAAATGTTGAATTTCACAATTGACCAACTAAGATGTTCGATTGGTAACGCAATAAAACTAGAAAATAAACTTTCAAACAACATTAATACACGTACAAAACATGTGAATATTTGTTCATGTGATTAATGATATTGATTATTAAAGTGGTCAGAGTTTATGACTTTTAAACAGCTTGCAGAATTCTTAGTTCATTCAGTTGATTTGTATACTATAGTATACAAGACAGAACTAATTAAAATAGAAAATGTAACATTTGACATCTAATTAAATAAATTTAAAAAAAATCTAAAGAAGTAATAACAATATAGTTTAATATGTATTACTATTTAATATACAACTGTTTAAAAGACTTAGCGGACTTAACAATGTATTTAAAACTAAATAAGTAACCTCAAGATGGCAGATCAAGGATGGCAACTTTATGTCTAGTCTTTTTCCTAGAGATCACGTGTCCAAAATTTGAAGAAAAAAAAATTACTTCCAGCAAGATTGCAACTAAAGTTTTTAAATACTGTTTAACAGTAATAGTAAAAAAGTTATTTTGTGAAAAAAAATCAGAAATAGCCAACTTCTGTTTTTCAAAAGTCTGTTTTTATTTTGATTTTTTGATTTTTAAACTAAAATTAAAAACTTTTTTCATGTGGTCTTCATAACAATTAAATTTTAATTTCATATTGCAATGCATTTTGGCTGTATTAAGTTTCATTCAAACTAAGATTTTTTGATGAAAATCAAAAAAATTTCAAATAAAAGTGAAAATAAAAGTTTTTTTAAGTTTCTTAACAATAACATGTTTACTAAAATATTTATAATAGTAATTTCTTTCACTTTTCAATTATAATTTAATTTCAATAATAATTTTAATAAAAATAATTTTAAGTTAATAAGTAATTGAATAACTTTAGTAGCACGATTTTTTTAAACAACAAACCAAGTACAAGGGGTAGCACTAGAAAGTTTTTGATTTTAAGGGTTTTATTTTATCTATCTAGTACTAGGTTTCTTAAGAGTTTCTTAAGTTATAAATATAGTAAAAAATAAAATAATAATGATATGGATTTAAACTCCCTGCTACTGGAAGCAGTATAATAAAACTTTATTTATTATAAGATATTTTGGGTTTATTAATACTCACAATAAAACTGACAATATCACATATAGAACAGGATTAATTAGAACTTTTATTTTCGTGCAATTCACTTGATATGGTTGAAATAGTCAAGCATTATCTAAGTATCAGGCTTGAACAGGAATGCAGTGCAATCGCACGCTTTAACTGACTATAATTTTTTTCTTTATAATCTGACCATAGTGGTTTCTTTACAATTTGACCATGGTAGCTTTGATGTTTTAACAATTTAAATGCTATGAAAAAAATTGTTACGTTATAAATAACTTTTAATTGTTGATCTTTTCTAAAGCTTTTATTTTACGCGAAGGTTTTAAACAAAATAAAAAATTAATTATAGTGATCGTTTAAAATAAACGCATTTAGTGTAAACTAACAGATGTTATCTTTAAATTTTTTTTATGTAGGCATATATTTTTTATGATAAATTTAAACGTTTGAAACTATTTTTCTATGTCTTTCTAAAAATATTTTGAAAGATAATTTTTTAAGTTACTTTAAGTTATGAATAAGTTAAATTAAATCTTCCGTTGCACAGCGGGGCAGAAATGCTTCAAAACTGGACATTTGACGAAAATTAAAAAAAGGCATTATGAAGAGCTTTTTGATGGTAATGCATAAAAGTGTCTTTGGTCCTTCTGATCCACGTGCTTTTTTTAAGGAAGGACTGACCTTTAACCCTGTAGAACCCATAATCTAGATCAATTCTTTTGTTTAAAAAAAAACTTGTGCAAGCGAGTTATTAGTACTATTTTGTTTTTATAGTGTTAAAGGTAAAGTTTGTTAAAAGTTCCAAATTTTTTTCAGGACTTCTTCAATTTTAGGTTTGCCGCTATTTTATGGTAATGAAAAAATATTTTTAAAGTGTTTAAAATATACATTAATAGGTCTTTAAAAAAAGTGCATTTTAAATATTTTATTTTATTATTATTATTTTTTAAATGCGTTTTTTGCTTATGTCATCACTTAGATACAGTTTCAAATTTTTTTTTAATGGAATTGGCGACAATTACAGATTGGAAAACTTTTTTTTTCTTCACTTTTGTGTGAATTAGTGGGAATGTGTCAATTACATCAATAGAAACCAGGTAACGAAACCAAATCATGAACACTTAAACTAATGACGTTCTTTTTTTCTTTTTTTTTTGTAACATTTGTTATGAGCAAATTAAGCAAAAAAAACTTTTTGAGTAAGTTTTTTTGAGTGACTTTTTACATTTAATTCAAATTACTGTAATTTATTTTAGTGAATCATTTAGAATACGATTTAATATTATTTATTCATGCAACCTTTTAATTTTTTTCCTTTTTTATATTATCACCTACCAGTTTTTTAAAAAACTTTACTCGAAAGTACTCAAAAATACATTTAAAATGTCAGACACTTGTAAATAAATGTTTAAAAAACTTTGGAGTAACTTTTCCTCAGTCTAACAAGTGCCCTTAAAATAATTATTTAACTTAAAAATCCAAACAAAAACAAAAAAACAAAAAAACAAAAAAAAATGTTCTCTAATTTTAAAGCTATTCTGCCCCACTGTGCGTTGCAATGAAATGATTTGATTACTTTATTTTTTCTGTTTTTATTTTTATAAAGAATTGTTAATAACTTTTTTTTGTAACTTGACTAACTAATCATTACTATTTTAAATAAATTTAGGTATTTTTTTAAACAAATTTTTTTTTTGTAACTTTTTGAAAAAAATTAATGTTTATACAATTTGAAAATAATATAACACTTTTTAATAATTTAAATAAAATTTGTTCATTCATTAAAAATTTGTTAACGTGCATTCATTAAACAATCATTAAAAGTAATTTGTAAAGGCATAACTTTATAAAACATTTAGAAAATAAGTTTTAAAGTAATTCATTTTAAACGCAATTAAAAACGTAATAAAAAGTAATTTTTGCTTTGAGTTTGAGTTTTTTGAGCTTTATTTTAGTGCTTATGCATTTTTTTTTTGTAAGGAATTGTTTTCTTTTTTCACAATTTATTTTTAAATTTTCTTCGTAGTTTAAGTTTAGCTTGCGTTTCTTTTTTTCGTATATTTCTAAAATCATTTCTAAAACATCTACAGTCGTGGTCAAGTTATCAAAAAATTAATCATTTGCATGGCCAGCAATAGCGCTCAATCGCACACCATTCCTGTCCAAGCCTGAAGTATATGTAAAATATTGTTGAAAAAAGACTTGGTTACATCTAAACAGGATGAAACGCCAATTAACAAGAAATATATTTGCAATTTAGATGCTACTGGTCAATTTTGTCTTAACCATGGTCTACTCTACTAAATTATGGTCTACTACTAATCATGGTTTTGTCATAAACATAGACCTTGGAGGATGCAATACTTAATAAGATAAAATTTGATATCGAGGAATTAATTGATGCCTGTGATGATAATAACAATGGAAAGGATGCTTTTAGCAAAGACACCAAAAATCTATATTAATATATCGCTGCTGCAAAACGAGACTTAAGTCCATTTTTGCTGTTCTGAGAAAAAGGCATTTAATGTTTTCAATTCATCACTGTGTTTGATCTTCTTAATTAAACCAAATTGTTTTTAAAATACTTATAGAATATGTTATTATTTTTCATAATACAACAAATAAAAATTTAAGAGAAGCAACAATGCAAGTGGACTTGAGATTATTTCAAAACTACATAAAATATGAAAAAATTCTACAAATTAAATTGTCGCTGCAAAACAAGACCATCTTAAGTCTGTTTTGGCTGATTTTTTCAATTAAATATACATGTTTTCAATTATTTATTATATGTATTAAGTATTTTAAACCAAAAAAGTTTTTTTTGTCAAAAAATGGACTAAAGATAGTTTTGTTTTGCAGCAACAATGTCTCTTAATTATTTTTTTTTGGACATCTTTTTTTTAAATTCACCTCCCCAAGGCCCAGAAGGCCACTACAGACGAGGAGGCTACTTAATTGTGGTTATAACCCTCTCTTAACTCTATAACTTCAAAACACAAACCTTGACGAACAAGGCCGCTGCGCGGAGAAACAAGTTGAGCGCGGTACTACCAGGGACATGGTGAGGATCGATCTCAGAACCTCTTGCATATGAAGCGAGGGCTCTATCACTACACCACTATCACATTTTATTTATTTATTTTGGACATAGATATTTGAATTTTATTCATAGTCGCAAAAGTTGAATCAATTTGGTTCCATATTTTGTGAGATGATTTTTGTGCACCTAAGGAGTATTTTAAACCCAAAAATCAATTTTGCTAAAAACGGATTTAAGATAGTTTTGAATTGCAGAGACGATATAGACTATGATTTACTTAAAATTCTTGTGCAAGTTTGTAAGATACAAAAAAAAAAGATTACTCCTTTTGATAAGTCATTATCAACGCTTGTATTTATGAAATATTATGATAAAAAGTAAAATTTATATTAGGATTTTAAGTATTTAACAAAATTATACCTATTTTAAAAAAATAAAATTTCATTTAAATTAAAAAAATAGTAAAACAGCTGTTAATAGTTGTTTTTAAAATTCTTAAACAGCTGTTTCTTAAAAACCACTGCTTTCTGAAAACACTAAAAGTACCTATTGTTCAAGTCATTATTTACAAAACGTAAAGTAGTTTAAGAACAAGAAAACAGTTGGCAGAAGACAAAAAAGTGTAAATTGTAGAAATTAGGAAAACATTAAGATGGAAGAGAATTTTAAAGCATTGATGTTTAAAGAAAAAAAGCTTTCATGAATTAAAGTTTTTTGATGAGTAGATGCTAATTTTGCAATGAATTAGATATATTGCCATTCATCTAAATAAGAATAACAAAAATATTGCGATAAATATTAGCAATAAACAACTGAGATAAAATTCAACATCCACTACTACCCCCAAAGCTGTCATCGAGTAGAAATCATTTATAGATTGGCTGCACATTCTAAGAGAACAAAAATTGATAACTTTTAAGAGTTGATAATCTTAAATTTAAAAAATTTTAGAGGTAAGATTATCAGGACAATCATTAACAAAGATGAGAAACAACATTGGACCAAAGCTAGAGTCTTGCAGTCCCACAGATGTAAATGGTAATGTAACAGAGTTTTGTTCATCAGGAAGAAAAACGATTAAATAATTTTAAAAATATTAAAGATGCAGATGAAGAAAGCTTAAGAAGAAGAGCAGCATGCCAGACTTCAAAAATTTTTATCAAGAACTTTTAATATATTAAGATTGATTGCTCTTACTTTGACCATTTCATTTGATAGATAACTGAACCTGATACAGTTGCTAATACAGTAATCAAATCAGCAGTAAAACAATAAGATTAAAATCTGTATTGTATGTTAACATTCTGTACTGGTTGTTTGAGAGTTGTCAACTTACTTAGATTTTTTTAAGAAACTTAATATACTTGAAAATGATAGATAATAAAATATTAGAAATTTGTTCTCAAAGACTTTGTTAAGACTGACTGACATGACAAAGACTGATTTGATAATAATTAAAGGGGTCGGAGCAATCATTGAAATTAAAAAAAATAACAACCACAGATTGTCCTTTCCAGTTTAGAATGTATTGGGAGTTCTAGTTTAGGGGAAAGCTTTTGTAGGACTGTGCAATACTGTTGTTCAGAACACAAGTTGTAGAAAAATTTAAGTAAGAAATAATTTCAACAAATAACAATGGTCTTCATAAAAAAAACTTTTTTTTTTGTTGCATGATATAGTTAAACTAATTTTTATGTAATTTTAAACACTGAATCTAAATATAAGCTCTGTTTTTGTTGGCAAGCTCTAGTTTTTTTGCACTAACCGTTTGTGTTAATTTTTAAAAAATATTATTTTTCATAGGTATTTTCATTCAATAGTTATGAAAAAAAAGTAACCATTTCATTGTTTTTTTCAAATTAAATATATATGATGGTTTCTTTAAATCAACATAAGCGCATACATAGTCCCCATTCTGTTATATCTGTGGTTGCTATACACTTGTTCGACAAAAACAGGGTTTCTACTATTGAAAATGAGGCTAAATGTAAGGATTTTAAGGAGATTTAAGGAGATATTTTCCTAATATTTAAGGAGATTTGGTCGCGAACGAAATTTTTTGAAAGAAAAAGTAAGGAGAATTAAGGAGAAAACAGTTACAATAGAAACAGAATCTTATTTTTTTCAATAAATTTTAAATATAAACAGAAAAATTATTATAAATTAATATATTACTTTATATATATATATATAAATATTAATATATATTCGAAATATAGGTTTGCAAACTATCAAAGAACTATATATTTTCTTCTTTATTAACAAGTATAATCCTTCACTTTAACAAAATTTCCTAGATGATTAAAAAATAAAAACAAATAAGGAGAAATTAAGGAGAGCAGTCAAGTTTTACCTTTTTTAAAGGTTATTTAAGAACTTTTAAGGAGGATTTTTTTTTTAAGGATATTTAAGGTTTTTAAGGATGAGTGGGAACCCTGAAAAATGAAATATTACTAATTTTGTAAAACTAGCATACAAATCGTATTTCGATATTAATATTGGTGACCAAGACAAAAAGTGGGCTCTACATACTGTGTGCCATATTTGTGAAGAAAGTCTTCAAGATAGAACAAAAGGAAAACAAAGGAATTTACCTTTTGGAGTCCCCATAGCTTGGAGAGAACCCCTAAACCATGTTAACTGCTATTTTTGTCTTGTTGATACTACTGGTAATTGGCAAAATAAAGAGGCAAAAAATAGCTTATCCCAATACTTCTTCTGCTATTAGACCAACTCAACATTCTGATGAGATTCCTGTTCCAATTTTTAAAGGTTTATTTTTGTCAGATGAGAAGAACTTTTATTAGATTTGGAAGACTTCTCATCTAATACTAAACAATTCAATTTGCCCAGTGTTTTAGTAAGATAGAACTGAATGACTTAATTCAAGATTTATTACTTTCTTATCATGCAGCAGAATTATTAGCGTCTTAATTAAAGGAAAGGAGTTTTCATTGTAAAAGTTTCTTCTTCAAACATTACATTTCTTTCTACTACAAAGTTTCTACAAAAGTTTCTTACAAAAGATAAAACCTTTGTTAACTGTATACAATCCAACAAAATGGAGACTTTTTATTGATAGGTCAAAGCAAAGCCTCAAATGCATTATTTTACACAATGGTAACATTTTTGTTTCCACACCAATTGTCATTCTGCTTATTTGCAAGAGGCTTATTATGACACTAAAATGGTGCTTAACTGGATTAAATACCATAACAACTTGATTATTTGTGTAGATCTAAAATTGTTCAATCTTTTCCTTAGTCAGCAGAAAGGTTTTACAAAATTTTTATGCTATCTCTGTATGTGGGTCAGTTGAGTTAGAAACCAACACTGGATACAAAAACAATGGCCCATTCGCTACAATCTCACAGTGAGCATGCAAAATATTGTGAATGAACCCATTGTTGGTCGAAAGAAAAAAAATAACAACTTGGATTTGAGAAACATTTTGTTAAAGCAACGAAAACATATAGTGATTGTTTTCAGTACATAGCTACAGCATAATTTTATAAACGAAAGAGCAACAAGTTCAAGTTTTTTTCTGATTAAATAGTTTTAATAAAACAATACTATCTGCAATCTTTTTTAAAACTTAAAGTTAAACATTATATCAGGCCTTGTTAAGAAGCATTACGCAGCTCGCATTTTGCCTGCGAAAAGGCGATTTGCCTACGCGCTCAGCAGTTTTGCGCTACGCAAAAACCTTTATCTTTTATTTAAATTATCTTTTGATGTCGTTAACGTGACGTTTATTCAGAAGAAATAAAGTTGTAAGTAAAAGCATTTAACCGCAATTGTAAACTATTAGATTTTTTGTTAAAGAAACAGTTTGTTTAATAATTTTTTTTATTGTTGTTAAAAATTAGTTAAAAAAAATAAAGTGTTTCAAGTTTTATCTTAAGGAATAAATTATATTTATTAATTTCATTTTAGTTAGTTCACGTTTATTTTAATCTGTTTTTTATTTTTGTTTTAATTTTGTAAACAAACTAAATTTTTTAAAACATATTCTAGTATTTCAAAATGAGTTTCAAATTTGTTATTTAGAATTCTTCTAAAAATTTGCAAAATAAAAAAACATATATTGCAAAAAATTAGTAGTTTCCCCTAAAAATCAGATTTGATGTCAGATTTGAATTCAGTGTATTAAAATTATGTAAGATAAGGTGTCAAATTTAATGCAATAAATTTTTTGTAAACCAGTGTAATTGGAATGTTAGGAATTAATTTTAACATTAAAATTTAACTAAGTTATGTAAAAAATGTAACAAAAACAAATGCTAAATAAATAAAATAACAAGCAAAAAAATGTTATTGAGTTAATTAACAAATTAACTCAATATCCAGTCTATGCAAATTAGATATTTTGTTATTAAAAACAATTAATAATGTGAGATTTTACATTTAAAAAGTTGTGCATTATTTTAAAAGCTAATGGCTGATCTCTCACTGTTTTTGAACAAACAAGAAAAGAAAAAAAAAATGACAAAATAAATATGAAGTATTTACCTTGCAATTCTGCCACCACATCTTTCTTTTCAGCTTCCCAGCAGCTGTCTCGAATTGAGAGGCTCCTGCTTGGAGATTTTCTGCGCGATTATCTAGTTCTGATAACTTGGCATCTCTCTCAAGCACCTTATCCATATTTTGTCGCATAATGTCTACAACCTTATTAAGATTAATTTAACTTTAACAAAGTTTTAACAATTTATTTCATTACATATATTTTATATGACCAATCTACAGACAAGCTCTATATGTATATGGATGAATAAATATATCTATATGAACCAATTCTACATGTATAGGTATACATATTTTTGAAAAATATAAAGCTAAAGATATACTAATTCTATCATATGCACACACATATATATATATATATATATATATATATATATATATATATATATATATATATATATATATATATATATATATATATATATATAATATATATATATATATATATATATATATGAAGACCTCAGTGGAAAAACCGGCGTTGTCACATTTAAAAAGTATTGAGAAAGTATTTATTGATCATTAATAAAAGTCTTTATTTAAAGCAAATGAAACTAAGCAATTTAAAAAAATTTATATTATAATTATTTTATTTAAAATTTATTCAAAACAAAACATTTTGTAATTTTTTATACAAAAATTTTTTTCTCTTTGCTTTAAATAAAGACATTTATTAATGATCAACAAATACTTTCTCAATACTTTTTAAATGTGACAACGCCGGTTTTTCCACTGAGGTCTTCATATATATATATATACGCACATGTATATTCAGTGTTGCACTTATGCTCATTAAATATGTAATGTGTTAGTATTAGTTAATATACATATGGTTTGATTGGAGATACAGAAGAACTAACACTAAGAATTCAGTGCTAAAAAGATGGAAAGCGAAAAGAGTAAGGGTAAAATGAACAAAACAAAAGTTATACCTCTAAATTCCACACAATGTATAATCTTGCTCTATTCTTTATAAATCTTATTGAGTGAGCAAGAAAAATTAGGAAGTGGTCATGTGGAGTGTGTAAGAAGGGAACTATTTCAAATTGCATTTATAAAAAAGTGGACATAAAAGCTTTTAAATCTTACCTGATCAACTTGCTTTTGAGTACTAGCCAGCCTTTATAAAACAAATACATAATAATAATACTGCAAAACTAGTAAAAAAATTTATTAAGGTTATTTAAAAATGTTACTAAATTTTGTTAACTCACTTATTAATTCATTTCAAGAAATAATAAGGAATATAATGCTAAATGTAAGACTGAGTCATTTACTGAGTATTTAAATTTATAATCTATTTATAATTTAAAAAATTTGAAACAAATATTTTCTAATGTTTAGATAAGTAAATAAATTGATAAAATAATACTTTTTAATAATAAAGTAATCAAATAAACAAATAAATTCTTATGTTTAAATAAGTAAATAAACAAATAAATTTTAATGTCTAAATGTAAATAAAAGTAAATAAAACCTTAAAAAAAAAAGATCATTTAAAAGGATTTGAAGCTACATCCAATACCGAACTTAGAGTTGAACCTTGAATATATAACATTACATTGCTACAATGTGCTACACTAACTTTTTAATATGTGAAAAATTATTAGCTTTAAAAAATTAACAAAATATTATGTGTGGCCAGCTTAAAAATCTTAATTTTTTTTTCTTATCAGTAGTCCATAAACTTATTTATATTTTTAGAGCTCCTGGATACCAAAAACTAGGATGAAGTAATCTTTTTGTGACTTTCAAATCCGGAGTCCTTTTTGGGACTCTGCATCCCTGGACACTAATATTCTAAAGTCTCCAGATACAATTCAAAAAACTGTAAATGAATATGCAGAGACAAATATGCTAAAAAATTATAGCTGAACTAAATCATACACAATATTAATTCAATATCATTGAAAATCTAGCAATAGAAAGTTAACAGTCTTCAAATCCAACTCAAAAAATTTGGTGTTATTTTAGATCAAGTATTTAATTTTTTTGAATTAAAATCTTTATTACAAAATAAGTCTTTATAGACCTGAAGGAAAAATAATTAAAAATAGGATTAAATGACAAAAAATAAATAAAAAAATTTTCATAGGTAAAAACTTAATGATTAAAAAAAAAGATGAGGCAGAAAATGACTTTACAATCATTATCCTGATTTTGTACCTTGGCTGATTTTGCTTAAGTTAAAGGATTGATGCGTTTTATAATAGGATGTTAAGCGATCAAATTATATCAACAATATTGTGCAGTGATTGGTGGTCTATTATTAACCCAAGAAACAAGAAATCAGTTGAGAGAAAATTACCTGCAGGATTTTGCAAATTTATTTCTACTATAATATGATTATGTCTTCAGAAACGTTGGTTATAATAGTTTATAAAATTATAATATCTTTAAAAAACTCAATAAAACCCAGATTGCCCAGGTTTTATTGGGTTTTTTTAGGCGGGTTTTATTGAGCTTTATTAGGCAGGGTTTTTTAATGCCAATCCTGGAATTATGTGAAAAATTTTCATTAATTTTAGAGACTTAAATTTGTTGAAGTATCTTACTAGCAATGTTGGAGCATTAGAAAAAACAGAAAAGATATTGTAAATTTTGTAAGGAAAAAAATAACATTTGCAAGTTTAAAATTTCATTACAGATATTTGAAAATTACATACGACATGTTCAAAATTACATACATCTCATGTTTGTGCTAACAAGTGTCAAATCAGAAGACGCCTTATCGGTCGCTAGCTTTATCACCACAAAATAAGATCACAACTAAGTAATGGGAGCGCAGATGGTTTATGCTTCCTGTGAGCATATTTTTAAAAGGATGATGCAATAAAACCTAATTGACTTATCCTTATATCATTTCTTTATAAATTGAGTTATAAAATTTTTGTGGCTTATTTATATTATATAATAGTAGTAGTATAAACTATAAGTAATAAAAGTGCTTTGAATTTTACAATTTTCTGAACTTTTTTTTTAAATAAAATAATATTCTTTTTATAACAATTTCGAAAAATGTGCAAGATTAATCATAATTTAACATAATCTGGAACAGGAATTTTTTTTACTGAGTTACAGATAAAGGAAAATTTCAGTAATTTTGAAATACCTAGTAATAAAATCAGATCCATGTATTAGAGATGGAATAGGAGACTTACCTTAGTTAATGACATTGTTAAAAATTTTCCAAAAGTCTATAGAACCTAATTTCTGAAATAAAACACAATATTTAGTAAACTGAAATTAATGGCGCTTAGCATTAGGTATCATTTTTTACATTAATTTCTTATAAAAAAAAAAAAAAAAAGAATTTTTGTTCTCAAAAGAATTATTCTTGTGAAAAAGATAAAAAAAAAATGATTATGATTAAAAATAGCAGTTGTACAAGGTGAAAACTATGAATGGTGAATGGATCTTTAATTGAAACTGTAGAAAAGGAATAAAAGCTTCTATGCCAGTCAAAAACCAGGATTTTATATAGGAGGCACAATTACTGATGGAGAGATGAAAGACATCAGTCAAGGATCATCACAAAGAATACCACAAGGATCCCAGTCAGCTTTAAAGTAGTAGTAAGAAGCAGAATAGTAAGGTAAGTCTAAAGAAGATTGGATAAAGTTTTAAAGAGATCAGAGCATGCTACCTAAAACTACCTAAAGAGAACAAGGAGAGCACAGGCTCAGAGACCAGACACAAATCGAGAAATGATTAAGGTGAGTAATAAGAGTTGTCTGGAAAACAAGTCTTAAATTTAACAATCTGAATAAGAAATTGAGAAATTGAGAGATAGAGAAATACAAAGGTTTTGAGCTTTTAAACCAGCAGGATCAGTGGTGTTAGAGCTAAGCTATTTAGCATGAGGAGCATTTAAATCACCAATAACAACATTAGTTTAAGGTTAATGAGAAAGGGCTTTGTCAATTTTATTAGAGACAAGATTACAAAGAGTTTTGAGGAGAAAAAGAACAATAAAGAACAAATAAAAATGTGATTACGTAAAAGGTGATAAAACCACTCGACCACGCCGACATGTTGACTATCG